>NC_141017.1:29482841-29887841 GCF_052327205.1 Somniosus microcephalus | reverse complement strand
TTCTTCAAATTAGTGCCATTGAATCTTTTACATCCACCTGAGAGAGCAGACGGAGCCTCGGTTTAATGTCACATCCAAAAGACAGCACCTCTGACAGTGCAGCACTCCCCTGGACTGGAGTGTCAGCCTAGGTTTCTGTGCTCAAGCCTCTGGAGTGGGACTTGAACCCACAACCTTTTCTGACTCAGAAGGTGAGGGCGCTACCCACTGAGCCACAGCTGACACCTCTCCTACCTCATCCCATTCTTCACAAGAAAGACTTGCATTTCTATAGCGCCTTTCACGACCACCGGACGTCCCAAAGCGCTTTACAGCCAATGAAGCACTTTTGAAGTGTAGTCGCTGTTGTAATGTAGGAAACGTGGCAGCCAATTTGCGCACAGCAAGCTCCCACAAACAGCAATAATGTGATCATGACGCGATAATCTGTTTTTAATCATTTTGGTTGAAGGATGAATATTGGCCAGGACAGCGGGGAGAACTGCCCCTGCTCTTCTTCGAAATAGTGCCGTGGGATCTCTTACGTCCACCTGAGAGAGCAGGCGGGACCTCGGATTAATGTCTCATCCGAAAGACGGCGCCTCCGACAGTGCAGCACTCCCTCAGCACTGCACTGGGGAGAGTCAGCCTGGATTTTGTGCCCAAGTCCCTGGAGTGGGAATCGAACCCAGAAGCAAGAGGTACTACCAACTGAGCTATGGCTGACATGGATGAGCCTGGATGGGGAGGGTCAGAAGTCTACTCAATCGTGCGATGGGAGGAGACACTGCCTTCATAGCTAACACTCACACACGTTCCAGCGGGTGTCTCAAACTATTTCCCCGTCTACCAGAGCCACTGAGGCTGCTCGTAACGTCTCAACTGTTGCCTGGCTGGGATCACAGGCTGGGGCCTCTTAGTCTGTGTGGTCTGTACTACACTAGACAGTTGATTTACCAGTGACCCATCGGAGGAGATGTGAAGTGCCAGGCAATGACTATCTCCAACAAGTGAGAGTCTAACCACCTCCCCTTGACATTCAACGGCATTACCATCGCCGAATCCCCCACCATCAACATCCTGGGGGTCACCATTGACCAGAAACTTAACTGGACCAACCACATAAATACTGTGGCAACAAGAGCAGGCCAGAGGCTGGGTATTCTGCAGCGAGTGTCTTATCTCCTGACTCCCCAAAGACTTTCCACCATGGTGTATGACTTGGAGGGGAACTTGGAGGTGGTGGTGTTCCCATGCACCTGCTGCCCTTGTCCTTCTAGGTGGTGGAGGTCGCGGGTTTGGGACGTGCTGCCGAAGAACCCTTGGCGAGTTGCTGCAGTGCATCTTGTAGATGGTGATTCTGTTATTCACTTTGCTCATTTTCGCATGTATGGTCTTTTACTTGGTGTTCCTCTGGTATTTTTCTCTCTCCCTTCCTCTCTTTTTCCTCTCTCTCGTTTTGTCTCTCTTTATTTTGCAGTAGCACACAGTGAAGGGACTCTCAGCCTTCTCTTGGTGCTGGGTGTGCAATCTGTGACCTGTAACTCGGGCCTGAAATTGATTTGTACATTCTTGCAAAATGACTAACTGGAATTGGACGACGGTTGTTCAGTTGGTTTTCAATTATACGCAAACCACAAATGAAATCCAGGCAACAAACCCGAAGCCAAACTATTTGGAGCCTTGCACTTCCTAACAAGGCTAAAATAAAGAGACTTTAAAGTCACTTTAATTCTCCCCCCCACTCCCACTCTGATCTCTCCATCCTCGGCCTCTTACACTGTTCCAACGAAGCTCAACATAAGCTCGAGGAACAGCACCTCATCTTTCGATTAGGCACTTTACAGCCCTCTGGACTCAACATCGAGTTCAACAATTTCAGACCAGAACCTCGGCCCCTATTTTTTTTCACGCGGCAGCTGTTGATGATTCCGCCATTGACATTTACACCTCGTCTAGACCCATTTACTTGTTCCATTACCATCTCCTTTCGCCTTGCACCATCATCCCTTTTGTCTTTTAATCTCGCCTGCCTTCCACACCATCACAGACCTTCCCTTTTGTTCTTTTCTCCCCTCCCCCCTCTCCCTGCCCCCCGCCTTGCTTAAAAACCTGTTCCATCTCCAGCTTTTTCCAGTTCTGACGAAGGGTCATCGACCTGAAACGTTAACTCTGTTTCTCTCTCCACAGATGCTGCCTGACCTGCTGAGCATTTCCAGCATTTTCAGTTTTTATTTCAGATGCCCAGCATCCGCTGTATTTTGCTTTTGCGCTAAAATAAAGAGAGTTTGATTTGGTTTCTAAAAATCTCAGATTATTGCACATATGCTTTATTGCCCAGATAACATCTCTGTAATGGGCCAGAAATTCTCACCCGTAGGCCCAACGAAAGTGCCGGTTTCGTGCATGCACTGCGCACGCGCGGGAAACCGGAACTTCCGTTCCCTTGAAGGAAGGGGTTCAGAGGTCGAACGCGTGCGCCGGAGAGGCAGCGCGTACGCCTGGAACTTCCGTTTTTTTTACAGGTTTCTCCGGGAGGGTAAGTCTCCAGTAGATACGCCTTTAAAAAGCAATCGCAAGGCCTGCTTTTAACAAGGTAAGTGGTGAATTAAGTAAAATTAAAACATTTTTTCCACAGGTTTATTATTTTTAAATACTTTAAAGAAAGGTAAGTTTATTTTTAGCCCTGTTAAAAACTGTAATTAATTTTTTCAAAAATTTAAATTATTGTTTAAAATAGTTATTTTATGTAATTTATAGTTATTTTAAAAATGTGATTTAAAAAAAATGTATTTGAAGTTTTAGTTATGTTTTGGGGCTGATCTCTATTTCACAGGTCTTCCTGTCAAATCTATGAATAGAGATTCCCTGCTACCATTGGCTCTCCATGGCCCACGTGATCCCAGGGGACGCTTCGAACTAACTGCGCCCCTGGGATACGCAAGCACTGCGCGCCGGCAGCTGGAGGAGGCCCAGGATCGGAATCCCACGCGGGCCCACAGCTCAACGCCCGGCGCGCTAGGTAAGTACAGGCCGGGGCCTTGCACCCGCGGGAAGCCTCCGACCCGAATTTCTGGCCCAAATCATTTAGAAAATACAGTTGAGTTTGAGAGCATTGGGTTCCAGGGAGACATTCATAGGCACCAGCTGTGGAGGGGTAGAAAAGGGATTTTTTTTTACTGTAGGGCTCCATGTTGAGTTACCGCTGTGCTGTGCTCTCTAGTCTTAGCTGTGGCGCAGTGGTTAGCACTCTGGCCTCCTGGGTCAGAAGGTTGTGAGTTTAAGTCTCACTCCAGAGGCTTGATCATGAAATCTAGACTCACACTCTGAGGCAGTACTGAGCGCTGCACTATCAGTGGTGCTGTCTTTCAGTTAAACCAAGGCCCTGTCTGCCACCTCAGGTAGATGTAAAGAATCCCATGGCAACTGTTTTGAAGAGGAGCAGGGGTCAATATTTATCCCTCAATCAACATCACTAAAACAGATTAAATGGTCATTATCACATTGCTGTTTGTGGGAGCTTGCTGTGCGCAAATTGGCTGCCACGTTTCCCATATTACAACACTTCAAATAGTACTTCATTGGCTGTAAAGCGCTTTGGGGCGTCCTGAGGTCGTGAAAGACGCTATAGAAATGCAAGTCTTTCTTATTTTCTACTCTTAAATGTTGTTCGCTCTTTCTGTGACATCAATCCTAATTTGTCTATAAGCAGTTTTTTCCCTTGTTCTACTTTCACAGTTACTGAGAGATCGCTATTACTTCAATCTTAGCGCCTGGCTGCGAAGCATCAGGGGCGGGTTTCCTGCCTGTCCTCGTGCCCAAGATTTGGTGCGTACGGCGGGTAGGAATCAAACTGGAGAATTCGCCCAAAACGAATTGCTGCTGTGGGTAAACGCCAACCTGGAGGACTACCCAACGCCGGCACAGCCCTAAGAGTGCCGGCAGCCCTGACTTTCGAACCTGTGACCCGTCGAAACAAGAAGTCAGACTGAGAGTGCAGCGGGACGTGGGCTTGTCAGAGCTCAGTCAAGCCTACCTCACATTCAATGACTTTTTGTACTGGGGGGGCGGTGGGGGCATACAAAACGTCTTCTTCTTCTTAGGCAGTCCCTCGGAACCGAGGATGACTTGCTTCCACACTAAAAATGAGTTCTCAGGTGACTGATGAGTCCGATGCGGGACCTACAGTCTCTGTCACAGGTGGGGCAGACGGTGGTTGAAGGGGCGGGTGGGTGGGGTGCTTGGGTTGACGTGCGCTCCTTCCGCTGTTTGCGCTGGGCTTCCGCTTGCTCCCGGCGAAGAGACTCGAGGTGTTCGGCGCCTTCCCGGATGCTTCTCCTCCACTTTGTGTGGTCTTGGGCCAGGGATTCCCAGGTGTCGATGGGGACTTTTTCAAGGAGGCTTTGAGGGTGTTCTTGAAGCGTTTCCTCTGCCCACCTGGGGCTTTCTTGCCGTGTCGGAGCTCCGAGTAGCGCGCTTGTTTTGGGAGTCTCGTATTGGCTATGCGGACGATGTGGCCCGTCCATCGGAGCTGATCGAGCGTGGTCAAAGCTTCGATGCTGGGGATGTTGGCCTGAGCAAGAACACTGACGTTGGTGCGCCTATCCTGCCAATGGATTTGCAGGATCTTGCAGAGGCAGCATTGGTGGTACCTCTCCAAAAGCACAGTTAGCAGCAGTGGTGGATTTAGTAATGATTGACAGGGCTGTGAGTACTGGGAGGGTTTGATATATTTTCTGGGGAGGGAGTGAGAAGCAAAGAAAATGCAGATTAAAAAAAATAAAATTATTTGGTGTAGTTTTCCATCATTCTTGACCCGACTATAATTCTACCTTTTAAAACCATGAATCATTATCTCTGGAACGATTACAGATATTTAAAATATGAAAATAAAGGTAGTTCTCGGGATTTCAATCCAACTGTACAGGGTCCAGTTCCTTTCAAAGGGAATCTAACCACAGATATGTCAACTGATTTTCTGAATTGAGAGCTTTTACGGCACAATATCTATAATAACCACAGCCGTCAGTGTTCTTCATTCACAAAACTGGCTCACTAGCACATCTGTCCACGTGCTGGACCCTTTGGTGCAACAACAGATACTTGCATTTGTACGGCGCCTTTTAATGTAGAAAAATGCCCATGGCACTTCCACCGGAACAGGAGGAGGCCGTTCAGCCCCTCGAGCCTGTTCCGCCATTCAATGAGATCATGGCTGACCTTCGACCTGGACTCCATTTACCTGCCTTAGCTCCATAGCCCTTTGATATGCTTTTACCCAACAACAATCCATCGATCTTTAGTCTTGAAAGCTCCAAATGACCTTGCTTCAACAGATTTTGGGGGGAACAAGTTCCTGATTTCCACTACCCTTTGTGTGAAAAAGTGCTTCCTGATTTCACTCTAATTTGAAGATTATGCCCCTCTGGTTCTGGATGGAACTCTAGCGAGAGGGTTCGAGTACAGGAGCAAGGATGTCTTGCTGCAGTTGTACAGGGCCTTGGTGAGACCACACCTTGAGTATTGTGTGCAGTTTTGGTCGCCTTATCTGAGGAAGGATGTTCTTGCCATGGAGAGAGTGCAGCGAAGATTCACCAGACTGATACCTGGGATGGCAGGAATGACGTGTGAAGAGAGATTGGGTCGATTAGACTTATATTCGCTGGAGTTTAGAAGAATGAGAGGGGATCTCATTGAAACTTATAAAATTCTGACAGGACTGGACAGACTAGATGCAGGAAGGATGTTCCCGATGGTTGGGGAGTCCAGAACCAGGGGTCACAGTCTAAGGATAAGGGGTAAGCCATTTAGGACAGAAATGAGGAGGAATTTCTTCACCCAGAGAGTGGTGATCCTGTGGAATTCTCTACCACAGAAGGCAGTAGAGGCCAATTCATTAAATATATTCAAGAAGGAGTTGGATATATTTCTTAAGGCTAAAGGGATCAAGGGATATCGGGAGAAGGCAGGGACAGGGTACTGAATTTGGATGATCAGCCATGATCGCATTGAATGGCGGAGTGGGCTCGAGGGGCCGAATGGCCTACTCCTGCTCCTATCTTCTATGTTTCTATGTTTCTATGATTCCCCCACCTGAGGAAATAGTTTCTCTGTATCTACCCTATCGAATCCCTTTAGCATCATAAACATGTTGATTAGGTTACTCTTCAACCTTCTAAATTCAAGGCAATACAATCCAAGTTTATACAATCTGTCTTCAGAGCTTAAGCCTCGGAGCCCCAGTATCATTCTGGTGAATCTGCGCTGTACCGCCCTCCAATGCCAATATATCTTTCTGAGGTGTGATGTCCCAAACTGAACTCAATGCTCCAGATAGGGCTCTGACCAAGGCTCTGTACAACTGAAGAATCATTGTTTCACTTTAGTGTTCCAACCCCTTTGAGATTAAGGTCAACATTCCATTAGCCTTTCTGATTACTGTCTTGTTTTACACACTTTGTATAAAAAATAATAAATTGCAGGACAATGGAGTATTACAGTTTAACTCTTTTATTTAGCATTAGGTCTGATCTTACTCATAGCAGCACAGTGGGGAAAAGCCTGGCATTAGGACCCCTAGCCTGGGTCTTCAAAACAATAGTAGTCCTTACAGAGGCCTGCAGGCCAATGACAACTCAGCATGTGATCACATGTGAATATAATAGGTATTCCTTACAGATGCCTGCGGGCCAATGATAATTCAATATGCAAATGTTACAATTACGTTTTGTACCTGTGCCCCAGCTTTTAGTAACTTAGAAACATGGAAACATAGAAAAATAGGAGCAGGAGTCGGCCATTCGGCCCTTCGAGCCTGCTCCGCCATTCAATATGATCATGGCTGATCCTCTATCTCAATACCATATTCCCGCTCTCTCGCCATACCCCTTGATGCCTTTTGTGTCTAGAAATCTATCGATCTCCTTCTTAAATATATTCAGTGACTTGGCCTCCACAGCCTTCTGTGGTAGAGAATTCCACAGGTTCACCACCCTCTGAGTGAAGAGATTTCTCCTCATCTCAGTCCTAAATGTCCTACCCCGTATCTTGAGACTGTGACCCCTCGTTCTAGCCCCCCCCCAGCCAGGGGAAACATCCGCCCTGCATCCAGTCTGTCTAGCCCGGTCAGAATTTTATACATTTCAACGAGATCCCCTCTCATTCTTCTAATCTCTAGTGAATACAGGCCTAATTGACCCAATCTCTCCTCATACGACAGCCCTGCCATCCCAGGAATCAGTCTGGTGAACCTTCGCTGCACTCCCTCTAATGGCAAGTATATCCTTTCTTAGGTGAGGAGACCAACACTGCACACAGTGCTCCAGGTGTGGTCTCACCAAGGCCCTGTATAACTGTAGTAAGACATCCTTGCTCCTGTACTCAAATCCTCTTGCAACGACGGCCAACATACCATTTGCCTTCCTAACTGCTTGCTGCACATTTGTGCACATGGACACCCAAATCCCATTGTTCCGCCACAACTCCTCGTCTCTGACCATGAAGAAAATATTTATTTCTCAGATGCAAAGTTGAGGAGATATAATCGGAGAAAATTGGATGCAGTGCCAAGGCAGGAAAGCTTGGTCAAAGAAGTGGATTTTAAAGGGCGTTTTGACGGAGAGTGGAAAGGTTTAGGGAGGGAATTTCAGAGCACGCGACCTAGACGGCAGAAGGCACGGCCACCATTGGTGGGGCGAAGTGAAGTGAAGATACACAAGAGAGCAGAGTCAGATTTGTTTGCACTCTTCGGCGTGACTGCCTCCAGTCTATGGGTTTCTAATGCATTGTAATACTGACTGTAACAGTGTCAGCCATGGCTCAGTTAGTAGCACTCTTGCCTCTGAGTCAGAAGGTTGTGGGTTCATAGTCCCCACTCCATGACTAGATGCAGGAAGGATGTTCCCGATGGCGGGGGAGTCCAGAATCAGGGGGTCACAGTCTAAGGATAAGGGGTAAGCCAATTAGGACTGAGATGAGGAGGAATTTCTTCACCCAGAGAGTGGTGAACCTGTGGAATTCTCTACCACAGAAGGCAGTAGAGGCCAATTCATTAAATATATTCAAGAAGGAGTTGGATATATTTCTTAAGACTAAAGGGATCAAGGGATATGGGGAGAAAGCAGGGACAGGGTGCTGAATTTGGATGATCAGCCATGATCTCATTAAATGGCGGAGCAGGTTCCAGGGGCCGAATGGCCGACTCCTGCTCCTATCTTCTATGTTTCTATGAGACTTGAGCACCAGATCTAAACAGACACTCCAGTGCAGTACTGAGGGAGTGCTGCACTGTCAGAGGTGCCGTCTTGTGGGTGAGTTGTTAAACCGAGGCCCCGTCTGCTCTCTCAGGCCGACGTAAAAGATCCCATGGCCACTATTTCGAGGAAGAGCAGGGGGAGTTCTCCCTACTGTCCTGGTCAACGTTTGTCCCTCAACTAACATTCACTAAAGAAACAGATTATCTGGGTCATTATCGCATTGCTGTTAATGGGAGCTTGCTGTGCACAAATTGGCTGCTGCGTCTCCCACACTACAATTGACTGTGAAGGACTTTGGGACGTCCTGAGGTTGTGAAAGGCGCAAGTTCTTTCTTCTTGACTACAATGTGTCCCCTCTTATTTCACATGGGCTGGTCTCTCTCTACTCACTGCCTGGCACCCAACACCAGCGCATAAAATGGCTTTCAAATTTTCAGAACAAAACTGGGGCGCCACAGTCGGAGGAGACAAGTCGGCCGGCATTCCACATTGCAGTATTACATTGTAGTAAAATCCCAAATACGGGAAGCTCTGTTATTTTAATAAATGAAGTGAAACTCGGCACCGCTGCATATTTCATTTCCTAAACCCTGCCAGCTCCGCAAGTGGGTTGTCAAACTAAGCCAGATAATGCATTCACGCCACAAGCCAGACAGCAGCTAGGCCAGGAGAAGACAGAACACTCATCCTCAGATGGACAGCCAGGCATCCCTCGGCAAGTTCATTTGAGGAAAATAAGATTTTATATATATCTCCGACCTGTCGATGGGGACAAACACTAGATAAGCACATCTGCAACTTATGGAAGCCACCAAGCTTCTTTGCCTCAAATTCATGCACAATAAACAGTGGGGAAAAAAAATAACATCTGGTTTTGATGGCCTTTCGTCTCCAACTCTTTGGTTCTGATAGCTTCCAATCCTGCCCCGGTCCTCCCCCGACTGATCTGATTGATTGATACTAAGAAGAATGAGAGGGGATCTCATTGAAACTTATAAAATTCTAACAGGACTAGACAGACTAGATGCAGGAAGGATGTTCCCGATGGCCGGGGGTGAGTCCAGAACCAGGGGTCACAGTCTAAGAATAAGGGGTAAGCCATTTAGGACAGAGATGAGGAGGAATTTCTTCACCCAGAGAGTGGTGAACCTTTGGAATTCTCTACCACAGAGGGCGGTGGAGGCCAATTCATTAAATATATTCAAGAAGGAGTTGGATATATTTCTTAAGGCTAAGGGGATCAAGGGATATGGGGAGGAGGCAGGGACAGGGTACTGAATTTGGATGATCAGCCATGATCGCATTGAATGGTGGAGCAGGCTCGAGGGGCCGAATGGCCTACTCCTGCTCCTATCTTCTATGTTTCTATGTTTCTATCTCCAATTGTATTTTTCTTTAAAAAGCTGTGGAATGCTGAGAGAGGACTGTTGGCTTTAAAGCAGCTGGCGTAGAAGATAATGTTGACGGGTGGGGCCACTTGTCAACGGTGACTAAGAAAGGATTTGCATTTCTGTAGCCCCTTTTGTGTTCTCAGGATTGTCCCAAATCACGTTACAACTAATGCAGTACCTTTTGAGGTGGGGTCATTGTTGTGATGTAGGAAACGTGGCAGCCAATTTTTAAAAATTTTAAAAATTTGTTTATGAGATGTGGGCATCGCTGACAAGGCCAGCATTTATTGCCCATCCCGAATTGCCCTTGAGAAGGTGGTGGTGAGCCGCCTTCTTGAACCGCTGCAGCCCGTGTGGTGACGGTGCTCCCACAGTGCTGTTAGGGAGGGTGTTCCAGGATTTTGACCCAGCGACGATGAAGGAATGGCGACATATTTCCAAGTCAGGATGGTGTGTGACTTGGAGGGGAACTTGGAGGTGGTGGTGTTCCCATGCGCCTGCTGCCTTTGTCCTTCTAGGTGGAAGAGGTCACGGGTTTGGGAGGTGCTGCCGAAGAAGCCTTGGCGAGTTGTTGCAGTGCATCTTGTAGATGGTACACACTGCAGCCACGGTGCGCCGGTGGTGGAGGGAGTGAATGTTTAAGGTGGTGGATGGGGTGCCAATCAAGCGGGCTGCTTTGTCCTGGATGGTGTCAAGATTCTTGAGTGTTGTTGGAGCTGCACTCATCCAGGCAAGTGGAGAGTATTCCATCACACTCCTGACTTGTGCCTTGTAGATGGTGGAAAGTCTTTGGGGAGTCAGGAGGTGAGACACTCGCCGCAGAATACCTAGCCTCTGACCTGCTCTTTAAGTCACAGTATTTATGTGGCTGGTCCAGTTAAGTTTCTGGTTAATGGTGACCCCCAGGATGTTGATAGTGGGGGATTCAGCGATTGTAATGCCGTTGAATGTCAAGGGGAGGTGGTTAGACTCAGCAAGCTCCCACAAACAGCACTGAGATCATTGACCAGACCCTCTGTTTTAGTGATGTTGGTTGAGGGATAAATATTGGCCCCAGGACACCGCGAGAACTCAACTGCTCTTGCTCGAACGGTGCCGTGGGCTTTTGAAACGTCACCTGAGAGGGCAGATGGCACCTCCGACACCGCTACACTGAAGTGTCAGTCTAGATTAGGTGCTCAAGTCTCTTGAAGCGGGCCTTAGAACCCGGGACCTTCCTCCTTTGAGGTGAGAGTGCTACCCACTGAGCCATGGCTGGCGCCTCCGTTAAATTGCATTTTATTGACGTCTGATTCTGAGATTTTTACTGAGGTGTCTCAAAGCAAGCGTGTCTATTTTCAATGAAGAGGGAAAATCGAGACCATAGGCCTTGACCTTGATGGCAAATGTGAGCCTATAATCTATACTCACTGTAGTAAGTACTGGTAATCAGCAGTACATTTAATACATTTCAAATTCTCATCATTGTCTTCCAATCCCTCCATGGTCTTGCCCCTCCCTATCTCTGTTACCTCCTCCAGCCCTACACCCCTCCGAGATCTCTGTGCTCCTCCTGCTCATCCTCGATTTTCTTCGCTCCACCAGTGGCGGCCGTGCCTTCAACCGCCGAGGGCCCTAAGCTCCGGAATTCCCTCCCTAGGCTTCTCCGCCTCTCCACCTCTCTCTCCTCCTTTAAGATGCTCCTTAAAACTTTTGTGTCTCGCCCTCCTCTCTTGCCGCGCCCCCGCCCTCCTACAAAACAGACGGCCGGAATGGTTGACTGGAAGATAGACCAACATACGAACACGCCAAGAGCAACTGGTCCAACCAGCCTGCCCGCACAATTGCCATTCGGCCCAACTGGTCCGTGCCGGTGTTTCTGCTCCACACGAGCCTCCTCCCACCCCTCTTCATCTCACCCCGTCAACATATCCTTCTATTCCTTTCTCCCTCGTGTGTTTATCTAGCTTCCCTCTTAAATGCATCTAATGCTAGTCACATCAACCACTCCCTTGTGGTAGCGAGTTTCGCATTCTCACCACTCTCTGGGTCGCACTCTCGCTGTGTAAAAATTATTTTTCCTCGTGCCGCCTTTGGTTCTTCTGACAATCCACCTTAAATCGGTGTCCCCTGGCTCTCAACCCTTCCGCCAATGAGAACAGTTTCTCTCCATCTACTCTGTCTCGACCCCTCATGGATCTTGTACACCTCTGTCAAATCTCCTCTCGGCCTTCTCTGCTCTCAACCACCTCAGAAGGACGAAGTCGCTCATCCCTGGGATCCTGTGGAATTCTCTGCCACAGAAGGCTGTGGAGGCCAAGTCACTGAATTATATTTAAGAAAGAGATAGGTAGATTTCTAGACACAAAAGGCATCAAGGGGTATGGGGAGAGAGCGGGAATATGGTACAGGAAACTCTCGATTTACCGGCACCTAAATAACCGGAAATCTCGGTTAACCGGCAAAATTCAGGAGTGGGTTCAGGTAAGTGTTACTTCATATTAGTGGCAGTTCCTCGATCTGTGGCTGTGCAATCAGAAGGCAGTTGAGGCCAATTCATTAAATATATTCAAGAAGGAGTTAGATATATTTCTTAAGGCTAAAGGGATCAAGGGGTATGGGGAGAAGGCAGGGACAGGGTACTGAATTTGGATGATCAGCCATGATCGCATTGAATGGCGGAGCAGGCTCGAGGGGCCGAATGGCCTACTCCTGCTCCTATCTTCTAAGGTTCTATGTTTCTATGTAAACCTCCCTCATTGACCAAGCCTGCTGTAATATCTCCTCATGTGGCTGGGTGTCAAATTATGTTTGATAATGGCTCCTGTGCAGCGCCTTGGGACATTTTACTACGTTAAAGGCACTAGATAAATGCAAGTTGTTGTGTGTAGTTTGATTGGCGTAGCATGCTGCTGAGAACTTGCCTACAGCCTAGTATAATCGTGTTGGACCATCAGGGAAGGCACCAGTTGGGTTGGCTACAGAACATGGCTGGCAGGGATCTGGTAGCAGGCTGTTTGCCCATTCGCCTCTCTCTCTCTCTCTCTCTCTCTCTCTCTCTCGCTCTCTCTGTCGTGTGAAATGTGGCTTGGAAACAGAGAGGAAGGGAGCAACTAGAAAATCGTGGCGAAGAAAAAAATAATTGATTTTTCCAGAAGCAAAATTTTGTGCATGTCACAAAACATTGTAGGAAGATATTCACTCAAAGGTGTAGCGTAGGCAGTCAGCACGCACTGGCAAGGCAAAAACTGGAATTGACAGCCAAACAAATCTGTACAATTTTTGCTTTTTATAACTCAGTTTGAGATCGGTAGCGACAGTATCACTCAAGGTAATTATAGATGAGGGAGGCCATTCGGCCCCTATTAATCTATGCGTCCAGAGAGACGCTCGATCCCCTCACATCAGTACCCAATTGCTTCTTAAACGAATGCAGGATTTTCGCCTCCTCTACTCTGTCTGGGAGTTTATTCCGCACGTTCATCAGTCCTTGTGGAACAAAGAATTTCCCGATATCAGTCTTAAATTTACCTTTCACTCATTTGAACCTGTTGTGTCCCTCTTGTCCTACTGCTGGGGCCTCGGCGCACTTTCGAAACTCACGTAGGGGCCTGTTTTAAAATGGCGAGAGGATGCAGACGCTCCCCTCCGCACCGGATTTAAGATAGGATCTTACAGCACAGGAGGAGGCCACTCGGCCCATCGTGCCTGTGCCGGCCCTTTGAAAGAGCCGTCCGATTTAGTCCCGCTCCCCCCAGCTTTCTCCACATAAACCTGCAAATGAGTCTTCTTCAAGTACATGTCCAATCGTCTTTTGAAACTTCCTAAGGAATCTGATTCCACCACCCTTTCAGGTAGCGTGCTCCAGATCTTAACAACCCCCTGCATGAAAATGTTTCTCCTAATTTCCACCCTAGTCCTCTTGACAATTATTTTAAATCTATGGGGGGAAAAATTCAGTTGTTTGCGCCTCCCGTTAGCGCCTTAAGAGGGCGCTAATTGGGGCGCAAAGCAACTAGTGCCCGGGCGTGGCGATGTTTGCGCTGCTCGCGAAATTAACTAGACGTTTTGCGGCGGCGCTAAACACTACCACCACGATCTCCTGCGCCGGCAGATCGCGACGTAAGTCGAGTGCGCAGCGCCACATTAGCGCCCCGGACCGGATATTGAGTGGCGCCCCCCCTGCCTTACCGCCTGCCGCTAGCAATGACAGGTTGAGGGGAGCATTATGCTGTCAGAAAGGGACTAGGGGAGCGCTATTTACAGGCGACCGCTTCCTGCCTTTTTTTGTCGGTGATATTTGTGCACCACGCATTCTGAGACAGAGAGACTTCTGGAGAGATTCAACGCTGTGTGAAGGAGTTTTGGGTACTGAGCAGCACTTTGCAGGTTTATTTTGATTTGCGCTTCCTTGCTTCGCCAGCACTCTGAGGTAGCGCCTCGCTCCTCGGCCTTTGCGCCTTAAGACAGGTGTGAAGTGCCTGAATTAGCGCTCCAATCACCTCCAGGGGCGATAAAAGTCAAGTTTGCTGTTGGAGGCGATAATTAGCGCCTGGTGCTAAACTTTGCGCACGGCCGATAACGGCGCCCCAAATGGGGCGATACTGAATTTTTCCCCATGGCCTCTGGTTAGTGACAACACTCACTTGAGCCCCAGTAATGGCTCACTGGGTGAATGCGCAGTGCGGTATAGAACTAGGCCATACAGGCTAGGTTGATGATTGGTTTGATTCCCCAGTCTCTCTTGAAATGGGCTATTGAGGTGCCACAATTTGCCTCCCTACCCCTGTGTTAGAGTGGGGGGGGGGGGAGAGAAAATCGGCCAGGATTCCTGGTGTCAAGTGCCCCCTGGTGCAAGGTACCTATGTGTGGACCTTGGGCAAGAGCAGAATCAGGCTCTGCATGAATTTATAAATCTCCTCACAAAGCAACTAAGGCCAATTGAAACTTATAAAATTCTCATTGAAACTTATAAAATTCAAACAGGACTAGACAGACTAGATGCAGGAAGGATGTTCCCGATGGCGGGGAGTCCAGAACCAGGGGTCGCAGTCTAAGGATAAGGGGTAAGCCACTTAGGACAGAGATGAGGAGGAATTTCTTCACCCAGAGAGTGGTGAACCTGTGGAATTCTCTACCACAGAAGGCAGTTGAGGCCAATTCATTAAATATATTCAAGAAGGAGTTAGATATATTTCTTAAGGCTAAAGGGATCAAGGGATATGGGGAGAAGGCAGGGGCAGGATACTGAGTTTGGATGATCAGCCATGATGTCATTGAATGGCGGAGCAGGCTCGAGGGGCCGAATGGCCTACTCCTGCTCCTATCTTCTATGTTTCTATGTAATTGGACGGGGCACCAAAAGGGGGCAGCTGGTGCCAATGGAAGAGCGCCTCAATGGAGCGCCAATGTCTTCAGGAGAGGAAGGGGGAAGGGAAGCCCCCGTACTGACCTGGTAGGAGGTGCAACATTCCCTAACATCTCCTCAAGCAAGGACACGGAGGAACGCATGTGCGGAGTGGTTACTGATCGCAGTGTTATTTTAATAACCAGGCTTCACTCTACACCACAATAGGCTCTTGATCCCACAGTGTTATTTTGGTTGGAAGTGTGCTGTTACTGTGGGTACTCCATATGTTTGGCATATAGTGGGTGTTCTCTGAACAGCATGTGTGCTCTGTTGGACACAGTCAGTGCTGTTCTGTTTACTTCAGAGCTGTCTCTTGCGTCTTGCATCATTTTTTCTTTCCTGTTCAGCAGATTAGAAGCCACTTAGTCAGTCGCCGGTTAGTGGAAACACCGGTTAGAGGTTGCTAGTTAGTGGCATCGTTCGATAAGTGTGGTTAGTGGACTTGCTAGATTTTGAAAGTGTGGGGTCTGGCTAGTGAAAATCACTTAGTAAATTTAAGATCTGTTTAATAGAAAGGCTGAATCAATTGGTTAGTGCGATTTCCCACAGTGAAATTATTTGGCCACTAGTTAGTGAAGTCTTTTGCTCAGCATGGTTAATAGAATAATTAGGCTAGTGCTGTCACTGGTTGATGGATTTATTAGATTAGTTGAATAATCTGGTCAGCACAAAACCGGGTTGGCGTGATTACTAATTAGTAGAGTTATTTTGTTAAACAGTGTGGTTAGTGCAGTGAGCGGCTGGTTAGAATTCACCCACTCGACATATGCTCAGTCCACTTTGCCCTTTTCACATGGATTTCGTCAGTGCAGGGAGGACAAGATGTTGCAATGAAGCGTAACTCATAAAGCGACTTCAGCCAAGTCAGTACTTTACACGTTGCTGACTGATTTATGTTAAAGGAACGGTAAAATATGCAGAACCTTGGCTTCGCTGTCCCTGGGTAGGGAGAGGGGAAAAAAATCAGCCAGCACTCCCACTTCTGCTCACTCTCCCGTGATCTCTGCTGGAACCGTGTGCGTGTGAGGGTGTCGGCACCGCGAGTGCTTTGTTTGCACTGCTTTGTTAACCTGCATTGCTACTTTTTAATGATTTATGAATCTGTATCCCTAGATCCCTTTGCTCCTCTGCCCCATTTAGACTCTGGTTTTCCAAGGAAGAAATCGCTCCTACCACAATGCACCACCTCGCACATTGCCGACATTGAAAATCATTCGGCCATTCACACCATTGCCCGTTCTGCATATTTTTTTTTGTTAACCTCTTCTTGTGTTTTGACACAGTCTCAACACTTACAGCCTCGGGTGGTTTGCTGGTGCAGCACGCCGGTTTGAGAGCCTGCCCGCAGCCCTGGGGGCAATCTCGTTGGGCCGTCGAGTGGGCACCAGTTGGCGTTGGCGCAGAGTGGCATTGGCAGGGATCTCAGAGCAGGCTGCCTGCCCGTCCTTTGTCTCGGCTGTGCAACAAGATACGTGGTGTGGGGGAAGAGGGAGGGAGGGAGGGAGAGAGGGAGGGAGAGGCCGACCAAGATAAAAAGAAGAAAAGAAGTATAAAATGGCAGGCGCAAAAAAGATGCGAGCGGTATGAATCCCAACTAGTCAATCCCGTTGTTATCTTGACTACGTGTAATGTTAGTGGGGAGTCTGCAAGAATAAACATATGTTTGAAACGCCTAAGGAAAGGAGATGGCTCACAATACAACTGATAGTGCCCTTAATTAATTCTTATATTTGTAATAAAATCACTTTTTAAAAATATTTTCTCCACTTGCATGATAATGCTTGGAAGGTATATTTTTTAAATACTGCAATCCCACTTCTGCAGGTTAGCACAGTTTGTATTCTGACATTATAACAACCGAATGATATCTTTGTGAATCAGGGTTCTGTTACAGTCCAGGAGGTTCGTTCCACTTCCTGTCACGTGACACATTGGTCAGCCATAAGGAAATCTGGCAATGAAAAAAAAGGGAAAGACTTGCATTTATATAGCACCTGACATGAATCTTGTCATTCATGTGGAAATGATTTATGAAGTGATACTGGGCGGCCTGCTGGTGGCGCTGTCCAGGGAGAGTATAAATACTCGGGCACGGGCCCAGCTTGCGCAGGACATTCTTAACAGGAACTAG
Organism: Somniosus microcephalus; assembly: GCF_052327205.1. Taxonomy (NCBI): domain Eukaryota; kingdom Metazoa; phylum Chordata; class Chondrichthyes; order Squaliformes; family Somniosidae; genus Somniosus; species Somniosus microcephalus. Next base: position 29,870,696 of record NC_141017.1, on the reverse strand, counting down.
TGAAGGACACAACTAGACCTCCATGTTGTAAAACAGTTGATTAAAGCCTTGTTTAATACTTAGACCGAGTGCCTAGTAGTTTTCTTACGTCAGCACCTTTCATGACCTCAGGACGTCCCAAAGTTCTTTACAGCCAATGAAGTACTTTTTGGAGAGTAGTCACTGTTGTAATGTAGGAAACGTGGCAGCCAATTTGTGCACAGCAAGCTCCCACAATCAGCAATGTGATAATGACCAGATAATCTCTATTTTGATTGAGGGACATATCTTGGCCAGGACACCAGGGAGAAATCCCCCCTCCCACTCTTCGAAATAGTGCCATGGGATCTTTTACGTCCACCCGAGAGAGCAGACTGGAACCTCGGTTTAACATCTCATCTGAAAGACAGCACCTCCGACAGTGCAACGCTCCATTGGAGTGTCAGCCTAGACTTTGTGCTCAAGTCTCTGGAGTGGGATGTGAACCCACAACCTTCATGACTCAGAGGTGAGGGGGGCAAACTACTGAGCCACAGCTGACACTGTGTAATGTAATGGTAATGAAATATATCAACTCAACAGCAAGACTTGATTGGAAGTGCTCATAACGGGTTAAAAATCCGGGTACTGTGTATATAGAGAGTGCGATCAAGACTGACCACCTCTCGGGTTTAAACTCGGCTAACCAGTTGATCTTCACTTTCCCAACCCCTGGAGTTACTCCATGTAATCTCTTGTCTAGTGCGTTTGTGGCTTTTTATGGACATATATTGATTCAGAAAATATGCTGAAGGTGCAAGTTGTGGAGTTGTATCTTTTACTCTCTGTATTCACTGCACATCTGTTTCTAACCTCTTCTCTCTAGTTATGTATTCAAGCAGAGCATGTCGTCATCTAATGTAACCACCAGACTGAACGTAACAATCCCAGAACATCTTAAAGTCAGAGTAGTAATCTACTGGACTTTACACAGCTTTGTAACAGACTCCCAGCCATCTGCTTGTCTCTGAGGGAGTTCTGTTCAATTTGAAGGGATAGTCTCAAGACTCTCTCATTCTGAGAGACCTCAGCCAACTAACAGATGGGCGATCTAGTTAGAATCATAGAATCATAGAATAGTACAGCAGAGAAGGAGGCCATTCGGCCCATCGAGTCTGCGCCGGCTCTTTCGAAGAGCAATCCAGTTAGTCCCACTCCCCCGCTTTTTCCCCATAGCCCTGCAATTGTTTCTCCTTCAAGGATTCATCCAATTCCCTTTTTGAAGGCTACTATTGAATCTGTATCCACCCCTCTATCAGGCAGCGCATTCCAAATCCGAACCATTTATTGCGTTTAAAAGTTTTTCCTCATGTCACCTCTGGTTCTTTTGCCAAGCACTGGAAATAGTTTCTCCTTATTTACTCTACCCTAAACCCGTCATGCTTTTAAACACCTCTATCAAATCTCCTCTTAGCCTTTTCTGCTCCAAGGAGAACAACCCCAGCTCCCCCAGTTTATCCATCTTATGAATCCCTCATCCCTAGAACAATTCTAGTAATGCTCTTGTACCCTCACCAAAGCCTTTGGGCTCGGTTTTGCCAGTGTGGGCGGGCTGGGGTGTGTCAGGTGGCATTCATGTCAGGACCCCGACTCTGAAGTGAAGTGGAGAAAAAGTGCGATTTTCCCCGAATTGGGCGATTGATTTCCAGCGGGTGGGAACCCCTGGCCCAATGCTGCTGGATTTAAGGCCTGCAAGCAGCCTTGGTTCTTCTGGAGACTGCAAACTTTATGGCCATTGTAGAAAGGACTTCATTGATCGACTATGTCCAGCAGTAGGCCAAAGTGTGCTCCACGCTTCGATGAGCCCTCCCTCCAAGCTCTGGTGGAGGGAGCAAGATCCAATAAGGAGGTGCTCTTCCCTTCCTCAGGGAGAAAAAAGCTGCAACATTTGCATATTGAATTATCATTGGCCTGCAGGCATCTGTAAGGAATACCTATTATATTCACATGTGATCACATGCTGAGTTGTCATTGGCCTGCAGGCATCTGTAAGGATTGCTATTGTTTTGAAGACCCAGGCTAGGGGTCCTAACGCCATCTTGTCCCCACTGTGCTGTATGAGTAAAATCATCAGACCTAATGCTTCATTAAAGAGTTAAACGGTAATACCCCGTTGTCCTGCAATTTATTATTTTTGTACAAAGTGTGCAAAAACAAGACAAAAGCCACCCCATCAGATTAAAGCTGTGTGGCTGCAAGTGGCCCAGGAGGTCAACTCCATCTCGATGAGCCGCAGAACCTGGCTGCAATACAGGAAGAGGTTTCATGACCTTCTCCACACAGGAAAAGTGAGTATGACTTTCCCATCACCCTCAATCTGATCCCCATCGCCTCTCCTCACCAGCACTCTGCTTTGCTAATCTCTTCCTCCACATCCCACTTGACACTTACATCCATGCTCCCTTACCCATTGCCTCTCTCTCTAGAGTCACATTCACTTAACTATTCGACCATGTAGCCCTCACACTCCTTATCACAATGATGCAACAACAACAACAACTTACAATACACAGGGAGGGCCCTTTGTCTCCTTCTAAGCATCTATGCTATGGATTCTCTACACTCACTCCTTCATTCTCACTCAAACTCCACTTGTGTCCCTCATTGCAGGAAAAGAGAGCCCACAATAAGAGGGAAAGAGCCATGACAGGAGGAGGGCCACCCTCAGTAGCCCAGCTCACTGCCTGGGAGGAGGCGGCCCTGGAAATTGCCGGGATCGAGAAGGATTCCTAAGTGGGGGATGGACAGACGGATGCATCACAGCAAGCTGGTGACAGAATAGTTTGGCATCTCTCTCATTGACATTGCATGAGTCACTGATAATGATTCTTATGCTCTAACAGATTGACTTATGATCATCTGCACTATTCAATGTGCATGTAACCTTGGCCTCACATCTCTAACTCTTTCCTTTACTCCCCCACAGGACCATCGAAAGCCCCCGTCCCCACTGTCCAGGAGGAACAACCTGAGCCTCCAGACTCCTCAGAAGAAGCTGCAACCTCTGAGGGCGCAGCCTCAGCAGAATTCAGCGCACCCAGCACCAGCGCAGACACTCACACCTCGGTGGGTCCTTCGCGAGATAGAGTAGTGTTGGTACCTGGTGTATCACAGCTCACAAGTGAGCATCAGCAGATGGTGGAGACAGGGACAGCAGTGGAGAGTCCTCCTCGGAGGGCGCAAGACTCTGCCAGCTCGGCTCAGCTGCATGTCGACCCTGTGCCTCCGGGTCCATCCAGAAGGAGAGCGGTGCTGGAACTCCAGGAACAGGTGCAGGAGTTTCTGGCAGGTTTTATCTCCAGGGTCGCTGCGAGTGTGGAGCGAATGGAGGAGTCCATCGCGAACATGAGCAGAGCCTTTGTGGAGGCATTGGCGCATGAACGCATCACCGCGGAAAGGATGGCAACCTCCGTGGAAAGGATGGCTACCTCCGTGGTAAGGCTGGCTACCGTAGAGGAGAGGATGGCTACCGTAGAGGAGAGGATGGCTACGGCCATGGAGGAGCTTAGTTGCCAGGGTCTTGAAAACATGGTCATTGTTCAGAATAGACTGACATCTCTTGAGGAGCGACGGTCAGCTATTGAGCATACAAACCAGACCTTCATGCAAGTCCTCTGGAGTAGGACTTCCAGTGCAGAAACAGGTCCCCATGGCCCCCCTGAAGTGCAGCAAGGCGCTGTCAAGCCACTTGCTAGCTCTGAAGTGGGGCTGACCCATGAGAGGGATGTTGGTGGCAGACAACAAGGAAGTGGGGACTCCTCTCCAAGCGCTCACATGACCATGCCACTGCAGAGCCCTCGGTCAGAGCCCCACCAGAGTCCTCACCCAACTGAGGTAGGTGTCTCAGCCCCTGCACGGCCACAGGAGCAGCAGACTGTTGCCGAGCCCTCACAGGTTCGCAACCCCAGAGGACGCCCACCAAAGGCGTCGAGACAGGAGCAACAAGAAAGTGAGCAAGGGGCCTCCACATCTGCTGAAGCCACAGGGGAAGCACCACGTAGGAGCACACGTAAGAGGAAGATAAAGCACAAGTATTTGCAAGGGTAGTCACTTGGGTGCTGTGATGTATTGTATTTGTACCAGCCATCCTTGTCATGGCATCATAAACAGATTTGATGGCAAACTGTTGAAGTTGTGGCCTGTGTCATTTCGCAAATGGGACTTTCACATTGAGGGCTTAGGGCGACTTGCAATTGTCAGTCTGGTGGTCAGAGTGATAGGAATCCGCAGGTTCTTGTCCATTGTCGATGCTCTGGTAAGAAGGTGCGAGATAAGAGTGTTTGATTGTGCAGGCTAAGCAAATCTGGCCAACATGAGTGCGTCCCTTGCATCCCGGGCAACAATGTGGTCGCGCGCTGGTGCCTTCTGGCCTGTGCAGTTTCAGGTGGGTGAGCAGCAGTTTGGCGCTCCTGTTGTTGCACCTGCTGTTGGTGGTGCTGTTGTTCATGGTTCTGCTGCTGCCACGGCTGGTCTTCGTCTGAATCTGATGTTCAGGAGGAAAGGAAATAAATGGTTCCCATGCTTCTGGTATATACCTCAGTTGAGGAAACGCTTAATCAAGGTGGGGAGAGGGGTTTCCCAGGAGGTCACACTGGAGATGGGTGTCAGGCTCTAAACCTCCACAACAATGAGTATGCCTGCTAAAAGTTCCCCCAGACCTGAGACAACAAAGTTCTGCCACCTGCAAATGATCATCGGTGAAAACTCTTTTTTAATGGTGGAGCTGCAGCTGTGAGTAAGCAATCCACTTGTGAGGCCGCCAGGATTACCTGGTGTGTTCCAGAGGAGGCGGGTAGGATGGGGGAAATGTCTAAAAATCAGAAAGGCCTCTCAAAATGGGATTATAGAGGCAATTAAGTGGTTGTTAAGGGGGGATGGAAACGGGGTCTGAAAACACGAATGTAGGAAAATTGCTCGGAGGCGGGATGGAGGCGGGATCGGGCCCACATGACTTTTTTTGCGATTTTACCACCTCACACGCCTCCAAACCCGCCTCCTCATGCCTGGCAAAATCGAGCCCTTTATGTCCTTCCTAAAGTGCGGTGCCCAGAATTGGACACAATACTCCAGCTGGGGCCGAACTAGTGTTTTATACAGGTTTAGCATAACCTCCTGGTTTTTGTAATCTGTCTCTATTTATAAAGCTCAGGATCCCATTTGCTTTATTAACTGCTTTGTAAACCTGTCCTGCCACCTTCAGAGACTTGTGCACAAACCCCCCCGGGTCTCTCTGTTCCTGCACCCCCTTTAATATTGTACCATTTAGCTTGTATTGGCCCGGAAATTCGGGTCGGAGGCTTCCTGCGGGTGCAAGCCCCCCGACCTGCACTTACCTACCGCGCCGGCCGTTGAGCTGTGGGCCCGCGTGGGATTCCGATCCTGGGCCTCCTCCAGCTGCCGGCGCGCAGTGCTTGCGTATCCCAGGGGCGCAGTTAGTTCGAAGCGTCCCCTGGGATCACGTGGGCCATGGAGAGCCAATGGTAGCAGGGAATGCTTCATTCATAAGTTTGACACTATAAATACTTTAAGTCCCAAAACATCACTAAATCTTCAAATAAATTTTTAAAAAATCACATTTTTAAAATAAACTATAAATTACATGAAATAACTATTTTAAACAATAATTTTAATTTTTGAAATTTTTTTTAAATTTTCTAATGGGGCTAAAAATAAACTTACCTTTCTTTAAAGTATTTAAAAATAATAAACCTGTGGAAAAAATGTTTTAATTTTAATTAATTCACCACTTACCTTGTAAAAATCAGGCCTTGCGACTGCTTTTTAAATGTCTAACTTCTGGAGACTTACCCTCCTGGGAAAACCTGCAAAAAAACCGTAAGTTCAATGCGCACGGGCAGCCTCTCCGGTGCACGCGTTCCCCCTCTTAACCCCTTCTTTCAGGGGAACGGAAGTGCCGGTTTCCCGCGCATGCGCAGTGCATGCAGGAAACCGGCACTTCCATTGGGCTTACGGGTGAGTACCCCGTGCGTACTCACCCGCGGAGACCCGAATTTCTGGGCTATTGTGTCTCCTCATTCTTCCTACCAAAATATATCAGCTCACACTTTAATGCGTTGAATTTCATCTGCCACGTGTCTGCCCATTCCACCAACTTGTCTATGTCGTCTGGAAGTCTATTGCCATCTTCTTCACTGTTTACTACCCTTCCGAGTTTTGTATCGTCTGAAAATTTCAAAATTGTGCCCTGTACTCCGACGTCCAAGTCATTAACGTATGTCAAAAACGGCAGTGCTCCTAGTACTGAACCCTGGGAATGCCACGGTATGCCTCCCTCCAGTCCAAAAAGCAGCCCTTCACAACTTTCTGTTTTCTATTCCTCGGCCAATTTTGCATCCATGCTGGTATGCCCCCTTTTTTATCCCAAGGGCTTCAATTTTGCTAGTTGAGACGCCCCATGCTCGAACAGTAAACCTCACTCAATAAATGTTGTGAGTTGCTTTATAAGTCAGCCTTTTGCCCCCCACAGTGACAGACCCAATGCAAGTTTTTTTTCCTTCACCACTCTTGCACATTCCCAATGATTAGTGAGAGGAAGGTCTCAAACCAGATGGGGATGAGATTAGGGTGGGATCATGAGTTTGTCGATGCGAATAACATTCATAACTTTAATGCCTCCAGATCATAAATTTGCTTTCTATTTCAGGCCAGACTTGGGTCTCACTCCCAAGGCACCAAAAGTTTACCCAACAACTCCTACAACCTGCATTTTTGTATTGACCTTCATATAATGAAACATCTCAAGACGCTTAACATAGGCAGGTACAGACATTAAACAGCAATAGGCACAAGTCAGGAGTGAGGGAATACTCTCCGCTTGCCTGGATGAGTGCAGCTCCAACAACACTCAAGAAGCTTGACACCATCCAGGACAAAGCAGTTCGCTTGATTGGCACCCCATCCACCACCTTAAACATTCACTCCCTCCACCACCAGCGCACCGTGTCTGCAGTGTGTACCATCTACAAGATGCACTGCAGCAACTCGCCAAGGCTTCTTCGACAGCACCTCCCAAACCCGCGACCTCTTCCACCTGGAAGGACAAGGGCAGCAGGCGCATGGGAACACTACCACCTCCAAGTTCCCCTCCAAGTCACACACCATCCTGACTTGGAAATATATCGCCGATCCTTCATCGTCGCTGGGTCAAAATCCTGGAACTCCCTCCCTAACAGCACTGTGGGAGTACCCTCACCACACGGACTGCAGCGGTTCAAGAAGGCGGCTCACCGCCACCTTCTCAAGGGCAACTAGGGATGGGCAATAAATGGCCAGCGACACCCACATCCCATAAATGAATTTAAAAAAAACAGAAGAGTTTGAGTTGACCAAAGGGATAGGTTTTGAGGAGAATTTAAACGGTGGGGAGAGAACTAGAAAGGTGAAGAGTTTGAGGGAGGGACTTCCAGAGAGTAGGGTTGAGGTGGCTGAAGGGTCTGCCTTAACACTGGAGCAGTGTTGCATATAAAGGATAGAGTTGGAGATATCCAATGGCCCCGTCAATTGCAGATAGCCGACAAACTTCCAAATCAGAGAGATATTAGCAGAGATCAGAGATGGTAGGGCTTACCTCCTTCCATGTTGGAGGAAGGTACATCTTTGCAGGAGAAAATAAATGAGCAAAGAAGGAGAGAGAGAGAGAAAGGGAGATCTTCTTATTCCTGCACAACTCCCTTTCTGTGCCTCAACTGGGCCAGGAAGTAAAGTTGGAATTCCATGGAGGAACAGTCTCCCTGATCTGGGATGATCCCTGAAGATAAAAGGGGAGGTAAATAAAAATAGGAAAACAATGAGAGGCAGCAATTGTCACGCAGTGCTCCTTGTTTTAAATGCCTGCAAACGGTCCGGGGAGCATCTGTAAACAGAGAAAGAAAATTGCGAAGGAAATGTAAATTAATTAAAAAAATCTCTCAACAACGGAAGTGGCAAAAATAAAATTCTAACTGAGAAATGTAAAAGAAAACTTAATGAGCGGAGGGTTCAGATTTTTGCTGGTGCTGGGAGAGTAAGTGTTTGTCCGCCCAAGGTTCCTCCTCATAAGAACATAAGAAATAGGAGCAGGAGTCGGCCATTCGGCCCTTCGAGCCTGCTCCGCCATTGAGTATGATCATAGCTGATCTTCTACCTCAACTCCACTTTCCCGCCCGATCCCCATATCCCTTAATTCCCTTAGTATTCCAAAAATTTATCGACCTCTGTCTTGAGTATACTCAATGACTGAGCATCCACAGCCCTCTGGGGTAGAGAATTCCAAGATTCTGAGTGAGGAAATTTCTCCTCATCTCAGCCCTAAATGGCCGACCCCTTATTCTGAGGCTGTGACCCCCGTGTTCTCGACTCCCCAGCCAGGGGGAAACATCCTCCCTGCATCCACCCTGTCAAGCCCCCATAAGAATTTTATATGTTTCATATTACGCACTCTGTTGGATTCGACATGGCCTGACCTTCTCGCTGAGCTTTCTTGGGTGGGTGCGGGAGGGTGCACACTTCTGTTATTTTTAGGAAGTATTTTGCAGATGTTATTCGAAAGAAATTAGACACCGTGCTGGCCCTGGAATCAAAGCAAACAAGTCATTGCATGCTAGTCTAAGCAGTTCCATCTGTGTTTCTGTTGTTGTTTTGTTAAAGAAGTTTTTACAAACCTAATCGCCTGTGGCAATCGTATGCCACTCTTGACATTTGCTATGTCTTTGCTCTCTTCTAACAAGCAGCGCACACTTCACATTTCCTGGGGTACTCAGTTATTGGCAGTTGTTTCCTTGGTCTTATTTGCTTTCAATCAATGTGATTTTGTTGTTGTAATGTTTTACCTGATGAGTTGCCGATGATTCACTTCCTACTTATCCATTTTGTGTGTCTTGTGTGTGTGTGTGAAGTTTTTGACTGAACTATCTTGCATGGTCAAAGATACCCTGCCCAAGGACCCATATGGCAAGGATTGGCCTACATGTGGTCTAACATGACACTTAAGTGTCAGCTATGGCTCAGTTGGTCACTCTCGTCCCTGAGTCAGAAGGTTGTAGGGTTCAAGTCCCCACTCCAGAGACTTGCACACAAAAATCTAGGCTGATACTCCCAGTGCAGTGCTGAGGGAGTGCTGCACTGTCGGAGGTGCCGTCTTTCGGATGAGACGTTAAACCGAGGCCCCGTCTGCTCTCTCAGGTGGACGTGAGAGATCCCATGGCACTATTTCGATAGGAGAGTTCTCCCCGGTGTCCTGGGGCCAATATTTATCCCTCAACCAACATAATAAAAACAGACTATCTGGTCATTATCACATTGCTGTTTGTGGGAGCTTGCTGTGCGTAAATTGGCTGCCGCGTTCCCTACATTACATCAGTGACTACACTTCAAAAAGTACTTCATTGGTTGTAAAGCGCTTTGAGACGTCCGGTGGTCGTGAAATGCGCGATATAAATGCATGTCTTTCTTTCAACATGCCAGATGTGCAGGTGTATGAACGATTAGGTGTCTCCCATCCCCTCTCTTTCTCCTCTCTGTTTCTTGCTCTCTGTTTTGATTTTCTCTCTCCCTCTCTCTCTCTCTCTCTCTCTCTCTCATGTGCAGCCAAATGTTGGATTAAGTTGCTGGCAGAATGATGGCAAGGAAAACCTCCAACACTTCCATGAAATGGCAGCCCTGCTATGATATCTCAGCTAGAACGTGTTGGATGGTGAGTCTGTGGCTTCTGATGAATATTTTTTTTTCCCACTTTCCTGTCTGGGTTGTTTAACATACAAAAATAGACAATGCATCTGAATATGTGAGTGTCTTGTTGTTCAAGTTTTAACCCGTACCCTGCTGAATAATCTGGAGCTACAGAGGACGAGCAGGGCAGAAGCAGTCAGGTTGGGTGAAGAACGTACTGAGAATAACTTCAAAATAAACCAGCACGCGAAGGACAAGGCACATCTCTGGAGCCGCAAGGATGCCTAATCTGACTTTAAGAATGTGCAGGGTTTGAAATTGTTATCTATGACCTCAGGCTATCACTTCAGAGGCTGTGTGCTCCCATTTATGACCTTTTACGAGATTGAAAGATCCATCATTCATGAATGCGAGGGAACTATCAAGGACATTGTGAGAGAGAGAATGATACATGTGCGCCGTATTTGACAGAGTAGACACAGTGTTTCCACTTGTGGGGGAAGAGCAAAACTAGAGGCCATCAATAAAAGATGGTCACCAAGAAATCAGGTAGGGAATTCAGAAGAAACCTCTTTACCCAGAGAGTGGTGAGAATGTGGAACTCGCTACCACAGGGAGCATAGCATAGATGCATTTAAGGGGAGGCTAGATAAACATATGAGGGAGAAGGGAATCGAGGGTTATGCTGATAGAGTTAGATGAGGAAAGACGGGAGGAGGCTCGAGTGGAGCATAAACGCCAGCATGGACTGGTTGGGCCGAATGGCCTGTTTCTGTGTTGCACATTCTATGTAATTCTATGTATCTCTGGAATATTTATCTCTTTTTAAGATGTTCATTCATCTTCCACTTTCTTCCATCTTATTTCCCGCCCCCACGCCCCACACAATCCCTGGCCCAGAGGCGCCTGAGTCTCTGCCATGAGCCCAGTATGTGACAGCTGCTCGTGTTGCCTGCCCTCTTTGATGATTTACTTTCCCCCCCCCCCCCACCGCCCCTTTCCTTGCTTTGAGCAAACTTGCGGCCTTCCCTCAGTGCCTCCTCAGGTTTGCGTGGTTGAGTCTGGTGTCACTGCAGTGATTCTCAGCCATCGACCTCTCTGTTACCATCCCTTGACACAGCTCCAGTGCCCCTTGCAATGAATATCGGGGGGGGGGGCGCGAGTTGCAGGTGGAATTCAGTTGCGGGTTTCGGATGTTCTGATTCCTGCTCACCACGATTCTCTGCTAGTAGAACGAGAGGCCTCTTTTCTTCTTGAGATACTTCCTGGTATCTTCTAGAGCTTACCAATGTCAAGTTGATCTGTACTATAGTTGATTGGTCATTGCCCCTCTTTTTCTTTCTTGACCCTGGGCTTCCTTGAGACTCTGTTCTCTCTCATACTCTATTACTACTTCATATCAATCCCCTCTTCCACTCAACATTTAAATCCATCCACTCTTCTGCTGATGATGTCACTCTATGTCTATTAGTTTTCTTTAGATTGCACATCCTCAGCGTTTACAACCATCTTGGAGTGCAATGGCTAATTACTAATTCTTGATTTACCTCATCTTCCCGTCTACTCTTTACAGCCTTAGTGTCCTGCATTATTGGCCTTGACCCTTCGCAGTAATTTTTTGCATCCGAGAGACTGGATGAATGGGCGGTGGCATGACTCGGGTTGCTGTTTGCCCCCAGTCGTTCAGTGGGTAAGTTCAGTACCCATCATGGTACTGAGCGATACAGATCAGGGAGGCTTGTGGTCTCTGCTACGTTCGCTGATCTCAACTGGGGCAGCAGTGGGGGAAAGGTCCCTCGAAGGAAGGAAACATCATCCACGATGCCTACTTCCGATCATCCAGGGTCCCAGGAAACAACAACAACAACAGCAGCGCCTTTAACGTAGTTGAAAATTCCCCATGGCGCTTCACAGGAGCGGAATCAGACGCCGAGCCAAAGAAGAAGACATTAGGATAGGCGACCAAAAGCTCGGTCAAAGGGGTAGGTTTTAAGGAGCATCTTAAAGGACGAGAGAGAGGTGGCAAGGCGGAGAGGTTTAGGGAGGGAATTCCAAAGCTTAGACAGCTAAGGCACGGCCGCCAATGGTAGAGCGCTGGAAGTGGGGGATGCGCAAGAGGTCAGAGTTGGAGGAGAACAGAGTCCAGCAACTTGCTGGAAATGCGAATTGATAACAGCGCGGCGAGGTTATCGGGGGATCTGGGACCTCCTGAACATCTGGTCCAATGGTCTATCTCCTCAACCAATGAGATGTAAGGATAGAGAAAGCAACAGAGTGAACAACGGAGAAGAAAATGGGGTGAAATTAGATACAGAAAGACAAATAGAGGGAAAGAAAGCATGGATTAAGAGAGAAAGAGAGCAAAAAGAGAGAGAAAGGAAAAGTATTAAAAGAAAAATTCAAAATTAAAAAACCCTCTAGGAACAATCCACTACCTGCGAGGAAGAGCTGAAGTGCCCAATTCTGCGCTATTTAAGTCTTTCTCCGTGTTTTCCCCAGGCTCACCTTTTAAAGCATTCAACTTAGATAGGGGTATTATTAGGATGACCAGTTAGACAGCAGTCAAAATTCGAGGGCGGAATAATGAAAATGTATTTGGTTATTTTTGAGGAAGCATCTCTAAGGACCCGGTGGAGTTTGTGTTGACCATATTTCTATAAAAATTAATAATTGCATTCTGAAGAATGAAATGTTGCCATGCTAAAGCTGAATTGTGAATAGAATGGGCCATTTGAACATGAGACATAGAAACATAGAAGATAGGAGCAGGAGTAGGCCATTCGGCCCCTCAAGCCTGTTCCGCCATTTAATGAGATCATGGCTGATCATCCAAACTCAGTACCCTGTCCCTGCTTTCTCCCCATATCCCTTGATCCCTTTAGCCTTAAGAAATATATCTAACTCCTTCTTGAATATATTTAATGAATTGGCCTCAACTGCCTTCTGTGGTAGAGAATTCCACAGGTTCACCACTCTCTGGGTGAAGAAATTCCTCCTCATCTCAGTCCTAAATGGCCGACCCCTTATCCTTAGACTGTGACCCCTGGTTCTGGACTCCCCCGCCATCGGGAACATCCTTCCTGCATCTAGTCTGTCTAGTCCTGTTAGAATTTTATAACTTTCAATGAGATCCCCTCTCATTCTCCTAAACTCTAGCGAATATAAGCCCAATCGACCCAATCTCTCCTCATACGTCATTCCTGCCATCCCAGGTATCAGTCTGGTGAATCTTCGCTGCACTCTCTCCATGGCAAGAACATCCTTCCTCAGATAAGGTGACCAAAACTGTACAAAACCCTCCCTCCGTCCTTCTCTGTTGAAGGCAGGAATACCAATATCAATATCAATATCCCTGCTTAATGACACTGCACGCTATTTCCAATTTCATGTTGCTAAGAATCGCACAGACAGCATAATATGTCTGCAGGATGATGGGGTACAGAGAGCTCCCGCAGGCTCTGTTGCTGAAACAATGCACAGCTCATCCATGGATGAGGTTTTGGATGGGAACATCGGGTATTGAGATTGATACACCAGGTATAGGGATTGGCACATCAAGTTATGGGATTGGTACACGTAATATTGGGATAGGTGCATCAGGTTATGGTGTTGGTACATCAGGCTTTGAGGATGGTACATCAGGCATTGGGGTTGGTACATCAGGCATTGGGGTTGGTACATCAGGCATTGGGGTTGGTACATCAGGCATTGGGGTTGGTACATCAGGCATTGGGGTTGGTACATCAGGCATTGGGGTTGGTACATCAGGCATTGGGGTTGGTACATCAGGCATTGGGGTTGGTACATCAGGCATCGGGGTTGGCACACCAGGTTTGGGAAAGTCTGAGAAGGTTCTTCCTTCTCACCAAGTCCTGTTCGCCCATCACCTCCTGTGCTCGCTGACCTACATTGGCACCCGGTTAAGCAACGCCTCGATTTCAAAATTCTCATCCTTGTTTTCAAATCCTTCCATGGCCTCGCCCCTCCCTATCTCTGTAATCTCCTTCAGCCCCACAAACCCCCCCCCTGAGATATCTGCGCTCCTCTAATTCTGCCCTCTTGAGCATCCCTGATTATAATCGCTCAACCATTGGTGGCCGTGCCTTCTGTTGCCGAGGCCCTAAGCTCTGGAATTCCCTCCCTAAACCTCTCTGCCTTGCTACCTCTCTTTCCTCCTTTAAGACGCCCCTTAAAACCTACCTCTTTGACCAAGCTTTTGGTCACCTGCCCTAATTTTTCCTTATGTGGCTCGGTGTCAATTTTTTTATCTTATAATTATCCTGTGCAGCGCCTTGGGATGTTTTACTATGTTAAAGGTGCTATATAAATACTTGTTGTTGTTCTGATCTCTGTCCAGCGTCCTTCGCCAGTAAGTGCGAGCGCTGTACATAGAATTGCATCGAGTCGACAGCACAGAAACAGGCCATTCGGCCCAACTGGTCCAAGCTGGTGTTTATGCTCCGCACAAGCCTCCTCCCACCCCTCTTCACCTCGCCCTTCTGAAGATGTCGGTGAAGACGGCACCGGTTGAATGGCTCCTTGCAGAAGCTAAGGTTAAAGGGGTAAGCCATTTAGGACTGAGATGAGGAGGAATTTCTTCACCCAGAGAGTGGTGAACCTGTGGAATTCTCTACCACAGAAGGCAGTGGAGGCCAATTCATTAAATATATTCAAGAAGGAGTTAGATATATTTCTTAAAGCTAAAGGGATCAAGGGATACGGGGAGAAAGCAGGGACAGGGTACTGAATTTGGATGATCAGGCATGATCTCATTAAATGGTGGAACAGGCTCGAGGGGCTGAATGGCCTACTCCTGCTCCTATCTTCTATGTTTCTATGTTTGAGGTGGTCAGCTCCTGTGGAACTGTGCTGTAGTCTCAGTCCACAGGAGAGGCGAGGAGAAAATTGGAGTGGGTGGAATTGATGTACCAAGGTGAGGTGAGGTGCTTTACTCGTGATGAATCATGGCACACAGGCTACTGCGATACAGGAAGAGGGTCTTCTTCTTCTTAGGCAGTCCCTCGGAACCGAGGATGACTTGCTTCCACACTAAAAATGAGTTCTCCGGTGACTGATGAGTCCAATGTGGGACCTACAGTCTCTGTCACAGGTGGGGCAGACGGTGGTTGAAGGGGGCGGGTGGGTAGGGTGCTTGGGTTGACGTGCGCTCCTTACGCTGTTTGCGCTAGGAGGAGGGTATGGTGCCAATCACCTGAGACTCCATTTCTCTGACTGGTGTGGGCAATGCCCAGAGTGCAGGCAGCTGATGGCGTGCAAGGTCTTTTTGCACAAGCAATGAAATATTTCCACAGCAGTCTTGCATAGAATTTACAACCACTCGTGCGGTTTATGCTCCACACGAGCCTCCTCCCACCCAACTTCATCTCACCCTATCAGCATATCTTTCTATTCCTTTCCCCCTTCATTTTAAAACAACTTGCGTTACCTTTTTCAAGAAATAAAGAACTTGCATTTCTATAGCGCCTTTCACCCCCTCAGAACGCTTTACAGCCAATGAAGTACTTTTTGAAGTGTAGTCACTGTTGTAATGTAGGAAACGCGGCAGCCAATTTGCACACAGCAAGCTCCCACAAACAGCAATGTGATAATGACCAGAGAATCTGTTTTTAGTGATGTTGATTGCGGGATAAATATTGGCCAGGACACCAGGGATAACGCCCCCTGCTCTTCTTCGAAATAGTGCCATGGGATCTTTTACATCCACCTGAGAGAACAGACGGGGCCTCGGTTTAACGTCTCATCCAAAAGATGGCACCTCCGACAGTGCAGCACTGCGAGTATCAACCTAGATTTTTGTATATAAGTCGCTGGAGTGGGACTTGAACCCACAACCTTCTGACGCAGAGCGTAAGTGTGCTACCCACTGAGCCACAGCTTCCCACATATGGAGCTGGCAGTATTGATTGGACTGTCAAGTGGACATGGTCATTGCTAATTCCTACTTGGCTCCTTCTAAGCTCTATATATGCCATCCTACACACTCACCTTTCTCCCTGCATACTCACTCTGTGAAATCGATCTCCTTGCCTACTACTCCAGCTCTTTCCCACGACCTTACCATGGACCACCTCATCTCCCTTCAAATTCTCAACCTCCGACAATCTACAGGCTTCTAAATTGATATCACCTAATCACTGCTAGGTTTCATGCAGGCAAACACGGCAACCAATTTGCACACAGCAAGGCCCCACAGGTGAGATGGGCGATCCGTTAGTCTGCCCTTGGTGGTGTCGGCCAAGGGAGATATCCTGGCCAGGTCACCACCTAGCCGCTCTTGAAACGGTGCCAGGGCATCTTTTTTACATCCACCTGAACAGGCAGATGGTTGCCTCGGTTCAATGTCACGCCTGAACGACAGCACCCTCCCACCCCCCTTGCCAGCGCAGCACTCCCCTCAGTACTGGCTGGCACTCAAGTGTCAGCCTAGATTGTGGGCACTAGTTGTGGGATGAAGCGTGAGCTCTCAACCTTCTGACTCGCAGGCGAGAGGCCGACCCGGCGAGCCAAGGTGACAGCTGCTGGGCTTCAGAAAGCACTTAATTGGCTGTAAATTGCTTTGGGACATCCTGAGGTTATGAGAAGGGGCTATAGAAATGCAAGACTTGTTTCAGGAAATAATTTTGATCTTAAACATGCTGTACAAATGCTATTGCTATTCCAATAACTCATTCACGTATCTGGGCTGGGGGGGAGTAATGGGAGGCCATAATTGTTCGCTCTGTTTTTCATTCGCCGGTTGCAAATACATAACCTTTTTAAAAAAATATATATTTTAAGGGCAACAGCTCTTATCTCGAGTGCAGCAGGTTCCACTGTGGGATTCACAGCTCCTCGCCTCAAGGACACCTTTCAACAGCCACACTGAAAACATGGTTCGTGCAGAAGGACTGATCGGCAAGGTGGTGTTGTGGGATATGGCGGCCTGCTCCCCTCGTCGTCGTGGTCGGTGTCCCAACAGCTGTCTAGCCATTTGTTCTACTAAGTGTTACTTCAGTGGAGGAGCAGGGATGAATATTCATAATCCAACATCACCGCTACACCAGTGCAGCAGCTGCCTTCTTCATTTGACAGTGATAATAACACATGTTGTGGGACTAAAATTAACAAAATACTCCCAGTTGTTGATACTTATTTATTGAAAGACTAATGCGTCCCTGTTTTTAGCTCCCACAAACCGTGCGATCGGCACTCTTTGTAATAGGGCAGTTTCATGGTTTTTTTTTGTGTCCATTATTAGTTATTACACATTTAAAGAAACTTTGTGCTACCACTATATTAGTTAGGAATGCTAATCAATTGACGGTGTGCCTGGTTATGATTACAACAGCTCGGTCTCTCCTTATGAAGCCCAGCTTGCAGGCTGACTTCAGCCTGAATCTGGCTAGCTGTCTAATTGCATCATTGATGCAGCACGTGCTGGTGTTAAGGAAGTGTCTTGAAATTCTCAAATGCAAACCGAGGCATTTTTAAAAATATATTCGTTCCTGGGATGTGGGCATCGCTGGAAAGGCCCAGCATTTACTGCCCATCCCTAATTGCCCCTTGAGAAGGTGCTGGTGAACCGCCTTCTTGAACCGCTGCAGTCCGTGTGGTGAAGGTACTCCCACAGTGCTGTTAGGGAGGGAGTTCCAGGATTTTGACCCACGCGACGATGAAGGATCAGCCGATATACTTCCAAGTCAGGATGGTGTGTGACTTGGAGGGGAACTTGGAGGTGGTGGTGTTCCCATGCGCCTGCTGCCCTTGTCCTTCTAGGTGGTAGAGGTCGCGGGTTTGGGAGGTGCTGCTGAAGAAGCCTTGACGAGTTGCTGCAGTGCATCTTGTAGATGGTACACACTGCAGCCACGGTGCGCCGGTGGTGGAGGGAATGAATGTTTAAGGTGGTAGATGGGGTGCCAATCAAGCGGGCTGCTTTGTCCTGGATGGTGTCGAGCTTCTTGAGTGTTGTTGGAGCTGCACTCATCCAGGCAAGTGGAGAGTATTCCATCACACTCCTGACTTGTGCCTTGTAGATGGTGGAAAGGCTTTGGGGAGTCAGGAGGTGAGACACTCGCCGCAGAATACCTAGCCTCTGACCCGCTCTAGAGCCACAGTATTTATGTGGCTGGTCCAGTTAAGTTTCTGGTCAATGGTGACCCCCAGGATGTTGATGGTGGGGGATTCGGCGATGGTAATATCATTGAATGTCAAGGGGAGGTGGTTAGACTCTCGCTTGTTGGAGATAGTCATTGCCTGGCACTTGTGTGGCATGAATATTACATTCCACTTATGTATCCTTATTATTATCTTGGACAAAAAAATCGATTGTGAACCTTATCATTGTTCACAGATTCTCATGGTGAAGGCACGTATATCCGTGCTGGAATGGTGAGCCTTACACCAAGTGGAAGAAAGACTTGCATTTCTATAACACCTTTCACAACCTCAGGGCATCCCAAAGCACTTTACAGCCAATGAAGTACTTTTTGAAGCATAGTCGCTGTTGTAATGCAGGAAACACGACAGCCAATTTGTGCACAGCAAGCTCCAACAAACACCAATGCGATAATGACCAGATCATATGCTTTTTAGTGGGTGTTCAGCTCTTCCTCCTGCTCAGTATCCAATGATCATCACTGGAGTCTGTGTGTGTGTGTGTGTGTGTGTGTGTGTGTCTGTGTGTGTGTCTGTCTGTGTGTGTGTGTGTCTGTGTGTGTTGCTGTGTGTGTGTGTCTGTGTGTGTGTCTATGTGTGTGTGTGTGTCTGTGTGTGTGTGTGTGTCTGTGTGTGTGTATCTGTGTCTGTGTGTGTGTGTGAGTGTCTGTGTATGTCTATGTGTGTGTGTGTGTGTGTGCGTGTGTGTGTCTGTGTGTGTCTATGTGAGTGTCTGTGTGTGTCTATATGAGTGTGTGTGTGTGTGTCTATGTGTGAATGTGTGTGTCTATGTGTGTCTATGTGTGTCTATGTGAGTGTCTGTGTGTGTCTATGTGAGTGTGTGTGTGTGTGTGTGCACATTGTGTAAGGATAGGTTTGCACTTGTTTGTGATATCTCCATGATGAAATATCCTGCTGAGACACATCGATCAGGCCCACCCGTAAAGAATGACTAATGAAATTGGGTATCGGAAGACTACCACTTTCTGTGGAACTGAGCTTGACTAAGAGTCCGTGCCTTCAAGATCGGTGCGTGGTGGGGAGTGGGGGTGGGCGGAAGGTGAGTGGAGAGAGAAGGAAACTTGACTTACAAAAATAGAAATGGGGTTGGAATGTACGATGTGCTATTTGAAGTGACCTGTCAGTGCACTGATCTACCTGGATAGTGTGTTAGATACAACCTTTGAGTCAAATGATTGTGAGAAGTTTTCCGTCCGAAGCAAGCCTAGAATAAACCGATGCTCTTCAGGCCCATGCTGAGGTACAGCTTCATGGAAGGGCCGTGAACCCCTGGAACCTCACTGGTTTTCACCAATGAGCTTGAGTGGACTATTCAACCATGGGAACCATCGCAATTGAGCTCCACCCTGATGTTATTTTAATATACCATCCAGCAAGGTATTGCCGAACTGTGACCAGTAGTTGACACCCTGACCCACACCCCCCTCCCCCGCACCCTAGCCTGAGAACACGGGGCCAATTGTAACATTCCGATTTGAGATCTGCTACCTTTGCGTAGACCAGACATCAAATCTAGGACTTTCCTGGTCAAGCACTTAAGGCGAAACTAGATAAACACATGGGGGAGAAAGGAATAGCAGGATATGTTGGCAAAATACTGCGGATGCTGGAAATCCGAAATAACAACAGAAAATGCTGGAAACACTCAGCAGGCCAGGCAACATCCGTGGAGAGAGAAATAGAGTCAACGTTTCAGGTCTGGGACCCTTCGTCAGAACTGAGAAAAAAGCAGGAAATGAAACAGATTAAAAAGCAAGTTTGGGGGCTGGGAAATGGGGGAGGGGATGAAAGAACAAAAGGGGAAGGTCGGGGAGAGGTGGAGAGACATTAAGAGATATTCAAGGCGAGACGAGATGGTAATAGGACAGGTAAAGAGACAAAGGATGGCTCTAGATGAAGCTGTCTCTCATTCTGCCAGCGCATTTCACACTTCATCTAGAGCCATCCTTTGTCTCTTTACCTGCCCTATTACCATCTCCTCTTGCCTTGAATATCTCTTAATGTTTCTTCACCTCTCACCGACCTTCCCTTTTGTTCTTTCATCCCCTCCCCCATTTCCCAGCCCCCAAACTTGCCTTTTTAATCTGTTTCATTTCCTGCTTTTCTCTCAGTCCTGACGAAGGGTTTCGACCCGAAACGTTGACTCTATTTCTCTCTCCACGGATGTTGCCCTGGCCTGCTGAGTTTTTCCAGCGTTTTCTGTTGTTAAGCAGGATATGTTGATTGGGGTGAGATAAAGAAGTGTGGGACGAGGCTCGTGCGGAGCATGAATGGACCAATTGGGCCGAATGGCCTGTATCTGTGCTGCTAATTCTATATACATACATAAGAACATAAGAAATAGGAGCAGGAGTAAGCCAATCGGCCCCTCGAGCCTGCTCCGCCATTCAATAAGATCATGGCTGATCTGATCCTAACCTCAAATCTACTTTCACTCTCCATCCCACCCGAACCCATGTGATCTCCCGGGAGAGGTGAAAAACCAGATAAAAAACCCAATGTGCCAATTTGGGAGAAAAAATCTGGGAAATTCCTCTCCGACCCATCTAGGCGATCGAAACTCGTCCAGGAGATCACTCTGTCCCTGTATTTCCTACAGTACTTACCTTCTGTAAGAGGTGATCTCCACCCCAGCCAGGAACAGGCCCAATTTACTCTTGAAGGACTCCTAGCTGGCAGCCTGTTCCCGAGGTCTTCACTAATCCCTGTGAATAGAACCATCTCCTGAAATCTAACACAGAATTAGAACACAAGAAGTAGGAGCAGGACCAGGCTACACGGCCCCTGGGCCCGCTGCGCCACCCACAGGGCCACGACCGATCCGAACCTAGCCTCATGTCCGATTTCCTGCCCGCTCCCCATAACCCCTAATTCCCCTTACTTCTAGGAAACTGTCTATTTCTGTTTTTAACTTATTTAATGGTATAGCTTCCACAGCTCTCTGGGGCAGCAAATTCCACAGACCTACCACCCTCTGAGTGAAGAAGTTTCTCCTCATCTCAGTTTTGAAAGAGCAGCCCCTTATTCTAAGATTATGCCCTCTAGTTCTAGTTTCACCCATCATTGGGAACATCCTCACCGCATCCACCCGATCAAGCCTATACTGGCTGAACCATCAGTAGGATTGATGGGGAGGGACATTCTGCACTCGTTAAGGTTGAAATATTGAGGGAATGGTGCGTTGTTGAGTTCAGTGGTTCTTGGCAGTCCTTACGTAGCTGGAAAATATTTGTAGTCAACAAAGCACGGAATTATGATCACTTTTCTTTTAACTTGTAGAATGTGATTTTTATGGTGGAACAGATTTGTATTGTCCAGTGGAAATTGCCTATACAGTATAATTAGGCCTTCATTTTATGAGTGAGAAGCATTGTATAATTAACCTGTGTTGTGGGCAGACTTTCAGGCCAAGTGATTGGGAGTTTTATTCAAACATCTTCCGTCACACAAATATTCGTCGATCAGATTCATAGAAACATAGAAAAATAGGAGCAGGAGTAGACCGTTGGATGCTGTGGTGGGAGATATAGGCTACTGGAGAAATGAACATTTGTAAAATGACTCTACATTTACAATTACAGAGCTCTCTAAACCACGTATACCCAAGGAATCAGGCTCATAACATTGGCATCTCCTTACCAACATAGAACATAGAAAAATAGGAGCAGGAGTAGGCCATTTGGCCCTTCGAGGCTGCTCCGCCATTCAATATGATCATGGCTGATCCTCTATCTCAATACCATATTCCCGCTCTCTCCCCATACCCCTTGATGCCTTTTGTGTCTAGAAATCTATCTATCTCCTTCTTAAATATATTCAGTGACTTGGCCTCCACAGCCTTCTGTGGTAGAGAATTCCACAGGTTCACCACCCTCTGAGTGAAGAAATTTCTCCTCATCCCAGTCCTAAATGTCCCACCCCGTATCCTGAGACTGTGACCCCTCGTTCTAGACCCCCCCAGCCAGGGGAAACATCCTCCCTGCATCCAGTCTGTCTAGCCCTGTCAGAATTTTATACATTTCAATGAGATCCCCTCTTATTCTTCTAAACTCTAGTGAATACAGGCCTAGTCGACCCAATCTCTCCTCATACGACAGTCCTGCCATCTTGGTTGATGTTCAGGAGCATTTCTTTTAAAAGCAAATTTTTGTGATCTCCTTTAAAATGAAGGAAGCAGGTACATCAGCACTCGATGGCTCAGTTCCAACATAGGTTAGATGCAAATGAACTGGAAACCCATAGTTTTGCTCACAACTCCCAAGGTACTGCCCAACCATTGACTACAAATTCCATTGGTCACCCCGCTGGCTAAAACTCTGTTGCCCGTATCCTAACTCACACCAAGTCTCGTTCATCCTTCCCTGTGCTCGCTGACCTACATAGCTGCCCAGTCTGGCAAAGTCTTGTTTTTAAAATTCTCATCCTTGTTTTCAAATCCTTCCATGGCCTCGCCCTCCCACCCCACCCCCTATCTCCGTAAGCTCTGAAAGGATTCACAAATTTCATGTCTACCCTGAAGATTTACTTCTGGCTTATTGGAGAAACCCTGGCTGGACTGAGTTTAAAATCCAGGGCTCCAGGGCCCAACAAGATGACTGCGGTCAACCTCATGGCCAAGGCCTGCAAAGTTCAGGTTTGGACTGACAAAGAAGGAATGTTCCAGAAATTAGAAGGCAGACAGGCCTTCTGCATTTATGTATGAGAAGCAAACAGTGGCATTCGGGCCTCTGATTAAAACCCATCAAGGCCGTTCGCACAGATAATCAACGGGTAATAGCTGCATTCAGACCTTCGTTAGCTGACTTCAGCACTGTTTGGAAACGATCAATGGGGTATTTAAACTGGAATGGCCCCATCACAAGACCAGTTACACAAAGGAAAACACTTATGGGACGTTTAAAGACCGATTAACCGACCATCCAGGTCGATGGGCCCAGATCGGTTTCCTTTGTATCATCTTCAACACGTCCAGGTTAGACAAAGAAACAGGCTGATCTGGCGAGTGATAAGGGCTCCCAGAAAGGGGTATAAGTAGTTCCTCGGGAAGCCATATCTCTCTCTCTCGCTTGGACTCCGGTGCCCTGCCTTACCATCAAGAAGATCGACGACGAAGAGCCCATCCAGGGAAGCAGGATACCGGCAGTTACATTTGAATCACTGGGGTATCTCTGCTCTGGGCGGTGAAAACCCAAAAGACATCGGCAGGCAACGGGGCACGGAGCAGGCGTTCTAACATCCGAGACTGGTGAGCATAAGTTTTCTGGCTCATCACAAGACAACTTAGATAAGTGTAAAGGGTGGGAGTTAAGGGGATTGCTAAAATTGTCATTTTAGTCATTTTCCCTCGATGTGTCCATTTCTCCTCCCCCGCTAAGTGTAATTGTGTTACATACATAGTGATTTTCTCTGTATAGTGTTTATTTTTCTCTATTTTTAATAAACATTGGTTTTCTTTGCACCAAACCACTGGTCTCGTTTTGTTTATATCGCTGCTTGTAATAAGTCCGGTGGTCAGAACCAGAGGGGAAGCGATTCGAACCGCACGGGGCTGGAGCAGCTCAGATACGCCTGACTGGCCAGACACAAACCCCAAACCAAAACCCCCTCCAGCTCCTCCAGCCCTACAACCCTTCAAGATTTCTGCGCTCATCCAATTCTGGCCTCTTGCACATCCCTGCTTTTCATCGCTCCACCATTGCTGGCCTTCAGCTGCCTGGGCCCTAAGCTCTGGAATACCCTCCCTAAACATCTCCGCCTCTCTACTTCTCTCTCCTCCTTTAAGACGCTCGTTAAAACCTACCTCTTTGACCAAGCTTTTGGCCACCTGTCCTAATATCTCCTTATGTGGCTTGGCGTCAAATTTTGTTTGATAATCGCCCCTGTGAAGCGACTTGGGACGTTTTACTGTGTTAAACAGGCGCTATATAAATGCAAGTTGTTGTTGCTGATGACTTTATTAATCCATTCATGAAGATTTCCTCCATTCAATATTTGTATATTTTTAGTTTTTGGTAAAAATACTGAACTGAGGAAATCTTCATACGACCATTGACTCTGTCACTACATAATGCATCTGGAGGAATTCTTGTTCCAGCGTAGCTTAACACCAATCTCCGAAGAGCACCTCTTTAATGTTATAGCCCCATTTCCCATGGTAACCACACTCTTCCTCTTCTCCTGCAACTTTGTTGTGTTAAAACCAAGATTCATCGCACCGCCTCCCACTGTAAATCATTTCCAGGGCTTTAGAACTGTGAAATTCCTCTCCACCCTTTCCTTCCTTCTTACAATGTACAGGATTGTAGAATCCAAGCTTGGTGTCAGCCAGCCAGCACTTATCCATTTATCTTGCCTTTTTTCCCGACCCATTTCAACCTTTCTGTGGCGCCCTGCACTATCAGTTCTGGATCCAGCTTGCGAAAGTGGCTAAACCGACTGAATTCAGAGCACCTATTTCACTGAAAAGGGCTGGTTTGCAAATGAGAATAGATAGAAAGGCTTGCATTTCTATCGCGCCTTTCGCGACCACCGGACGTCCCAAAGCGCTTTACCAATGAAGTACTTTTTGAAGTGTAGTCACTGTTGTAATGTAGGAAACGCGGCAGCCAATTTGCGCACAGCAAGCCCCCACAAACAGCAATGCACAGGTGCGACAGGTCTAAAGATATCCCTTAGCTTTGCTCCACCACATACGAATCCTAAAGCCTTTCTGTCAGGGCAACTGCTGCAAGCTTAAGTTTCCCTGTTTGCGGGTGCTCCTTGATATCAATGACTAGATGTAATGGCTTCCGCCAGCTCCATTGAGACTACTTAAACCAATATTAAGGGACAAACCTCTCATCACTCAAGTATTTACAGTGAGACTGACCATCAGGGAAACTGGTGTCGGATGTCAAAACAGCTCATTCTGCTCTAATCCTTTTATCAAAAGCTGGGGAAAAACCAACTAACCCAGCAATGTTCATTTCTCCAGCAGCCTATATCTCCCACCACAGCATCCAACGGCTCTTAATGGTCTATTCCAACGCACTCCTGGCTGGCCTCCCACATTCCACCCTACGTAATCTTGAGGTCATCCAAAACTCGGCTGCCCGTGTCCTAACTCGCACCAAGTCCCGTTCGCCCATCACCCCCTCTGTGCTCGCTGACCTACATTGGCTCCTGGTTAAGCAGCACCTCGATTTCAAAATTCTCATCCTTGTTTTCAAATCCCTCCATGGCCTCGCCCCTCCCTATCTCTGTAATCTCCTTCAGCCCCACAACCCCCCCGAGATATCTGCGCTCCTCTAATTCTGGCCTCTTGAGCATCCCTGATTATAATCGTTCAACCACTGGCGGTCTTGCCTTCTGTTGCCTGGGCCCTAAGCTCTGGAATTCCCTCCCTAAACCTCTCCGCCTCGCTACCTCTCTTTCCTCCTTTAAGACGCTCCTTAAAACCTATCTCTTTGAACAAGCTTTTGGTCACCTGCCCTAATTTCTCCTTATGTGGCTTGGTGTCAATTTTTTTTGTCTTTTAATACTCCATGAAGCACCTTGGGACATTTTACTATGTTAAAGGTGCAAAATAAATACAAGTTGTTGTTGTTGATGTCTGCAATACTGTTGGACAGAATATAAATCCACAAATAATAGAGGCCTGTAAAAAAGGTACGGTAATAATCATGGGTGATTTTAACCTCCATATTGATTGGACAAATCAAATTGGCCATGGTAGCCTTGAGGAGGAGTTCATAGAGTGCATCCAGGATGGTTTCCTAGAACAGTATGTAATGGAACCAACCAGGGAGCAGGCTATCTTGGATCTGGTACTGTGTAATGAGACAGAATTAATAAATGATCTCATAGTAAAGGATCCTCTAGGAAAGAGTGATCATAGCATGGTTGAATTTCAAATTCAGTGGGAGGGTGAGAAAGTTGTATCCCAAACTAGTGTCCTGATCTTAAACAAAGGCAATTACATTGGCACGAGGGCAGAACTGGCTAAAGTGGACTGGAAAAATAAATGAAAGGGTGAGAAAGTTGAAATGCAGTGGCGGACATTTAAGGAGATATTTCATAACTCCCAACAAAAATATATTCCAGTGAGAAAGAAAGATTTTAAGAGAAGGGAGCACCATCCGTGGCTAACTAAGGAAGTAAAGGATGGTATCAAATTGAAAACGAAGGCATACAATGTTGCCAAGATTGGTGGGAGACCAGAGGATTGGGAAATTTTTAAAAACCAGCAAAGGATGACTAAAAAAATAATAGAGAGAAGATGAATTATGAGAGTAAACTGGCAAGAAACATTTAAACAGATAGTAAGAGCTTCTACAGGTATATAAAAAGGAAGAGGGTAGCTAAAGTAAACGTTGGTCCCTTAGAGGATGAGACTGGGGAATTAATAATGGGGAACGGGAAAATGGCAGAGACTCTGAACAAATATTTTGTATCTGTCTTCACGGTAGAAGACACTAACAACATCCCAATAATGGATAATCAAGGGGCCACAGGGAGGGGGGAACTAAAGGCAATCACTATCACTAAGGAAATAGTGCTTGGTAAAATAATGGGACTAAAAGACGACAAGTCCCCTGGACCAGATGGTCTGCATCCCAGGGTCTTAAAAGAAGTGGCTGCAGAGATAGTGGATGCATTGGTTGCAATATACCAAAATTCCCTGGACTCTGGAGAGGTCCCAGCGGATTGGAAAACCGCAAATGTAACACCCCTATTTAAGAAAGGAGGGAGACAGAAAGCAGGAAACTATAGACCAGTTAGCCTAACATCTGTCGTTGGGAAAATGCTGGAGTCCTTCATTAAGGAAGCAGTAGCAGGGCATTTAGAAAATCATAATGCAGTCAAGCAGAGTCAGCGTGGTTTTATGAAAGGGAAATCATGTTTAACAAATTTGCTGGAGTTCTTTGAGGAGGTAACGAGCAGGGTGGACAAAAGTGAACCAGTGGATGTGGTGTATTTGGATTTCCAGAAGGCATTCGATAAGGTGCCACATAAAAGGTTATTGCATAAGATAAGAGCTCACGGAATTGGGGGTAATATATTAGCATGGATAGAGAATTGGCTAATTAACAGAAAGCAGAGAGTCAGGATAAATGGGTCATATTCCGGTTGGCAAAAGATAACTAGTGGGATGCCACAGGGATCGGTGCTGGGGCCTCAACTATTTACAATCTACATTAATGACTTGGATGAAGGGACTGAGTGTAATGTAGCCAAGTTTGCGGATGATACAAAGATGGGTGGGAAAGCAAGTTGTGCAGAGGACTCAAAGAACCTGCAAAGGGATATAGACAGGCTAAGTGAGTGGGCAAACATTTGGCAGATGGAGTATAATGATGGGAAAGTGCGAGGTTATACACTTTGGCAGGAAAAATAAAGAAGCAAATTATTATTTAAATGGAGAGAGATTAGAAAATGCTACAGTTCAGAGGGACCTGGGGGTCCTTGTGCATGAAACACAAAAAGTTAACATGCAGGTACAGCAAGTAATCAAAAAGACAAATGGAATGTTGGCCTTTATTTTAAGGGGGTTGGAGTATAAAAGCAGGGAAGTCCTGCTACAACTGTACAGGGTATTGGTGAGACCACACCTTGAGTACTGCGTACAGTTTTGGTCTCCTTATTTAAGGAAGGATATACTTGCATTGGAGACAGTTCAGAGGCGATTCACTCGGTTAATTCCAGAGATGAGGGGTTTGACTTATGAAGAAAGGTTGAGCAGGCTGGGCCTATACTCATTGGAATTTAGAAGAATGATGGGCAATCTTATTGAAACATATAAGATACTGAGGGGCCTCGACAAGGTAGATGCAGAGAGGATGTTTCCCCTCGTGGGGAAATCTAGAACTCGGGGGCATAGTTTCAGAATAAAGGGTCGCTCTTTTAGAACTGAGATGAGGAGGAATTTCTTCTCTCAGAGGGTCGTAAATTTGTGGAATTCTCTGCCCCAGAGAGCTGTGGAGGCTGGGTCATTAAATACATTTAAGGGGGAGATAGACAGATTTTTGCAAGATAAGGGAGTGAAGGGTTATGGGGAGCGGGCGGGGAAGTGGCTTTGAGCCCAAGATCAGCCATGATCTTATTGAACGGCGGAGCAGGCTCGAGGGGCCAAATGGCCTGTTCCTGCTCCTATTTCTTATGTTCTTATGCTCTCTGGTACACTTGGGTATATTATTCAAAACATTTCTCGCTCATTTTCATTTTCCTAATATCTGTTTTACATTTCCATTTCCATAAATATATCCACTCGGGTCTGACTGACTGAGTGACTTTGAAGTAATATTCTGGGTTAACCTACTCTATAACATTTAATATTTGATATACATTGATGAGGATCCCGCTCGCTGCCTCTTTTTTTGTCTCGAGAACATGGAACGTGAGTTTCTCTAATCTTCCGCCACAGCTCGTCCCCTTTACACTCGGGATCAGTTCTACTCTGTTCTGAACCCTCCTCAATGCCTACATGCTTGCGGAGTGCTGCAGCTGGCAATGACCTAACCTTGACTTAAGACGTGAATGGGTCTGAGGAAAGACTTGTCGGCTGTTCACAGGCAGAACCCGAGGCTGTTTACTCTCAGTGGGGGGGGGCTGGACCACTCCTGAATGAGAGATGCTGATAAATCAGTCTGTGTGTGAACACCATTACTGCCAAAGGGTTTGACTCGAAACGTTAACTCTGTTTCTCTCTCCACCGATGCTGCCCTGGCCTGCTGAGTTTTTCCAGCATTTTCTGTTGTTATTTCGGATTTCCAGCATCCGCAGTATTTTGCTATCATACCATTACTGCCACTGCTATTATGTTGCACAATGACCTGTGCGACCTCTGCCAATATACCACTGGTTCCATCAAAAGCAATCTGATCATTCAGGCGTTGGGGCAGTCCATCAAGGTTCCCGGTTAAGCAGCGCCTCGATTTCAAAAATTCTCATCCTTGTTTTCAAATCCCTCAATGGCCTCGCCCCTTCCTATATCCGTAATCTCCTTCAGCCCCACAACCCCACCCCCCACCCCCCGAGATTTCTGCGCTCCTCTAATTCTAATCTCTTGAGCCAGACCTCAACTAAGCGCAAGTTTATCTCACCCCCAAGGAGCGCCATACAGCACCAGTTGTTTCTCCCCCTCATGCTGTTCCTGCCAATGGACTTATCTCTAGGTTCTTCTGCTCATAGTGTTGACTTCTTCTGCGCTGCGGCTCTACAGGTGCTGATCACCTTCCTTTACATCATCAGCGTGCCTCAACCACAGTTCAGCAGGGCTGTTCTGACCCAGTATTGGAAGGGTCATTGGATAGCAATTATCATACAAAGGAGACCATTCGGCCCATTCTTAAGGGGCTTGACAGGGTTAATGCTGGGAACATGTTTCCCCTGCCTGGGGATTCTAGAACACGGGGGCACAGTCACAGAATAAGGGGTCGGCCATTTAGGACTGAGATGAGGAGAAATTTCTTCACTCAGAGGGTGGTGAATCTTTGGAATTCTCTACCCCAGAGGGCTGTGGATGCTCAGTCGTTGAGTGTATTCAAGACAGAGGTCGATAAATTTCTGGGAACGAAGGGAATTAAGGGATATGGGGATCGGGCGGGAAAGTGGAGTTGAGGTAGAAGATCAGCCATGATCTTATTGAATGGCGGAGCAGGCTCGAGGGGCCGAATGGCCGACTCCTGCTCCTAGTTCTTATGTTCTTAATGCGTCTGTGCCAGCTCTTTGGTAGAGCCCCACTCCACCGCTCTTTCCCCATCGCCCTGCAAGTTTTTCCTTTTTGAAGTATTTATCCAATTTCCTTTTGAAAGTTACTATTGAATCTGCTTCCACCGCCCTTTCAGGCAGCGGGTTCCAGGTCATCACAGCTCTCTCCATAAAAAAAATTGTCCTTGTCTCCCCCCTGGTTCTTTTGCCAATTTAACTTAAATCTGAGTCCCCTGGTTACCGACCCTCCTGTGGAAACAGTTTCTCCCTGTCTACTCTATCAAAGCCCCTCATCATTTTGAACACCTCTATGTAATCTCCCCTTAACCTTCTCTGCTCTAAGGAGAACAATTTCACCTTCTCCAGTCTCTCCATGGTCCTGGGTCAGTGATCACCCTCGCACCCCCAACCCCCCCAAGCCCCACCACTCGAAGTCACTCAGAAGTTGGGGCAGTCATCATCAGAATTAACAGCTTTGCCAGCTGGGCATCGGAGTTTTGTGCGCGTGTGTGCCAATGTGCGTGTGTAAGCATGTGTGTGCAAGCACAGGTATGTAAGCGTGCGTGTGCAAGCACAGGTATGTAAGTGCGCGTGTGTAAGCGTGTGTGTGCAAGCACATGTATGTAAGTGTGCGTGCTCTAACGTACATGTGTAGAATATGTGTGCAAGCAAGTGCAGGTGTCTGAATGTGCCTGTGCCAGAGCGCACGTGTAAGTGTGCGTGTGCCAGCGCAGTTGTGTAAACCCGTGCTCAGAGCTCTGTCCTGGTGGTTGGAGTGCGGTTCGCAGCGGGACAACATAACATTCTCTCTCTGGTTGTATCTTGCTCTCCCAGCCTCTGGCCAATAATGGAGCTGTGTATAAAATAATCAAAGCAACCCTTTTGTTTTGGTTGAGAACCAAAGCACAGCGGACGCTGGAACTCTGGAACGGAGGCAGAGGCTGGAAGCACATCAGTTAGTCAATGTTTTGGGCTCACGTCCTTCAGAATTGGACACAAGAGATGGACAAGCCCTGCAGCGCTACAACCCTCCGCGATCTCAGCACTCCTCCAACTCTGGCCTCTTGTGCATCCCATAGTAAAACATCCCAAGGTGCTGCACAGGAGCGTTGTCGAGCAAAATTTGACACCGAGCCACAGAAGGAGATACTAGGGCAGGTGAATTTGGTCAAAGAGGTAGTTGTTAAAGAGCGTCTTAAAGGAGGAGAGAGAGGATGAGAGGCGGAGGATCTTTAGGGAGGGAATTCCAGAGCTTAGGGCCTAGGAAGCTGAAGGCACGGCCACCAATGGTGGAGCGATTAAAATCGGGGATGCGCAAGAGGCCAGAATTGGAGGAGCGCAGAGATCTCGGAGGGTTGTGGGGCTGGAGAAGGTTACAGAGATAGGGAGGGGCGAGGCCGTGAAGGGATTTGAAATCAAGGGGGAGAATTTTTAAATCGAAGCGTTACTTAACCGGCAGCCAATCTCGGGGGGGGCGGTGATGGGTGAATGGGGGGGACTTGGTGCGAGTTAGGATACGGAACCGCAAAGCGTTTTATTGTACGGACTTCAAAGAGTTTCAAGTCATTTCCAACATTGGTAATGTGGTGTAACGGGGAGCGTATATCGGATTCAGCCCTTGTCCTGGTGGCCCAGCGTGGTGCTTGGGCCTGCCGGAGCAGATGCTTCTGCCCAGTTTTAATTTGTACCCGTGCTTTACCTCTGGGTGTGTGTTTTTGGCAGTTCTCATGCTAAGCACTAGATGGCGCACTTTCACCAGGCATGGCATGGAGCCTCCAGTGGGTGAGGGGCAGGGGGGAACGTACTTCTTGCCCATCTCAACTGGGCCCAGTGCCAAGCTCCATGGGAGTGTATTATTGACCAGCTGTGGGGATATCTGTGTGGGGCTCCACCATGACTCCCCCACCCCCCCGCCCCCCATCTCCCTCCTGAAAAGCACACGTGTGGAAGGTGACGGTGGAGGCCGCAGGATAGAGTGGCAACTTGAGAAGGGAATGGCAGCCCCGATTTTGACCCTGGCCCACAGTGACGGGATTCCCTAAAGGTCCCGCACGAAACGAGCCGAGGGCCTCGACGGGTCCACAGCGTGAAGCCATCTGTCGGTTAGCACTGCTGACTCGGCGGGGGGGTGCGGTGGCAGGAGTAGAAAATGGAAGGATCATGCCTGTGCAGGAGGAGGGGCTTTTCCAAGACTGGGCTGAGGCACAATAGGGGCAGAGTCTGTCTGTTCACCACATACAGTGAAACTGAAAGTGTGTTCTCCACACAAGCACTCATATCGTTGTGAATGTCAAGAAAGCTGAAAGACTTGCATTTCTATAGCGCCTTTCACAACCTCAGGACGTCCCAAAGCGCTTTACAGCCAATGAAGTACTTATTGAAGTGCGGTCACTGCTGTAATGTGGGAAACGCGGCAGCCAATTTGCGCACAGCAAGCTCCCACAAACAGCAATATGATAATGAGCAGATAATCTGTTTTAGTGATTTTGACTGAGGGATAAATATTGGTCAGAACACTGAGGATAACTTCCCTGCTCTTAGTTGAAATAGTGCCGTGGGATCTTTTACGTCCACCCGCGAGAGCAGGCGGGGCCTCGGTTTAACCTCTCATCCGAAAGACGGCACCTCCGACAGTGCGGCACTCCCTCAGCCCTGCACTGGGAGTGTCAGACCTAGATTTTTGTGCTCAAGCCTCTGGAGTGGGACTTGAACCCACAATGTTGTGACTCAGAGGTGAGAGTGCTGCCCACTGAGCCACAACAGACACACGAAGTGGAGATCATATCCCCCCCTACCACCCGCCGCCCCCCCCCCCGTTTGGTTAGAGACGAGTGAGCTTAAGGCGGCATGAACACTTTGTGAAGCAACTTTGCTTTGCATGGGCGCTACAGTTAGAGTGTAAGGGCAGAGCCAGGCTCTGACACGACTCCGAAGTCAAGCAGGGGAAGTGGGACTAATTGGAGAGCTCTTTCAAAGAGCCAGCACCGGCACGATGGGCCGAATGGGCTCCTTCTGTGCTGTATGATTCTAAGCGGAGTGAGGCTCACTGGAAGAGGAAATCTTAGTCTGCTTCACCCTACAGTTAGGTAACTGCATTTACAATCCATAAGTTCACACTACGACGTGCCCCCTTACTTTCCATCTAACCCATATAGATATACGTAATGCTATACTGAGTTTTATAAAAGTTAATTCTTGGGATGTGGACCTCACTAGCAGGGCTGGCATTTATTGCCCATCCCTAGTATTGGTTCAACTGAGTGGCTTGCTTGGCTACTTCAGAGGGCAGTTAAGAGTCACATGTTGGCCAGACCGGGAAAGGACAACAGGTTTCCTTCCCTAATGGATGTTAGTTGGCTATTTGACTGTGGGAGCCATCACAACCAGGCCCGACCCTATCCTTTCCCAGTGTCCGCACGCGGGTACTGTTCAGCTGCGGATACAGAATAGTGATCAGAATGGGGCACCTTGACTGAGGATGCTGAGGCCAACTCTGAACTGCACTGAAGTGTCAGCCTGACTGATGTGCTCAAGTCCCTGGAGTGGGTCATGAACCCTCCCTGCCCCTCACCGCCCCCCGCCTTCAGACTCAGAGGCCAGACTGCTAGCGACTAAGTCAAGACTGACACCTAAAGCACAACTTTCAAAGTGGATGTTTCCCATTTACTGAACCAGCCGTTGTCACCAGCTCTTGACGAGACACTGCTGGATGTTGACAGAAATTAATTGCTTTGTCTATTTCAAACTCGGTCAGAAGATAACCATTAGCTCCAATTAAACTATTCTGCAATGAATCTGAACAACATTCAGGCTTGGGCTGATAAGTGGCAAGTAACATTCGTGCCACACAAGTGCCAGGCAATGACTATCTCCAACAAGAGAGAGTCTAACCACCGCCCCTTGACATTCAACGGCATTACCATCGCTGAATCCCCCACCATCTATTTCCTGGGGGTCACCATTGACCGGAAACTTAACTGGACCAGCCACATAAATACTGTGGCAACAAGAGCAGGTCAGAGGCTGGGTATTCTGCGGCGAGTGTCTCACCTCCTGACTCCCCAAAGCCTTTCCACCATCTACAAGGCACAAGTCAGGAGTGTGATGGAATACTCTCCACTTGCCTGGATGAGTGCAGCTCCAACAACACTCAAGAAGCTCGACACCATCCAGGACAAAGCAGCCCGCTTGATTGGCACCTCATCCACCACCTTCAACATTCACTCCCTCCACCACCGGCGCACCATGGCTGCAGTGTGTACCATCTACAAGATGCACTGCAGCAACTCGCCAAGGCTTCTTCGGCAGCACCTCCCAAACCCGCGACCTCTTCCACCTAGAAGGACAAGGGCAGCAGGCGCACGGGGAACACCACCACCTCCAAGTTCCCCTCCAAGTCACACACCATCCTGACTTGGAAATATATCGGCCGTTCCTTCATCGTCGCTGGGTCAAAATCCTGGAACTCCCTCCCTAACAGCACTGTGGGAGCACCTTCACCACACGGACTGCAGCGGTTCAAGAAGGCGGCTCACCACCACCTTCTCGAGGGCAGCTAGGGATGGGCAATAAATGCTGGCCTCGCCAGCGATGCCCACATCCCAGGAAAGAATAAAAAAGTCAACAATAATTGCATAGAATTCACAGCGCAGAAACAGGCCATTCAGCCCATCAGCTCTATGCTGGTGATAAGACTCCACATGAGCCTCCTCCAACCTCCTTCATCTAATCCTATCAGCATACCCTTCTATTCCTTTCTCCCTCATGTGTTTATCTAGCTTCCCCTTAAATACATCTATGCTATTGACCTCAACACGAAGAGCAGGGGAGTTATCCCTGGTGTCCTGATCAATGTTTATCCCTCAGCGAACACCACTAAAAAACATACAGGATATTTGGTTATTATCTCATTGCTGTACGCGGGGGCTTGCTGTGCACAAATTGGCTGCCGCGTTTCCTACATTACAACAGTGACTCCACTTCAAAAAGAACTTCATATCCTATTCAATAATTAAACATCCTTTGTGGGGGGCCCGGTCTTTGAGGTCAGTGACTCACTAGGGATCGGACCAAGAACTCTCTTGGTCTCTATAGCCACGTTGACGCTTCTTGTAGTTTGGATCTCAGGGGATCGAGGCCTGTGATCCGGCTCTGGCTGCCTGGGTTTACGTTACTAAACTCGGCTCTCCTGTCCCGATGGCAGACTCAGACCCTCGTGAACCTACAGTTGTGTCGTTGGTTTTGGCAAGGAGCTGATTGACACCATTGCGTCCCGGACTACAGAAGCATCAAACGTAAAAGAAAGACTTGCATTTCTATAGCGCCTTTCACAACCTCAGGACGTCCCAATGTGCTTTACAGCCAGTGAAGTACTTTTTGAAGTGTAGTCACTGTTGTACTATAGGAAACGCAGCAGCCAATTTGCGCACAGCAAGACCCCACAAACATCAATGTGATAATGGCCAGATAATCTGTTTTTATGATGTTGATTGAGGGATAAATATCAATAACTCCCCAGATCTTCTTTGAAATAGTGCCAAGGGATCTTTTACGCCTACCTGAGAGAGCAGACGGGGCCTCGGTTTAACATCTCATCCGAAAGACGGCACCTCCGACAGTGCAGCACTCCCTCAGCACTGCACTGGAATGTCAGCCTGGATTCTTGTCCTCACACCTCTGGAGTGGGACTTGAACCCACAACCTTCTGACTCAGAGGCAAGAGCGTTACCCACTGAGCCACGACTGTCACTCCGAAGGTAGCGATGCTTTGTGGTTCAATACCATCCCACGTGATGCAGTCGCCGACAGAACCATCACTCACTCTCCAGAAGGCCCTTTTTAAAATTGGGACGGTTTTAATTATAAAATGGGATTTTATTGGTGATTCATTGAAGAGCAGTGTGATTGGGGCTAATGGTTATCCTCTGATGAAAACAAAACGGAGTTCAAAATACACAGAGCAATTAGTCTTCTGTTTAATTTCTGTCGATGTCCAGCAGCGTTTTGTCAAGAGCTGGTGACAAAGGCTGGTTCAGGAAATGGGAAACATCCACTTTGAAAGTTATGGTTTAGGTGTCAGTCTTGGCTCAGTGGACAGCACTCTCTCTCATCTCTGAGTCTAGACAGTTGTGTGTTCAAGTCCCACTCCAGAGGCTTGAACACAAAAAAATCCAGGCTGACACTCTTCAGTGCAATGCTGAGGGAGTGCTGCACTGTCGGAGGTGCCGTCTTTCAGATAGCTGTTAACCCCAGGCCCCGTCAGATAATCTGTTTTTAGTGATGTTGATTGAGGGATAGATATTGGCTCCAGGACACCGGGGAGAACTCCCCTGCTCTTCTTCGAGATAGTGCCGTGAGATCTTTTACATCCACCTGAGAGAGCAGACGGGGCCTCGGTTTAACGTCTCACCCGAAAGACAGTAGACTATTTCGAAGAAGATCAGTGTCCTTGCCAATCCCTCAACCAACGCCACTTAAAAACGAAACCTAGAATATTTGGTCATTATCTCGTTGCTGTTTGTGGGATCTTGCTGTGCACAAATTGGCTGCTACTTTTCCTACATTAGAAACAGTGATTACACTTCAAAAGTACTTCATTGGCTGTAAAGCATTGTGGGATGTTTTGAGATCAGCAAAGCTGGTTTAGAAATGCAAGACATTGCCATTAACTGTGTAGATCCAATGATGAAAACTGACTGACGCTGAGAGCTACAGATTGGGTATTTGAGCAGAAGCTGTTTGGTGCTAGGAGTTGTCCTCTATGAGAATCTGTGGCCGACTGTGGCCCTCCAAGGAATGTCAGGGCAGCCCCAGTTGTTTCGAACTGATAACTTTGTAGGTCTTTATTTCATTCGCTGCTGAATGCACCCTAATCCACATGTCCCAGCAATGTTCGAGCACTTTGCCCAACTGGTCATTCTTTGTGTGTGAGCTTAGACAGCGAGTGGTGAAGGGCTATTCGACCTTGGTGGCCATCGCACCCTGGCCTTATCCTGTCCATAATCTTCATGTTCTAGCAGTGGTCATTGGACGGCGACTAGAAACAGCTGCCCTGGCTAACTTTGTCCCCCCTCTCCCAGCCAAGGAGTGTTAAGGCCTATCATAGGTCCCCTACCATAGGAATATATGAACAGGAGTAGGCCACTCAGCTCCGCGAGCCTGTTCAATGCGATCCTGACTGAGCTGTATCTCAACTCCATTCATCCACCTTGGTTTTGTAACCATTAATACCCTTGCCCAAAACAAATCTATCAATCTCCGTTTTGAAATTTTCAATTGACCCCCCAGCCTGAATACTGTAGCTTTTTTGGGGGGAGAGTTCCGGATTTCCACCGCCCTTTGTGTGAAGAAGTGCTTCCTGACATCACCCCTGAACGGCCTGGCTCTAATTTTAAGATTATGCCCCCTTGTTCTGGACTCCCCCCCCCCCCCCCCCACCAGAGGAAATAGTTTCTCTTGGATCATCTTCCAACACCACAATTAGATCACCCCCTCGATCTTCTATACTCGGGGAATACAAGCCAGGTTTATGCAACCTGTCCTCAGAATTTTAACCCTTTTAGCCCCGGTATCATTCTGGTGAATCTGAGCTGCACCCCCTCTCGTTTAACCAGCACCTAAATAACCAGCAAAATTCCGGAGTAGGTTCAGGTAAGTTTTACTTCATATTAGTGGCAGTTCCTGGATCTGTGGCTGTGTAACTGGGGTTCGTGCACTTGTTGCTAAGCAACAGGGACGCATGGTCTGTGGCCGGAGTTCCTGCACATGTTGCTAAGCAACAGGGAAGCCTGGATTTGTTGCTGTGTACGGAGCTCTCGTACCTTTTAACTATACCTCTCTGTAATCCGGACTTTTTGATAAACCGGCACCACGCCGGTCCCGCTGGTGCCGGATACTAAAGAGTTTCCTGTATATCCTTCCTGAGGTGCGGGGCTGTGCTCCAGATGTGGTCTAACCAGAGTTTTAAACAACTAAATTCCACCCCTTTGTATTGCAGCCCTCTTGGGATAAAGACTAACATTACTTTAGTCCTTTTAATTTGTTTTTTTAAATTCATTCATGGGATGTGGGCGTCGCTGGCAAGGCCAGCATTTATTGCCCATCCCTAATTGCCCTTGAGAAGGTGGTGGTGAGCCGCCTTCTTGAACCGCTGCAGTCCCGTGCGGTGAAGGTGCTCCCACAGTGCTGTTAGGGAGGGAGTTCCAGGATTTTGACCCAGCGACGATGAAGGAACGGCCGATATACTTCCACGTCAGGATGGTGTGTGTGACTTGGAGGGGAACTTGGAGGTGGTGGTGTTCCCATGCGCCTGCTGCCCTTGTCCTTCTAGGTGGAAGAGGTCGCGGGTTTGGGAGGTGCTGCTGAAGAAGCCTTGGCGAGTTGCTGCAGTGCATCTTGTAGATGGTACACACTGCAGCCACGGTGCGCCGGTGGTGGATGGGGTGCCAATCAAATGGGCTGCTTTGTCCTGGATGGTGTCGAGCTTCTTGAGTGTTGTTGGAGCTGCACTCATCCAGGCAAGTGGACAGTATTCCATCACACTCCTGACTTGTGCCCTGTAGATGGTGGAAAGGCTTTCGGGAGTCAGGAGGTGAGACACTCGCCACAGAAAACCCAGCCTCTGACCTGCTCTTGTTGCCACAGTTTCTGGTCAATGGTGACCCCCAGGATGTTGATGGTGGGGGATTCGGCGATGGTAATGCCGTTGAATGTCATGGGGCGGTGGTTAGACTCTCGCTTGTTGGAGATAGTCATAGCCTGGCACTTGTGTACCTGTTCACTAGTTCTTAGTGATTTCTGTACATGGACCCCTTAATCTCGCTGCTCCTCCACAGTTCCTAGCCTCTCAGCACTTAGAAAATAGACCGACCTACCTTTCTCGGGTCCAAAGTGGATGACCACCTCACACTCCCCCCACATTGAACTCCACCTGCCGCAGTTTTTTTGCCCACTCGCTTAATCTCCCGGCGCCCCTTTCTGCTCCCCTCTTCGCAGTTGACTGTGCCAGCTAACTCCGTGCCACCCACAAGCTGGCTGAAATCAGCCAGCTGCCAAACGCACCAAGGGAGCGAAAACTCGGACCTTCCGAGCCTGAACGGCTCCGTATTACACTGGGCACTGCCATCGCCCACAGAGGCTCTGGTTTTATCTGCTGTGCACGGTTGGCGCATCCCGAAAGGCTCTTAGATCAACGATTGTACCTGGAATCGCTGCGTTTTGTGCTGCCTATGAATTCTAATGGAGCTTCGATTAAATGACCCATAATAACATCACAAAAATCCTCCCAAAGGTGTTAAAAGCACATTCCTAAAAGCCAATAATAAATAGTGTGCCATTGTGTTAATAGATCCTTCTCTGTGCAGACAACAGTTGCCGGCTTTTATTTTTACATAAAAGTTTTTATTCCAGGCTGGTTACTGGTTGTAGGTTGCTAAGGGCGCCAAAGAGACAAAAGCCTCTCAGTTGTTCTTGGCACAGCTCAGCTCGCTCCTTGTAACATGCGCAAATTAAAATTCTGCCGTAATGTAGGCTTAACAGGTGTGGCTGGTCTTAAATTAAACCTTGACTGGCATTGTTTGTTTGAACGTTACGCTGAAGATCGCAGTTTACGCAAAATAACCTCCCTTTAAAAAAAAATGGATTAAGTATCTTGCCAGCCTTCTTTCTGGTTGTGGCTAATCTTTCAGCCTGGTGCACGCTCTGAAGTGAGTAGCTGTCATCATATCCTATGTTCAATGAGTCTTATAGAATCATATAGCACAGAAGCATGTCATGAGATTGGGAGGGAGAACAAACAGTGGCAATACAAGCCGACACTTCAGTGCCAACCAGTGCTGAGGGAGTGCTGCACTGTCGGAGGTGCCGTCTTTCGGATGAGACGTTAAACCGAGGCCCCGTCTGCTCTCTCAGGTGGACGTAAAAGATCCCATGGTGCTATTTTGAAGAAGAGCAGGGGGAGTTCTCCCCGGTGTCCTATTTATCCCTCAGTCGAAATCACTAAAACAGGTTATCTGGTCATTGTCTCATCTGTAGGAGCTTGCTGTGCGCAAATTGGCTGCCGCGTTTCCTATATTACAACAGTGACTACACTTCAAAAAGTACTTCATTGGCTGTAAAGCGCTTTGGGATGTCCTGAGGTTGTGAAAGTCTTTCTGTTCTTTCTTTCTGTCTTTCTTTCTTTCTTTCATTCTATCTTCCTCAGCAATAGGAGAAAATGGGATCTTCGGCTGTGTAGCTGGAGGAGTAGAGCATAAATCTACTGAAGCAGTTCTAAAGTTTGTGCAGAGCACTGGTTCAGCCTCACCTGGAGTACTGGGTACAATTTTGGTAACCACATTGAGAAAGACAGTCAGGCATTGGCGAGGCTGCAAGGGAAGGCGACTAAGTTGAGAAGACGAGAGGCTGCAGAAGCTGGGAATGTTTACACTTGAGAAGAGGAGGCTCAGGCGTGACCTTAGCAAAATAGCCAAGATCCTAAAGGGCACGGACCGGTTAAACGTGATTCTGTTTAACATAGTCACAGATTCTGCAAGAGGGCACAGCCTCAAACTCGGTATCGGGAGGGTGAAAAGACAGTTTAGATTTACGCAGGGGTTGGTGAACATACAGGATGAACTGCCAACGGAACTGGTGGGAAATGACTGTAGCAGAAAATTCAAGAGAGTTGGAGAAGCACCTGGCAAAAAATTAGATAGAAGGATATTGTGGATATCATGGGATAGGATATTACGTAGATACAGGGGGGCTGGCCAGATGGACTGCAGTGGTCTTTCGGGAACTGCGTGTTCCTATAAGGATTCCATTTATCTTATAGCATGTTTACGTTAGAATTTCACCACTGATGTTGGCATCAAATTTGCAGAATCTGCAAAGTAGCAATCTGGCGTGTGTGTCTCTGAAGGCAGTGCCACCTCAGGCGCCAAAGTAAATGTCATAGGAGGCAAGGACAGCCAAGAACAAGGCAGTGCTGCCTACGCTGTACTGGCCAGAAAGGTGGTTCGCTGGCATAGTCCCCTACAGAACCTCACTAGATGTTTAAAAAAAGCTACTGGCCCCAGTGAAATAATTGTTGTTTGTGCCTTTATAACAGCTGTACTGGCAACAGTTGGTTTAAAGTGGCTCTAACTGCAGAGCAGGCTCAACGGGTTGGATGGTCCCAATGTTTCTAGAAAGTACCCTGATGTAAAAAAGACTACTGAGCACTTGGTTTGAGTATAAAACAAGGCTTTAATCAACTGTTTCACAACCAGGAGATTCTAGTTACATCACTAGTTCCTGGTTACAGAAACATCCTGAGCAAGCTGGGCCCACGTCCGAGTATTTATACTCCTTGGACGGCGCCACCAGCTGGCCACCTAGTGTTGCTTCATGAGTCATTTCTTCATGAATGATAAGATTCACGACATACCCTATGTGATGGGAATAGCAGCCTGTAATTCAGAACCACTGCTATCTCTTAATATATATATATAATATTTTAAACTTTTACTGTTAGCTTTGATAACTCTTGCAAGTTTTTTTATTTCATACTCCCTTTTTGTAGTAGCGCTCTCGCCTCTGGGTCCGAAGGTTGTGGGTTCACAGTCCCCACTCCAGAGACTTGAGCACAAAAATCCAGGCTGACGCTCCCAGTGCCAGTACTGAGGGAGCGCCGGCCGCCCTGTCGGAGGTGCCGTCTTTCAGATGAGACGTTAAAACCGAGGTCCCGTCTGCTCTCTCGGGTGGACGTAAAAGATCCCACGGCCACTATTTTGAAGAAGAGCAGGGGAGTTCTCCCCGGTGTCCTGGGGCCAATATTTATCCCTCAATCAACATCACTAAAACAGATTATCTGGTCATTATCTCATTGTTGTTTGTGGGATCTTGTTGTGCGCAAATTGATTGCCGCGTTTCCTACATTACAACAGTGACTCCACTTTATTGGCTGTAAACTGCTTTGGGACGTCTGGTAGTCTTGAAAGGCACTATAGAAATGCAAGTCTTTCTTTTTTTTCTTATTTCTTTATTTGTACCCCTCTGTTGTTTTCTTTATAGCTCTCCCAGTCTGCTGGATTTTCACTTTTCCTTGCATTTTGCGTAAGCCTTTTCTTTTAGCTTAATACTGTCTCTTACCTCGTTTGGTGACCACAGCTGCTTAACTGCACAAGTGGAACCTTTGCCTTTTAAGGTGTGTATTTTTTTTTATTGTGCCGAATGCTTCCTTGAAAGCTTCCCACTGTTTGTCTGAGGGCTTACCCAGTTTACTGTGCTCAATTAGGTCTGATCCCTTCGAAATTTAGAACCTTGGTTTGTGCCTTTTACTACTCCATCTCAAATCTAATATGTAAATCCGATCGTATTATGGTCACTATTTGCAAGATTGCATAGAATTACAGGAAACTCTCGTTTAAACAGCACCGCAATTCTCTATTAACCGGCAACATTCTCACTCCGAAAACAACACCTTAATAACCGGCAATGTTGCCGAGTCCGAGTCTCCCGCAGTGGCCGAGTTAGTCAGTGGGGGTAGTTCTCCAAACTGCCACTACTCGGCTTCTTGGCGCTGTCGGAAGTCCGAACACCTCAATAACAGGAGTCTGACTCTCCCGCGCTGCCGGGAGTCTCTTTAACACTACATTCTGCAGGTGAGTACCCAATTATACTGCACATTTCTTGATTTTTTAATTTTTGTTTGTTAAAAATAGCCTCGGCAGATAACCCTCTCCGTCATCCAGAATTTTTAATCAACCGGCAACACGCCGGTCCCATCGGTGTCGGATACCAAAGAGTTTCCTGTACATAGAATTTGCAGCACAGAAACAGGCCATTCGGCCCAACTGGTCTATGCCGGCGTTTATGCTCCACACGAGCCTCAAGAATGCTCCCTTACACTCAGATTGTTGTCTAATTGTGTTCTGTGTCCCTATCTCTGTAATCTCCTTCAGCCCCACAACCCCCCCGAGATTTCTGTGCTCCTCTTGAGCATCCCTGATTATAATCGCTCCACCATCGGCGGTCGTGCCTTCAGCTGCCTGGGCCCTAAGCTCTGGAATTCCCTCCCTAAACCTCTCCGCCTCTCTACCTCTCTCTCCTCCTTTAAGACGCTCCTTAAAACCTACCTCTTTGACCGAGCTTTTGGTCACCTGCCCTAATATCTCCTTATGTGGCTCGGTGTCAAATTTTGTTTGATAATCGCTCCTGTGAAGCACCTTGGGACGTTTTACTATGTTAAAGGCGCTATATAAATGCAAGTTTCTGTTGTTGATATTGTTACTCATCACTAAATCGAATATGGCCTTACCTCTTGTTGGCTCTATTGTTCTAGAAAACTGTCCCGAATGCACTCTAGAAATTCATTGCCTTTATTACTTAGGGTTCTCTGCTTCTCCCAGTCTATGTGAAAACTAAAATCTTCCATTGAAACCACGTTGCTTCTGCTACACGCTTCTCTGATCTCCGTATTTACACATCCCTCCACTACATCACTGCTGGCAGGAGGTCTGTAGATAACATCAGAGTCTTACATCCTTTCCTGTTCCTTAGTTAAAGAGAGAAAGACTTGCATTTCTATAGCCTCTTTCCCGACCACCTGACGTCCCAAAGTGCGTTACAGCCAATGAAATACTTTTTACACACAGCAAGCTCCCAAAAAACAGCACTGTGATAATGACCAGATAATCTGTTTTAGTGATGTTGATTGAGGGACAAATATTGGCCCAGGACACCAATGAAAACTCCCCCTGCTCTTCTTCACAATAGTGCCATGGGATCTTTTACATCCACCCTAGAGAGCAGACGGGGCCTCGGTTTAACATCGCTTTTGAAAGACGGCACCTCCGACAGTGCGGCACTCCCTCAGTACTGATACTGGAGTGTCAGCCTAGATTTTTGTGCTTGAATTTCATGGAGTAGGATTTGAGCCCACAACCTTCTGACTCAGAAGGCACGAGTGCTACCCACTGAGCCACAGCACACACAGAACACAACCCGTACTATTTCCACTCACCCTCACTGAAGCCCGTTCTGTTCACTGCTCTGATCGTGTCTTTAAGCAACATTGCTATTCCCCCTCCTCCTTTGGCAACCTCCATTCCCAATTTCCCTGTCCTTTCTGAGGATCCCACAGCCTGGAATATTCAGCTCCCAAATCATGCCCAGTTTACAGCCGGATCGCTGCAAAGGCTACCAAAGTTCCCGCTAAGCTGTGCGGCCGCGCGGGTGCGCAGCGGTCTGGAGGTCCTGCGTAGGCCGCTCACCGGCATTTAAATGGAAAAAAAAACTGCGCGTGTGGGAAATTTTGATTGGGCCGCACAGCCAGTTAAAGGGACTGTGCACAAAAAACAATTCGATGGAACATTGGCTTCTACATCATTACCTTTCAGCTGAATTTGTACTTCTAACTTATTTGTAATATTGAAATTCGGGTCTCCACGGGTGAGTACGCACGGGGTACTCACCCGTAGGCCCAATGGAAGCGCCGGTTTCCTGCATGCACTGCGCATGCGCGGGAAACCGGCACTTCCGTTCCCCTGAAAGAAGGGGTTGAGAGGTGGAACGCGTGCGTCGGAGAGGCAGCGCGTGCGCATCGAACTTACGTTTTTTTTCCAGGTTTCTCCGGGAAGGTAAGTCTCTAGAAGTTAGACATGTAAAAAGCAGTTGCAAGGCCTGCTTTTAACAAAGTAAGTGGTTAATTAATTAAAATTAAAACATTTTTTCCACAGGTTTATTATTTTTAAATACTTTAAAGAAAGGTAAGTTTATTTTTAGCCCCGTTAGAAAATGTAATTATTTTTTTCAAAAACTTAAATTATTGTTTAAAATAGTTATTTCATGTAATTTATAGTTTATTTTAAAAATGTGATTTAAAAAAAAATTATTTGAGATTTTAGTGATGTTTTGGGGCTTGTAGTATTTATAGGTTTGACAGCTCTTCCTGTTAGACTTATGAATGAAGCATTCCCTGCTACCATTGGCTCTCCATGGCCCACGTGATCCCAGGGGACGCTTCGAACTAACTGCGCCCCTGGGATACACAAGCACTGCGCGCCGGCAGTTGGAGGAAGCCCAGGATCGGAATCCCACGCGGGCCCACAGCTCAACGGCCGGCGCGCTAGGTAAGTGCAGGTCGGGGGCTTGCACCCGCGGGAAGCCCCCGACCCGAATTTCTGGGCCAAATTACTTCCAATGCTATGTGCATTCCTGTACATAACTCTTGTCTGGGTAACTGCCCACAACTTTCCAAACTTTTGGTCGCTGTTCATTGCTATACAGGCAATTTAATATGTTTTAGTTTTCATTACGCCTGCTTTATTTTAACAGTTACTTCATCATTACTTCCTAAACATAAGTACATAAGATGTCGGAGCAGGAGTCGGCCATTCGGCCCCTCGAGCCTGCTCCGCCATTCAATAAGATCATGGCTGATCTGATCTTGGCCTCAATTCCACTTCTCTGCCCG
Organism: Somniosus microcephalus; assembly: GCF_052327205.1. Lineage (NCBI taxonomy): Eukaryota > Metazoa > Chordata > Chondrichthyes > Squaliformes > Somniosidae > Somniosus > Somniosus microcephalus. The sequence goes on along the minus strand of NC_141017.1, from coordinate 29,825,713 downwards.
TTCCCCATAACCCTCGACTCCCTTATCATTCAAAAATCTGTCTATCTCCACCTTAAATATATTTAATGACCCAGCCTCCACAGCTCTCTGGGGAAGAGGATTCCAAAGATTCACGACCCTCTGAGAGAAGAAATTCCTCCTCATTTCCTGCAACCTTTTCTGTTCCCAGAGTATTTATATTATATTCACCTCCTCTGATCTTTGCTCTCATCCCCTCTTTAAATTATTTTTTTCCTCTGGATCGCTCCCCCCCCCACTTTATTGCTTTAAAGTCCTTTTTACAGTCCTATTTATCTTTTCCGCTAGGAACCTTGGTTCAGGAGCAGCCCATCCCAACGGGACAGCTCCTTCCTGTCCCAGTACCGGTGCCAGTGACCTAAGTAAGAAATGGAATCCCCCTCCTTCCCACACCAATCTTTCAACCACGCATTTACTTTCCTGATCTGTTTATCCCTATGCCAATTAGCACATGGCTCGGGTAGTAATCCCGAGATTATCACCCTTGGGCTCCTGCTTTTTAATTCAGTGTCTCGCTCCTGATACTCCCTCAGCACGACCCCCTCCCTGTTCTTTCCCATGTGGCTGGTGCTGACGGCAACAGCTGGTTCTTTCCCCCCTCCCTTTCTAATTTCCTTTTCAGCCGATTCGAGATATTCCTTACCCTGGCTGCGGGTAGGCAACACGATCTCTTTGGCAGCAGTGGCTATCCTTTATCCCCCCCTAATTATCGAATCCCCTATAACTACAGCTCTCACTGGGCCTCTCCCACTCCACTCAGTCACCACTCCAATTTCCCCCTGCGCTCTGTCACCGCTCCGATTCCCCCCCCCGCCTGCGCACTGTATAAACCCTCTCACTGGGAATCTCCCACGTGATAGGATTTCCTGAATGAAGTACAGGAAACTTTGTGCTGTCCGGCACCGACGGGACCGAGCTGTTGCTGTTCCCTCAAAACTGCCGGAGAAACCAGCACTAATGTTGAAACATACGGAGATTTTCAGCTCTGTATCTGGCAACAAACCCTGCAGCTTCTAAACAGTCGGCCGTACTCTCTGTAGCGTCTCTGTAGCTTAGCAACAGCTTCAGCGAGACCTTGCAGAGCTTGACTGTTGAGAAAAAAGCAACGAAAAGAAAAAAAACCTAATGAAACGGCTCCTGATTTTTGCCAGTGGCTCGAGCTTGCCAGACATTTAGCCTCCGGATAACACAAAGTTTCCTGTATGTTAGAAACTGCAGAGTGAATGGAAATGTTACAGTCATTCCTACTTCATAGCCAGTCACCCTGAATGGGTATAGGGTCTAGACGGTGGTGATGAAATACTCCATGGGTCTGGAGGGCGGCAGTGTGGAGGTGGGTGGACATTCTGGAGTGTCACTTGATTATTTTTGGGGAACCGCGGGGACAGGGGGAACTTTCAACAGGGCCGGGGGTGGGGGGGTGCATAGAACTGCCACTATCGGAAAATCGGGTTTAATGGGCGGCCAATTAATCTGATCCCGCCAGTGTTACACCCCTGTTGACATTAAAAATTCAGCCCCTGGAGAAGTATTCACTTAGGAAATCAAATGGGTGGCATCAAATCCATCCGGTTTGTGGAAAGAGTGAGTTGGATGGGAAGAGCTGCCTTTTCTCACTCCATGCTTTGTTTTTGATTTGACAACAACTAACAAGTTTTACGATCTGTCCCCTTCCAGACATCAGGCACTAATTAAGCAGGCATTAGTCGGGGCACCATGCCTACAAGCACACAATAAGATAAACCAGATGAGGACCCGCCCCTCATAAAATGACACATCACTTGTTCAAAACCTCCAGCTGAAAAGAAGAGTGTGTAAGGCAGCCATGAAGAAGGCAGACGTTATCAATTTAAAATTATAATCATATGAAGAAAAGGCACCTAGATTTTGGTGAAGAGGAATTTATTTACCATACGTAATCAACAAAAGTGTGGGGATTCTATTTTTTTTTGCCAATTTTCCTCTTTTTAATTAACACTTAACTCCCCCACTCCTTGGCCACTCTCTCGGGCTGAACCAGACTGTTAATGACCTCGGTATCCTATTTCACTCTGAGCTGAGTTTCCAATCCTAAATCCATTCCATCACCAAGACCGCCTACTTCCACCTCCGTAGCATTGCCCCTCTGCACCCCTTGCCTCAGCTCATCTGCTGCTGAAACCCTCACCCAAGCTTTTGTTACCTCCAGACTCGACTATTCCAACGCTCCCGTGCCCGGCCTCCCAGCTTCCACCCCTCCCTAAACTTGAGCTCCTGTATCCTAACTCACACCGAGTCCCATTCACCCATCGCCCACGAGATCGCTGACCTACATTGGCTGATGCCTTGATTTAAAAATTCCCAGCCTTAGATTCAAATCCCTCCATGGCTTCGCCCCTCCCTATCTCTGTAACCTCCTCCAGCCCTGCAACCCTCTGAGATCTCTGCGCTCCTCCAATTCTGTGCATCCCTTTGCTCCACCATTGGCAGCCTTGCCTTCAGCCAGCTAGGCCCTAAGGTCTGGAATTCCCTCCCTAAACCTCTCCATCTCGCCACCTCTATTTTCTCCTTTAAGACCCTCTTTAAACGCTACCTCATAGCCCAAGCTTTTGTCACCTGTCTCCTTATGTGGCTTGATGCCAATTTTTGTCAGATAACACTCCTGTGAAGCGCCTTGGGACGATTTACTATCTTAAAGGCGCTACATAAATGCAAGTTTACATAGCACATTCATTGAGTAGCACATAAGAACATCAGAAATAGGAGCAGGAGTAGGCCATTCAGCCCCTCGAGCCTGCCCCGCCATTCAATAAGATCCTGGCAGATCTTCTACCTCAACTCCACTTTCCTGCCCGATCTCCATTGATTCCCATTAGAGTCCAAAAATCTATCGCTCTCCATCTTGAATATACTCAACGATTCAGCATCCACAGCCCTCTGGGGTAGAGAATTCCAAAAATTCACAATCCTCTGCGTGAAGAAATTTCTCCTCATCTCGGTCCTAAATACCGACCCCCTTATGCTAAGACTGTGACCTCTAGTTGTTGACTCGCCAGCCAGGGGGAAACATGAAAGTAATGGAGGCTTGGATTGACCCAGAAGGGAATTGAATCAAATTCATTTTGTTGCCCATTGTCCTCTGCTCTCCTGAATGACCTGTTTCCTCAGGTTTGAGAAAGACAGTGAGTGTTGGGAGCTTTAATTCATTGGCGGAGGGGGAGTACCGCAATTGAACCTCTTCCTGCCTTCCCTGACACCAGCTTTCAAACAGAGTTCACTGGACTGCGATCAAGAGCGAGATAGCAAGTTGGTTTTTATTCCCCCTTGTAGCTCCGAGGCTTCTGATTAACTTTACAGCTCACCACTGAATTATGTTTTTATTCATTTATGGGATGTGGGCGTCGCTGGCAAGGCCAGCATTTATTGCCCATCCCTAATTGCCCCTTGAGAAGGTGGTGGTGAGCTGCCGCCTTGAACCGCTGCAGTCCGTGTGGTGAAGGTACTCCCACAGTGCTGTTAGGGAGGGAGTTCCAGGATTTTGACCCAGCGACGATGAAGGATCGGCGATATATTTCCAAGTCAGGACGGTGTGTGACTTGGAGGGAACTTGGAGGTGGTGGTGTTCCCATGCACCTGCTGCCCTTGTCCTTCTAGGTGGAAGAGGTCGCGGGTTTGGGAGGTGCTGCTGGAGAAGCCTTGGCGAGTTGCTGCATTGCATCTTGTAGATGGTACACACTGCAGCCACGGTACGCCGGTGGTGGAGGGAGTCATAGAGTCATATGGCACAGAAGGAGACCATTCGGCCCATCGAGTCCGTGCCCACTCTCTAGAGCAATCCAGTCAGTCCCATTCCCCCGCTCTACCCCCATAGCCCTGCAAGTTTATTTCCCTCAAGTGCCTATCCAGTCTTCCCTTTAATGTGAATGTGAATGTTTAAGGTGGTGGATGGAGTGCCAATCAAGCGGGTTGCTTTGTCCTGGATGGTGTCGAGCTTCTTGAGTGTTGTTGGAGCTGCACTCATCCAGGCAAGTGGAGAGTATTCCATCACACTCCTGACTTGTGCCTTGTAGATGGTGGAAAGGCTTTGGGGAGTCAGGAGGCGAGACACTCGCCACAGAAAACCCAGCCTCTGACCTGCTCTTGTTGCCACAGTATTTATGTGGCTGGTCCAGTTGAGTTTCTGGTCAATGGTGACCCCCAGGATGTTGATGGTGGGGGATTCGGCGATGGTAATGCCGTTGAATGTCAAGGGGCGGTGGTTAGACTCTCGCTTGTTGGAGATAGTCACTGCCTGACATTTATACAATTGGACCTGGAAGGAAATTTCCCAGTCTCCAGACAGAAGTTTGAAAATTCACTCACAAACAGGGTGGGAGGTGACGGGCAAATACGCTCAGTTTAAATATTCATCATTTGGCATTGTTTTAAATCTTTTATAGTGCAAGGTGATATTACTGATCCTCCAGTAGGTTTACAGGCAAATTATCAAAGCACAGTAACAGGAGGATGAATTTTTAATGCAAAATTTAAATTTTGCATTTTTTGTTTTATTTGCTTGGTTCATTGCTTCCTGTCACGAATTGTGTTAATAATAAAATGCTTGGTTTTGAAAGCTCTTTCGCAGTGCCCCTGGGGCACTCTGCTACGCTCTATCTCATGCCAGTCCAATGTTGATTGAACTGTTGGACCAGGCAGTCTCCCTAGTTTGACTGAAGGTAGAATCCAGAGAGCACGGTCCGAATCGAACAGCCTGGCTATGTTACTATTGTTGATCATACAGTGTTCCAGCGCAGAAGCCGGCCATTCAGACCATCAAGTCTGCGCAGATATTTTTCTCCGCACGAGCCACCTAATTGAATCCTGTGCTCCTCGTCTCTCCCTTCTAATAGTCGTCTTTGCCTCTATAAAAGACCTTATGGATTTTGCTTCAGCAACAGTTGGCTGTGGCAAAAAAATTTGCATTTCTATAGCGCCTTTCAGGACCTCAGGGTATCCCAAAGCTTGACAACCAGTGAAGTACTTTTAAAGTGTTGGCAAGGTCACAGCCAAATTGTGCACAGCAAGACGCCACAAACAGCAATGTGATAATCTGCTTTCGTAGCGATGTTGGTTGAGGGATAAATATTGGCCCAGGACACCGGGTAGAACTCCCCCTGCTCTTCTTCGAAATAGTGGCCGGGGGATCTTTTACGTCCACCTGAGAGAGCAGACGGGGCCTGGGTTTAACGTCTCATCAGAAAGACAGCACCTCCGACAGTGCAGCACTCCCTCAGTACTGCACCGGGAGCGTCAGCCTAGATTTTTGTGCTCAAATCTCTGGAGTGGGGACTTGAACCCACGACCTTCTGACTCAGAGGCGAGAGAGAGAGAGAGTGCTGCCCACTGAGCCACGGCTGACAGAGAATGCCAAACTCTAACCACCTTCTATGTAAAGACTGTTTTTTTCTAACCTTTAAAATTTTTGGTGATTATCTTTATTTTGTGTCCGATTGTTACTGCCTCACAGACCAGTAGAAACAATCTATTGTTAATTATTCTATCATGGCGCCTCATAATTTTGAAAGCCTCTATCAGATCCGTCTTATCCTCCTTGGCACTGATGAAAATAGCCCTGAATTCTCAAGCTTCCCTTCATCTCTGGTAACAACCCAATGGATCTTTGCTGCACTTTTCTCATTATTCTTGTATCCTTCGTATAATAGGATGCTGAATAGAATGCAATACACCAACTATAACCTAACTAAGACCATGTACAAGTTCAAATTTATCCCTTTGCATTTGTATCCTATGCCTCTAGATGCAAGACCAAATATTTCACTTTTTAATGACCTTATCTACTTGCGCAGTCAGCCCTCACTATCTATCTATCCTCCTCCAACCCTCCAACCCCTCCCCGCCAGGGGGTAAAATTTGGTCGCGCCCCCTTTGGGGCGCTAACTTCGCCGGGGCACTACTTATAGCGCCCTGAAAAAGTTAACACCCCCGCGCCGTAAATTGAGTGGTAGCGCCCCAAGCAGGAGGCGGGGCACTACTGGAAGCGTTCCCGCTCCCTCCTGGGGCACTACCATTCAATATCGCGGCGCTATGTGTAACAGCGCCATGTGCGTCGGCACGTAGCGCTGCGGTATTGTAGGCCTCCCTCCCCTGATTACAGGCCAGGGCCCTGCTGGGCCACCGGGGAGCGGGGTGCCGGGAAAAGAGCCCGACACTCAAGAGGAGCGCCGGGCTGACCAATCGCGGCCGGCACCCCGCAGGAGGAGGCGAGGGGGGGGCAGGTGCTGGCAGGCGGCCCAAAAAAAATGGCTGCCCGGCATCTGCCCTTCAATTAGTGCCGCCACGGTCACAAACATGCCACCCTGACCCTGTCAGACAGAGCGTCCGGTGCTAGGTCAGGGGGCGCGACCGTCATCGCCGGAGGCGCAGCGCCACCGGGCGCTACCAGCTACCGCCACCACTAACCTTCCGATGAATTTCACGGCAAAGCAACCCAATTTTTCCCCGAAGTTCCTCTGACTCTGTCCTTTTGTGTCTCTCCCCCTCCCTTTGTTGCACCATTAGTGGCCGTGCTTCAGCTCACTGCATCCTTTAAGTCGGAGTAACTTCCTTTAACCTCTAGCCTTTGCTTTCTGCCCTCCAGTAATCTCTCTGTCCATGGGGTCACATTCCACTTGATTCTATGTGCTACAGTCTTTGCCATAATTCTCATATGTGGTACCTTATTAAATGCCTTCTGAAATTGCATACAAATCACATTAACTGCTTTTTGTTGATCTGTCTTTGATATTTTTTGAAAGAATTCTACAAGGTTGATGAAGTATGACCTACCTCTTAGAAATACATGCTGACTAGCTCTGATTAACTCCTGTTTTTCTAAGTGTTCAGTATTATAGTCTTTAACAGTTCACCAATAACTGAAGTACCAACAACAACGTACATTTATACAACACCTTTGATGTAGTATAACGTCCCGATGTGTTTCACAGGAGTGTTAGCCGACAAAATTTGACATCGAGCCACATAAAGAGATATTAGGTCAGGTGACCAAAAACTTGGTCAAAGAGGTAGATTTTAAGGAGTGACTAAAGCAGGAGAGAGAGGCGGGGAGGTTTAGGGAATGAATTCCAGAGCTTAGGGCCCTGGCAGCTGAAGGTACGGCTGCTAATGGTGGAGCGATGAAGATCAGGGATGCGCCAGGGGCTAGAATTGGAGGAATGCAGAGATCTCGGAGGGTTGTAGGGTTGGAGGAGATAGGGAGGACAAACTGCCCTACAATTTCCTGGCTTATCCCCAACTCCTTTTTCTAATGAGGGGGATTAAATTTGCCACTCTTCAGTCCTCTGGCAGATCTTTCCTTTCCAAGCCGTATATTCCGATGCCTACGGGTGTGTCCGCGCTGTGTACCCACCCGTAGGGACATCGGAAATGCCGGTTTCAGGCATGCACAGCGCATGCACTGCAAACCGGTATTTCCGATCTGTCAAGAATCCTCTCGACAGATCGGACGCCTGCCCTGGAAAAGGGCCTCTGCGGGGGGAGAGTTCCGCTTTCTGGAGACCCTCCGCCCGCAGAAATCACTTAGAAATCTTACACCTGGTAGAAGCAGGTGTACGGCCTGCTGTTAACCATGCTTTTACCAGCATAAGAGTTGAAAAAAGTAAAAATTTATCTTTTAAAAAAGGTAAAGTTTATTTTTAGCCCCGTAAAAAACTTTAATTATTTTTTTCAAAAAATTTAATTTTTGCTTAAAATATTTAATTTATGTGTAATTTCAACTCATTTGAAATATTTTATTAAAAAAAAAAATTATTTAATGTTTTACCGTGTTTTTGGGGTGATCTCTATTCATATATTTGACAGGTCTATCTGTCAAGTGTATGAAGGGAGATTCCCTTCTCCTATTGGCTCCCCATGGCCCGCGTGATCCCAGGGGCACTTATGAACTGCCTGCACCCCTGGGATACGTGGGCCCTGCGCATTCCAAGTTGGAGAGGCCCAGGAGCGGAAGTGTCCGGACTTCGGGAGCCCTCAGGTAAGTCCGTAGATGTTTTCCAGATTGGAGGCCTCCGCACACAGGAAGCCTCCGATCGGAAAATACGGCCCATTGTTCCCTAACTTCTTTCGGCATCTTTGGTTGTCGACTGCCACAACCCTGCAATTTGACTTGCCTTAACGTAACGTGATTTCTTTAGCCCCCTTTTTCATTGAGTAATAACCTCCGATATCGGTCCCAAACTCAATTCTGGTGGTTCTCCAATCCCATATCCGCCTCCCCGGTGAAAACTGAGGTAAGGGACTTGTTATGAATCTTATGATCCATGAAGAAAGACTCATGAAATAACACTGGATGGCCAGCTGGTGGCGCCGTCCAAGGAGTATAAATACTTGGGCGTGGGCCCAGCTTGCCCAGGACATTTTGTAAACTGGAACTAGTGAAAGATAACTAGACCTCCATGTTTTGAAACAAGTTGATTAAAGCCTTGCTTTATACTCGAACCAAGTGCGTAGTGAGTTTTATTACGTCAGGACTTCTTTAGCACCTCTGCCCTTTCCTCGCTCTCCGAGCCTGCCTCCTTCATCTCTGAGCAGCCGTACCCTTACGTTCTGCTCTCCTCTTATGGCTACTGTCCCCTTTGAAAAGCTCTTTTATTGTCCTTTAGATCTTTTGCCAATACTCCCCCTTAGTCTTTCCAACCTCCCAGCTTGTGGCTTGCCTATATTATTTATAGTTGTCGTGGCTTTAAATTTTATTATCTGCCTTGTGAGCACTTAACGCTTTTTTTTTTAAGTTGCAAATTTGATCTGATCTTCCTATTCGTCCATAGAACTCCAGTATTTGATACACTCCCATTTTTCCTTACTGGAAGGTACTTGATTTGTACCCTCTCCATTTCCTCTTTAAATACTTCCCATTGCTGCCCTGTAGAGATATTAAAAAATGATTGCAATTCCATCTGAACTGTGACTACTGAGACACAGAGGCTGGAATGCATTTGTTCTAGAGTAGGAATGAATTGCTGGAGCTCTTTGCACGTAATATGGTTTTAAAAGTTCGTCGCTGGTTCAAAATCCTGGAACTCCCTCCCTAACAGCACTGTCGCTGAAGGTAAGCATGCAGGTGCAGAAGGCAGTTAAGAAGGCAAATGGTATGTTGGCCTTCGTAGCGAGAGGATTTGAGTACAGGAGCAAGGATGTCTTGCTGCAGTTGTACAGGGCCTTGGTGAGACCACACCTTGAGTATTGTGTGCAGTTTTGGTCGCCTTATCTGAGGATGTTCTTGCCATGGAGGGAGTGCAGCGAAGATTCACCAGACTGATACCTGGGATGGCAGGAATGACGTATGAAGAGTGATTGGGTCGATTGGGCTTATACTCACTGGAGTTTAGAAGAATGAGAGGGGATCTCATTGAAACTTATAAAATTCTAACAGGACTAGACAGACTAGATGTAGGAAGGATGTTCCTGATGGCCGGGGAGTCCAGAACCAGGGGTCACAGTCTAAGGATAAGGGGTAAGCCATTTAGGACAGAGATGAGGAGGAATTTCTTCACCCAGAGAGTGGTGAACCTGTGGAATTCTCTACCACAGAAGGCAGTGAAGGCCAATTCATTAAATATATTCAAGAAGGAGTTAGATATATTTCTTAAGGCTAAAGGGATCAAGGGATATGGGGAGAAGGCAGGGACAGGGTACTGAGTTTGGATGATCAGCCATGATCTCATTGAATTGTGGAGCAGGCTCGAGGGGCCGAATGGCCTACTCCTGCTCCTATCTTCTATGTTTCTATGTGGGAGTACCTTCACCACACGGACTGCAGCGGTTCAAGAAGGCGGCTCACCACCACCTTCTCGAGGGCGATTAGGAGTGGGCAATAAATGCTGGGCTGAATAAAAGAAAAAGTTGCAAAGTGGCCGGTCTCTCTTTCCGATAGGCCTGCGTTGGGGTTCGAATTCCTCCGGCGGGGATTTCGCCTGCTCCAAAAAAACGTTCCGGACGTTTCTCCAGGGTTTTCGCCGCACTTCCGCTGAAATTGCGGCCCCCGGCGGTTTTTAATCGGTACTGCGAAAGGATCGGGAAGGGTGAAGTAAATGACTAGGTGGAAAGCTCCTGTTCCTATTGGCACTGGCAGAAGCAAATGCTTAGCAGGCATTCCTGATGTAAGAAAATTACTAGGCACTTGGTCTAAGCGTTAAAAAAAGCTTTAATCAACTGTTTTACAACATGGCGGTCTAGTTGTGTCCTTCACTAGTTCCTGTTAAGAATGTCCTGCGCAAGCTGGGCCCATGCCCGAGTATTTATACTCTCCCTGGACAGCGCCACCCACAGGCCGCTGAGTTGATTCATGTCAGTTCCAACATCTCACCAGTAGAGAGGGAAGAAAGAAAGAAAGACTTGCATTTCTATAGCGTCTTTCACGACCACCAGACGTCTCAAAGCGCTTTACAGCCAATGAAGTACTTTTGAAGTGTGGTCACTGTTGTAATGTGGGAAAGAGTCACACCAACTCTTCTGTACCTCTAGAGTCGGGGGAAGAAGATTAGCCCAAATCTTCTCAACCAGGGAAGAATATTTCACTACTATAGTTATGACCCATCCAACATTTTGGACCATATCGTCCATTCCTGAGCAGAAATTTCTAGAATGTGCTTCAGACACCATCAAAGGCCATTTCTTTCCACCTATTTCTGCCTCTCACTAAGTCAAGGCAAATAGGTTATTAAGGGTTCAAAGAACATTCAACACCGCCAAAGCAAGCATCAGAACTCAAGTGAGGATCTCTTTGCCACATCCTGATCCTGCTCCCTGTTCACTCTTAGGTTGGACAGAGGGTGGCAAGCCTTGCGTTAAGAGAGGAGGTAACTCCGCAAAGGGGAATAAGCACTACGATGATGTGGGGTGGAAGATTCAAAGGGAATCACTTGGTGTCTGTCGAATGGAAGTGTTTAGTTGTGGGTGAAGCGCGAGCAGCCAAGTGTAAATGGAGCAGGATGGGTTTTCTTGGATCAAACGTTGGAGCAAAACCAGCCTGAAGCAAATTTCCTGTCCACGTTCATGCCAGAGCGTGCATCTGCCAGGTAATTTAACACCTCCTGCTGCATGAACTGATGTGTGGCCAACCCTCAGTGCAAGCCAGGTGAGATTACATTCAGTCTGGGTCACTCCAACCTCAGCTGAATGAAATCACCCCAGGGGCTGAAACCGTAGGCAAGGTATGTAAAGTTGCACCAAGCAGCTTGGGTGCTCTTCCGCAGCCCCTGTCTAATTCAAATAGATGGAATAGCATATAAAGGATAACAGTAGGGAGTGGCGCACAGACAGGATTTAGATCATATGATAAACATTTAGACAATTTGTCGACTTCTAAATTGCATGGTAATTTGCATCTTTGAAACTCAATTAAGGGTGTATTATTGCTTTTCATCTGCCCTCTCGTAAAAATCCCATGGCACTATTTCGAAGAAGTGCCGGGGAGTTCTCCCCGGTGTCCTGGGCCAATATTTATCGCTTAACCAACATCACAAAAGCAAATGTTTTGGTCATTATCACATTGCTGCTTGTGGGAGCTTGCTGTGTGCAAATTGCCTGCACGTTTCCTACATTACAACAGTGACTCCACTTCAAAATGTATTTAATTGGTTGTAAAGTGCTTTGGGATGTCCTGAGGCTGTGAAAGGTGCTATAGAAATGCAAGTTCTTCTTCTTCAAGATGTACATACAGGTGCAGTTGGGTTGTAATGGTTTATTTACAATTTTCTCCTCCTTTCTTGCCGGGGTTGTATTTCCACTGGCACTGGTCACCCAAGTGGCCATTATTCATGTGTGAACCTTGACAGTAAGGCCATTCGACCATTGGTGGGCATGAGAGCTGAGCCTGACTGTTTCCTCACACTTCGAAACAAGGCTTTTTGGATAATGATCAGGAGCAGGAACCCGAGCTGACATACTCCTCCTCAACCTGGCATGCTGAGCCAGATTGTGATGGCCTTACTGCTGCCTCAGTTAGTTCAGCAAGACTTGAGATAGATTCTTGGACCTTCCTAGTTGTTTAGTAACACAATGCCTCAACCAGCTGGCAAAGCTGAGTGCATTAATTATGGTTACAAATAATGTCTACAATAATAAAATTGGTGTGTGTTTCATTGGCTTGTACTGACCATAAGAACATAAGAAATAGGAGAAGGAGTCGGCCATTTGGCCCTTCGAACCTACTCCACCATTCAATAAGATCATGGCTGATCTTCTACCTCATCTCCACTTTCCTGCACTATCCCCATATCCCTTGATTCCCTTGATACCAGAAACGCTGTTTACGGAGGTCGCGGACCATTATCAAAGACCCTACCCACCCCAGCCACAGTCTGTTCGCCCTCCTGCCATCTGGGAGACGCTACAGATGCATTCACACCCGTACGACCAGATTTAGGAACAGCTTCTTTCCCAGGGCTGTCATCCTACTGAACTCCACAAATAAACTCTAAAGCCTGCACATCTGCCAATGCACTTTATTATGATTATGTTTATGTTAATGTATTACAAGCCAAATGAATGTTGAATGTTTAAATGTCTTAATCTAAATGTACACTCTCGGGAGCCGCAAGCCTACATTTTGTTGTACTGCACTTGTGCACTAACAATGACAATAAAGTTGATTATTATTATTATTATATTATTAATATTCAAAAAGCTATTGATCTCACCTTCACCAATGCCTTTCTATCTGCTCATGTCTCTGGGGAATTTCATTGGCCAATAGTGATCTTTCAAATGTTGCTGAGGCTTCCTCGCAACCTCATTGGCCAATGGTGATCTTGTGATCTCTGAAAGACCAGTGCCATTTGTAAACAATCTTATTAACCAATAGTGATTGCGTACCCTTTCAATCATTAGTGATGCTTTTGAGCAACTTCTTTAGCCAGTAATAACCATGTGACTACTTTGTATATGATCACTCTGCCCTGTTCCTCACCCTCTTTTAATTCTTCCATCACTTACTCAGTGACAACTTGTCCCGCAAAGTGCTTTGGTGCCAATACTTCTCATTCAGTTTTGCTATGTCAACTGTCACAATAGTTTTGGTATCTGGCCACTAGGTGGTGCTGTGAAGTCTCTTACAAATCTGCGACTCGGGTCATTTTATTTCAATAATAAAAGTGTTGTACAAGTGAAAGCCTTGTTTCTTTCTGTTTGTCAAATGCATCGATGTATTGAGGCAAAACTGGGACAAAAACATGTCGGGAGTCATTGTGAGGAAGACCTACATTGGCTCCCAGTTAAGCAACGCCTCGATTTCAAATTTCTCTGTAATCTCTTTCAGCCCCACAATCCCCGGGATATCTGCACTCCTCTAATTCTGCCCTCTTGAGCATCCCTGATTATAATCGCTCAACCATCGGTGGCCGTGCCTTCTGTTGCCTGGGCCCTAAGCTCTGGAATTCCCTCCCTAAACCTCTCCGCCTCGCTACCTCTCTCTCCTCCTTTAAGACGCTCCTTAAAACCTACCTCTTTGACCAAGCTTTTGGTCGCCATCCCTAATTTATCCTTATGTGGCTCGGTGTCAAATTGTTTTATCTTATAATTCTCCTGTGCAGCGCCTTGGGACGTTTTACTATATTAAAGGCGCTATATAAATACAAGTTGTTGTTGTTGTTGTTGTGTGGTTTGTGTGTGTCCTCATCAGTGTCAGCCGTGACTCATTTGGTAGCACCCTCGCCTCTGAGTTGTGGGGTTGAGTCCCACTCCAGGGACTTAAGTGCAAAAATCTAGGCTGACGCTCCCAGTGCAGTGCTTGAGGGAGTGCTGCACTGTCGGAGGTGCTGTCTTTTGGATGAGACGTTAAACCGAGGCCCCGTCTGCCCTCTCAGGTGGACGTAAAAAAGCCCATGGCCACCGATGTAAAAAGACTACTGAGCACTTGGTTTGAGTATAAACAAGGCTTTAATCAACTGTTTCACAACCATGAGATTCTAGTTACATCACTAGTTCCTGGTTACAGAAACATCCTGAGCAAGCCGGGCCCACACCCGAGTATTTATACTGCTTGGACGGCGCCACCAGCTGGCCGCCCAGTGTTACTTCATGAGTCATGATACGATTCATGACAGCCAATATTTCGAAGAAGAGCAGGGCGAGTTATCCCCAGTGTCACAACCAATATTTATCCCTCAATCAACATCACTAAAAAAACAGATTATCCGGTCATTATCACATTGCTGTCTGTGGAAGCTTGCTGTGCGCAAATTGGCTGCCGCGTTTCCTACATTACAAGAGTGAGTAGACTTCGCAAAGGTACTTCGTTGGCTGTAAAGCGTTTGGGACATCCAGTGGTCATGAAAGACGCGAGATGAATGTAAGTCTTTATTTCTTTTCATCAGAATGGGAATTATACAGGAGAACTGTACAACTGTTCTCCTCCCCAGCCACCAGCAAACAACAACAGCAGCTTACATTTATATTGCGCCTCTAATACAGTAAAACAACCCAAGGCGTAAGTGTGACTCCGAGTTAAAGGAGGAGAGGTTAGGGACAGGTGAACAAAAGCTTGGGTCAAAGAGGGAGGTTTTTAAGGAGCGTCTTAAAGGAGGAGAGAGAGGCGGAGAGGTTTAGGGAGGCCCATCCGCCAACGGAGGGGGCGAAGGAAGTCGGGGACGCGCAAGGGGCCAGAGTTGTAACATCTCCAAGTTTGCAGACAACACAAAGCTGGATGGGCGTGTGTGCTGTGAGGAGGATGCCGAGAAACTCCAGGATGATTTGGACAGGTTGGGTGATTGGGCAGAAGCATGGCACATTGCAGTATAATGTGGATAAATGCGAGGTTATCCACTTTGGTGTCAAAAACAGGAAGGCAAATTATTATCTGAATGGCAATAGATTGGGAGAAGGGGAGGTGCAACGAGACCTGGGTGTCCTTGTGCACCAGTCACTGAAGGTAAGCATGCAGGCGCAGCAGGCGGTTAAGAAGGCAAATGGTATGTTGGCCTTCGTAGCGAGAGGATTCGAGTACAGGAGCAAGGATGTCTTGCTGCAGTTGTACAGGGCCTTGGTGAGACCACATCTTGAGTATTGTGTGCAGTTTTGGTTGCCTTACCTGAGGAAGGATGTTCTTGCCATGGAAGGAGTTCAGCAAAGATTCACCAGGCTGATACCTGGGATGGCAGGAATGACGTATGAGGAGAGATTGGGTTGATTGGGCTTATATTCACTGGCGTTTAGAAGAATGAGAGGGGATCTCATTGAAACTTATAAAATTCTAACAGGACTGGACAGACTAGATGCAGGAAGGATGTTCCCGATGTTCGGGGAGTCCAGAACCAGGGGTCACAGTCTAAGGATAAGGGGTAAGCCATTTAGGACAGAGATGAGGAGGAATTTCTTCACCCAGAGAGGACAGAAATGAGGAGGAATTTCTTCACCCAGAGAGCGGTGAACCTGTGGCATTCTCTACCACACTAGGCAGTTGAGGCCAATTCATTAAATATATTCAAGAAGGAGTTGGATATATTTCTTAAGGCTGAAGGGATCAAGGGCTATGGGGAGAAAGCAGGGACAGGGTACTGAGTTTGGATGATCAGCCATGATCGCATTGAATGACGGAGCAGGCTCGAGGGGCCGAATGGCCTACTCCTGCTCCTATCTTCTATGTTTCTATGTTTCTATGTTGGAGGAACGCAGACTTCTTGGAGGGTTGCTGGGCTGGAGGGGGTTACAGGCATAGGGAGGGGGCGAGGCCACAGAGGGATTTAGACAGAAGGATGAGAATTTGAATAGAGGCATTGGCACAGTGTCTCTTCAGACCCGAGCAAACTATCGGCTCCAGCTAAACACATGCCCAGCCCCTTGGGGTCGAGTTGGCATCTCCCACAGGCAGCTTAACCTGTTAACACATTTGGGACGGGAGCGAGAGGAACAGTGTCCAACTTGTCATTCTGAGCACAGCGATCAGTAAGCTTTACTTTGGCAGGTTTCTAAAGTGCATTTATTTAAAAAAAAAGACAAACAATAGGGGGGAAACTCAGTATTCAATCGGTGTCTAACTCTCTCGCAGTGGCTCCGTCCGAATGCACTTGCGAAACACAATTTAATTTCGAAATATAATGGCTTCTCCCACTCCCCCTCCTCTCTACTAAGCCTTTACTGTAAAATATGTTCAGTCACGACAGTTTAAGATAGCCACACTGCAGATAGAGAAACTCAGCGTGAATGCACATTTATTTAAAGTTGGCCGACTTTATTTCCAGTGACACACACAAAGCTGGACGCGATTCGAGCCATACTTTGCCTTTTACGTGCTGTCCCGGCGTCTAGTTTTGTTCAGACTTTATTCTAACCGACACAGAAAAAAGGGGCAAATCTCGTTGGAAATAAGGCTGGAGAATGCACCTGATAATAGCAGACTCCGAGTCAGATAGATTGCGTTGGAGAGGGAAAGCTTGTTAAGAATATGCAAAGGGAATATTACATTTTGAGGCAAGACAGAGACTAGATCACATTAACACAGCAAGTGGAGGAATAAAATTCAGTGCAATGTGTTGAAAAGACTGGAAAGGTGCAGTGAAATGATAAGTTACCCCTGGGGTTTTTTTTTGGTATATATTCAGGTAAATCTACACAATCGATAAATGAGCTTTCCCTGGGCCATTTAAACACACAGGAACTATGCAGAGAAATCTATCTGTGACCTATACAGACCAGCACCAGAATAACCTGACTCCTTAACTATAGACAATGCTGGGTTATTGTGCAAAGATTTATTTCATTGAATATTGCATGCTGATGTCCTTTACAGGTTGTTTCCCCGCCCGTGTGTTGGGGACATGTTGTAGGCAAATCTACAGTTTTAAACGCACTACTGATCAAACAGCTCAGGCACAACAGTGGCGCCTGCGTTGTTGCAAAATAATGAATGCAAATAGATTTATAAATGAGCAAACCGTGATTTAAAAAGCGGAGAAAGGGAGTAAAATTAGACACAATCAATTAAACTTTCGGGGTTGTTAGAACGGTCCTTTATTCGAAAGGAAAGTCGAGAAGAATTGCTGTTATAATCAGAACAATGCGAATGATATTATTTGCAAAAATCAAAATGATAGCACGGATAATTTTTGTAACTTAGGTGCTCGCCTGCCTGTCTTTGCGGCTTCTAAGTGTGTGGATGTGCAGGTATGAGTGACCCAAATAATCTTCAGCACAAGGGCAGAAATGAAATACAGAAAAGAACGAGATAGAGGAAAGATGAGCGCTGGAGAAAGGGGAGAGCAAACAGAGACAAGGGGGAAGAAAGGGGGACGATAGGGAGAGAGAAAAGGAGATAGAGTGAAAGGGAAATAGAGGGAGAAGGGGACTGAAGTGGAGAAAGGGAAATAGGAAAAGGGGGAGATTTAAAAAAGAAGGAAGGGTAAAAGGACAGGAGAGAGAGAGGAGAGAAACAGAACAGAGAGAAGGGAGGGAGAGAGGGAAAGTAGAAAGAGGAGAGAAGAGAACGGGAAGGAAAGAGATATAACGAGAACAGGGGAAGGGAAGAGAAATTGATTGCAAGATTTCGCTTTGAACTTTCAGGGGAATTGATCCCACGGTCTGGGGGCGGGTGTAGGTCAAATATAAGAATTAAGTTTTAGCGAAAGTGTTACAAGTGGAGGCCGATGGCGTTCCACACTTGCCCATCTCTCAAAGTGATGCGAAATACTGTATTAAACAGCAGTTTGGAACCACAGTCGCCACCTTGCCTGAATAAGTGAGTAGGGGGGAAAGAGACTGAAAGGATCTGTCTCTTTTTTTTGAGGCGACGGTGCATGTTGCTGGGGGGGGGGGGGGTGGGGTTTACGTTCCTTGCGCCGTTTCTGCCGCTTTTGTTCTGGTGCAGTTTAGTTGAACAGTTAGCAAGATGCCAGTTCAGCAGATGCGAATTGGTTTATTAATGCGCGGGTTTAAGCTGCAAACACTCCATCTTTGGGGACCCGCAAAACTGACGTATAAATTATTAATGAATAAATAATGCACGTCTCTGGTACAAATACAGATGGGCATTGACGTTCAAGGAGACTTTCGGATTAAGATTTTTTTTTTACAATAGCAAGAAAGTTAACTTAAAAAAAAACCCCAGGACATCCCATTTTACTGTAGTTTAATGGTGAGCAATTCAATACAGTTTCTTCCGTCAATATTGGGAATATTTTTTAATAGTGGGGTTGATAAACACAGGGTCTGATTGGTAACCACGCAGGGGGGGGGGGGGGAACACCCTGCCCAAATTAATTTCATTTCTTGGAGTGAACCAGCAAAGGGATGCTGAGCAGATTCAGCCTCCTAGATGTTGCACCAGTCAGGTTCCTGTCTATTTCTAACTTGCAATTGACGAGTATGTCGGGTGTAACAACAATAACAACAACAAAAAACGGTGCTAACACACTTAATAAGCTTAAAAGACATGTCGCGGAAGGGACTTGTTATTGAAAAGATAAAATCTGCAATGCAAAAATATAAAGGCTCTTTCAGCAAAGTTTGATCATACGAGTACCGAATATTTAATAAATAATGGCAGCAGCAAAAAAAACAATTTTGAAATAGACATATTTCACACTTTGCAACTTTTTAAAATTTCTTACATGTTGCAACTGGCGTGATCCAAGTGCAACGCACCTGAGTGTATGTTGCAACCTCAGTTAGTGCATACAAGAGTGGAGAATATGGGGTTTTCCTATGCAGTGCCACCGGTGTGTTTTATTTTGTGCCGACTGTTTTAAAATGTTGCTCGTTTTGCAAATGCAAAGTCCCGCTTTAAAACAGTTTGTCCTCGTCATTCGGTCGGTTATTAAAATACGATGTCAGCCAAGATATTCAAAGCACTCCCCGGGCAAGAGGGAGCCTGACGTTAAGCCTAATGGCTGAGCAAGCGAAAGACGTGTGCCAGCAAATAAATAAAGCAAGCGTTTCGCCCGAGCTCGCTAAGGGAGCGTTGAGGAAATTTAAAAAAAATAACAAATCACAAAATAATTCGTTAGGACCAAGTTGTTTGAAGGTGTTTCCGACACGATTTTGGTTGTTAGTTTGACCTGTTCTGGGCTCTTTTTTTTTGGGCGACTAGTTGTGCGGGTTTCATTGTGAGAATCTCACAATTGGGAGAGGTTGAATTCACTATAAAGAGTGACCTGGACACTTCTTCCACCCAGATGTCTGCTTTTAGCTTCCATTCAATCTGAACAGTTACAGAAATATGCGGGTGCATATTATATCGATATATATATACAATATATTACACCATATATAAATACGCTATTCTATAATATGCCATATTAATAATTGATAAATTGGTAGTATATAGTATAGATGCAATACAATACACTATAAATATAGGATATACATTATTTCATATAATATATGTAACCTGTGTTAAACTATCTATAAAATTGATGTGCAGAGCATATATAATACAGTATCAACATCTATATTGAACTAACACTTTACAAATAAATATTTATCTATCTATATCTGATATATCAATATAGAAACTTGTCTTAACTAATTTTAACTCGTTTTCTTGCTCACATTACAAAGCATCTATTTACACCAGATTGTCTCATCTTGTGCGTCACCGCAGTCCATTTTTCTACCTGTGAATATTTATAGCACACTCTATGCCTCCTTTTTCTCCACTTCTCTCTCTCACACACACATATTCACACAGTCATTCAGCGCCTTTCTCTTTTCCCAGTGTCTCATTTAGTTCTCTCTTCTCTCAATTCGTTTCCTTTGCCCCCCCCCCCCAAGCTTCCTTCTCTTTCCCAGTCTCTCCTTCCTTTGCCTTCGTTCAATCTCTTTCCCCCCTTCTCTCTCACAATTTCTTCTACCTTTCCTTTCTCCCCTTTCAATCTCTCCCCCCCCCTTTTCTCACTCAATCTCTCCTTCTCTCAATTTCTGGTCAGCACGGTCAACCCCACAACTATCGCTTCTCCATCTCTAGACAGAGGAGCGTATTTCCCCCTCTCAATTGGAGAGAGGCGCCTCGCAGTCCAGTTCTGATAGGGGGGTGTGGGTGAGGGGAGAATTCCTACTCTTAATACTTCCGGAAGAATCCATAATTTTCAGTCCATGCTCTTGAAATCTCTGCATTAAATATGGGGCTGGGGGGAGATTGGCGCGGTCGCTGTGTGCAGCCAAATGACCCAGGGAAATACCCTCTTGTCGCTATTTTTTTTAGCGAATTCGTAAAAGAGGGAAGACTACACATCGCGACTTGAGCAATTGTTCCCCTTTCCTCCCAACCCTGTTTTTCTCTTGTTTCCTGTGGGCTTGTTCATTCGGCGACAGTCAAGACTGGGGCAAGGCGAGCAAACCCTTTCTAGTGCCCGTTCAGACCTCCTCTGCATCTGGGAAGTGGGGACCTTGCGTTCCTGTTGTCTGAAAGGTGGCTGATATTATTCCATCGAACTTACAGCACAGCAACAGACCATTCGGCCCAACTGGCCCATGTGCTCCCCCCACCCTAAACCATCTCACCCTATCAGTAAATCCTTCTATTCCTTTCTCCCTCATGTGCTGACCTGGCGTTCCCTCAAATGTACCTGTGCCATTCTTGACTTTATTGCAGTAACATTGATCTGATATAGCAGTTATAATAATTGCTCATACAGATTTTATGATTCAGTGCAATGTACTTGTTAATAAGGGACGCGGCACTTATCATCAGGATCGATACTGCACAGCAGGAGGCCGTTCGGCCCATCCTACCTGTGCGAGCTCTTTGAAAGAGCTATCCAATCAGTTCAAACTTACCCCAACAGGTCGCAATTCAAAAATCAAAAAGATAAAAGGGGAGGGGCTACTTGTTAAAAAATTATTTTGTGCGTTAGATTTTTTGCATATAAGGAAAGAAAGATTTGCATTTCTATAGCGCCTTTCACGACCTCAAGACACCCCCCAAAGCGCTTTACAGCCGATGAAATACTTTTTTTGAAGTGTTTTTCACTGTTGCAACCACCAGCCAATTTGCGTATTCCTGGCTGTTCTATTTTATTTTATGATGTTTGGCTGTTACGTTGCTGGCCCGTGTCAGCGGGATAGATAACGACTATCTCCTCCCTGCGACTGTGTCACATGGATCAAGTGTCGACCGTTAGGGTTCAATGCATCGGTCTGAGTTCCAACTCGAGAGCTTAGACCCTTCAGAGGGCCACGCTCCTGAATGTAGCGGAGGAGACTGGGGATTGTCAGTTGTAAAACTCCCCGTCAAACTCTTCTCCCCACATGCCGCGGCTGGGACAGGTAGAGAGGTCTGGGTCTAGTGACTGATGCATGTAAGGTTGTCTTCTGGTTGTATGTCTCCCAGTGTCCTGGTCAACTTTCTATCCCTCAACCAACAGCCTCATAAAAACAGATTAACCGTGTCGTGGGATCCTCCTGTGCTCCGCTGGGCTCTACCCTTTGCTTACCTAGCCATTAAATAAGGTTCTTGAGAGGGTGCAGAAAAGATTTGCCAGAATGGTTCCAGGGATGAGGGACTTCAGTTACGTGGATAGACTGGAGAAGCTGGGGTTGGTCTCCTTAGAGAAGAGAAGGTTGAGAGGAGATTTGATAGAGGTGTTCAAAATCATGAGGGGTCTGGACAGAGTAGATAGAGAAACTGTTCCCATTGGCGAAAGGGTCGAGAACCAGAGGACACAGATTTAAGGTGACTGGCAGAAGATCCAAAGGCGACGTGAGGAAAAACCTTTTTTACGCAGCGAGTGGTTAGGATCTGGAATTCACTGCCTGAAAGGGAGGTGGAGGCCGACTCAACCGTGGCTTTCAAAAGGGAGTTGGATAAGTACCCGAAGGAGAAAAAAAAATTGCCTAATGGCTGGTGTCAGTAGTGAGGAGCAGGCTGCATGCACCCGCGGTGTACATCACAGGCCGATCACAAGACATTGCTTGCAACAATTGGTGTGTCCTTTACAAACCGTGAGGGTGACCAAGTAGTCCCTCGCCAGGAAAGCCTTTTGTGGATACTAACAACAACAGCGAAACACGCGGTTTACAAGGAAGCGAGTCCCTGGATTTCGGTCTTATAACAGACATAAAAATATTTCAATAAAAACGCTTTACTTAGATCCAATGCCTCACACACACAACGCGAGCACTGTACACAATGTGAGTATATTTCACCCATTTACCAAACTATGATCAAGTCTTAAATAAAAACAGAAAATGCTGGAAACACTCAGCGGGTCAGGCAGCTTCTGTGGAGAGAGAAAATCAGAGCTAACGCTTCAGGACTTCTATCAGAACCCAGTCTTATGCTGTTCATATTACTTTCTCTCGTAACATGCTTCCAACAGAAGTGTGTGAGAGGGACGGTTTTAGCATTTACCTACAAAATCTGTAAGATGCATTAAAGAGCTTGCATTTCTATAGCGCCTTTCGCGACCTCAGGGCCTCCCGAGTGGCTTTACAGCCAATTAAGTACTTTTTGAAGTGGAGTCACTGTTGTAATGTAGGGAAACATTCGGGTGAATAATAGTTTATTTTTAAATTGAGAAACCTGGCCCTTAATCGCTAGGGTTGAACAGAGTAACGGAGAGGAATGGTGAGGTGACACCAAGTTTAGCTGTTAAAAGTCTAAAGATTTTTGGAGGACGGGGAGACGGAAGGCGGCGAGAAGGTCTGGATTGGGGAAATAATGAGATATAAGTGATTATTGGAAAGTGGTGGATAAAGTTATTATAACATTCCTACTAACATTGGACACACTGACTGTCCCACGTGTTCAGAGTATGGGATCCTATGAATTACTTTCTAAAAAAAACGGAATATGTTAACTTCTACTGACAATATCACCACTCCCACTGAAACCTACAACATTCTGAAGGGGTTTGACAGGGTAGATGCTGAGAGGCGGTTTCCCCCTGGCCGGGGAGTCTAGAACTAGAGGAAAGAGTCACAGAATAAGGGGTCGGCCATTTAGGGCTGAGATGAGGAGAAATTTCTTCACTCAGAGGGTGGTGAATCTTTGAAATTCTCTACCCCAGAGGGCTGTGGAGGCTGAGTCTTTGATTGTATTCAAGACAGAGAGCGATAGATTTTTGGACTTTAGGGGAATTAAGGGATATGGAGATCTGGCGGGAAAGTGGAGTTGAGGTGAAGATCTTATTGAATGGCGGAGCAGGCTCGAGGGGCCGAATGGCCTACTTCCTGCTCCTAGTTCTTATGTTCTTAAGCTATAACTGCACAAAGGGATCAAGGGATATGGGGAGAAGGCAGGGACAGGGTACTGAATTTGGATGATCAGCCATGATCTCATTAAATGGTGGAGCAGGCTCGAGGGGCCGAATGGCCTACTCCTGCTCCTATCTTCTATGTTTCTATGTTTTCTATAACAACGGAAGCAATCACTTCCTTCAGGGGGAGATAGCGTGCGGTCAAGGAAACAGACTTTATTCTCGTTCTGCCCTTTATCTTTAAGTGATCTCGAGTTGATATATTTAATCTTTCAAGTGCACAGCAGAGATAAGCGAGTCTTGAGCTTCGGCGCGGCACTAACCGCGGGACCATGGGCTCCTAACTTGGGAAGCGTTCTCCCATTCTGAAGATTTGAAACCGAGTGAACTTCTGTCGGGAATCTAATCGATTTAACAGTTTCGCTCACACTGTTCACTCCCAACAGTAGGCATTGGGACGTATGTGGCAGGAGGTGAAGTCTCTGTTTGGAAACAATGACGATGTCGACATTTTCAGAGGCGAAAGAGTCAGGGTTCCACGGTAAATGGAAAGAGCGTATCGGGCTGAGGACATGGGCTGAACCGATGCTCAGAAATCCCCTTCAACTCCGCGCGTTTACAGGCGGTGAAGATATATGTGTAAAAGCGACCGAATGCGGGAAATCTGCAATGAAAACAGACCATGCTGGCGATACACAACAGGCCAGCCAGTGCAAGCAAAGAGAGGAGAGCTTAATGATTCAGATATCACATGGCTGTTTGTGGGAGCTTGCTGTGCGCAATGTTGGCTGCTACTTTACAACAGTGCTTCAAAAAGTGCTTAATTGGCTGTAAAAGTGCTTTGGGACGCCCTGAGGTCGTGAGAGGCGCTATGGAAATGCAAGTCTTTTTTTTTAATAAGTCATTGATCTATAATGAAGAATTCGAGCGGTGATAAATGCATTTATTTAAATGATATGCCCCTTTAACTAATACATATCTGGAGTGGAAGCAGAGTTTAATCATTTCCCGATACACTCCCTGTTAACGTGACCTAACTTGAGCTGGGACCATAACTGAGACACTTTGATATATATATCTCCCATAAACCTATATGACATAATCATACCATTCGACTTTAAACAGGCAACACACACGCCCACCTCCTAAACTGCTCATAAAAATAATGTGTATGTTCCTCCCATATCGCAGCACACACTCTCATCAGGGGTTGCCACGAGGCGCCTTTAATTAGATCGAGTCCTTGTTTGAACTCCGGCTGCAACCGAGTGACAGGATCATAAATCTGTCAAAAGTGCGTGGTTTCCGAAGCTTTCAATGTAAGACTTTCACAGATACTGTGTTGAGCTAATTCGGTCGGAAGGTGCATGGACTTGGCCTGCAGCCGAGTATAAGTGGAATACAAGAACAGAGACTGAACATATCTGATCATATATATTTATATATATATATATATAGAGAGAGAGAGAGAGAGGGGGGAGGGTTTGGTTATATATATATAATAATAATATATGGAGGGATAGAGAGAGAGGGTTATATAAAGAGAGACAGAGGGAACGAGGCAGGGCTAGAGAGAGAGAGAGAGCATTATAGAGACAGATAGGGTTAGAGAGGGCTTTTTATTATATATATAGAGAGACGGTTAGATAGAGACTGACAAGGTTAGAGAAAGAGAGGTTATAGAGAGACAGACAGGGTTAGAGAGAGAGGGTTAGAGAGAGAGAGGGTTATAGAGAGAGACAGGGTTAGAGAGAGAGGGTTAGAGAGAGAGACAGGGTTAGAGAGAGAGGGTTAGAGAGAGAGACAGGGTTAGAGAGAGAGAGACAGGGTTAGAGAGAGAGGGCTAGAGAGAGAGAGACAGGGTTAGAGGGAGAGGGTTAGAGAGAGAGACAGGGTTAGAGAGAGAGGGTTAGAGAGAGAGACAGGGCTAGAGAGAGAGGGTTAGAGACAGAGACAGGGTTAGAGAGAGAGGGTTAGAGAGAGAGAGAGGGTTAGAGAGAGAGGGTTAGAGAGAGAGAGACAGGGTTAGAGAGAGGGTTAGAGAGAGAGGGTTATATAGAGAGAGACAGGGTTAGAGAGAGAGGGTTATAGAGAGAGACAGGGTTAGAGAGACAGGGTTAGAGAGAGAGGGTTAGAGAGAGAGAGGTTAGAGAGAGAGGGTTAGAGAGACAGGGTTAGAGAGAGAGGGCTAGAGAGAGAGACAGGGTTAGAGAGAGAGGGTTAGAGAGCGACAGGGTTAGAGAGAGAGACAGGGTTAGAGAGGGTTAGAGAGAGAGACAAGGTTAGAGAGAGAGGGTTAGAGAGAGAGACAGGGTTAGAGTGAGAGGGTTAGAGAGAGAGACAGGGTTAGAGAGAGTGTTAGAGAGAGAGACAGGGTTAGAGAGAGCGTTAGAGAGACAGACAGGGTTAGAGAGAGAGGGTTAGAGAGAGAGACAGGGTTAGAGAGAGAGGGTTAGAGAGAGAGACAGGGTTAGAGAGAGAGGGTTAGAGAGAGAGACAGGGTTAGAGAGAGAGGGTTAGAGAGAGAGACAGGGTTAGAGAGAGAGGGTTAGAGAGAGAGACAGGGTTAGAGAGAGCGTTAGAGAGAGAGAGACAGGGTTAGAGAGAGAGGGTTAGAGAGAGACAGACAGGGTTAGAGAGAGAGGGTTAGAGAGAGAGACAGGGTTAGAGAGAGAGGGTTAGAGAGAGAGACAGGGTTAGAGAGAGGGTTATATAGAGAGAGACAGGGTTAGAGAGAGAGGGTTAGAGAGAGAGACAGGGTTAGAGAGAGAGGGTTAGAGAGAGAGACAGGGTTAGAGAGAGAGGGTTAGAGAGAGAGACAGGGTTAGAGAGAGAGGGTTAGAGAGAGAGACAGGGTTAGAGAGAGGGTTATAGAGAGAGACAGGGTTAGAGAGAGAGGGTTAGAGAGAGAGACAGGGTTAGAGAGAGAGGGTTAGCGAGAGAGACAGGGTTAGAGAGAGAGGGTTAGAGATAGAGACAGGGTTAGAGAGAGGGCTATAGAGAGAGACAGAGAGGGTTAGAGAGAGAGGGTTATAGAGAGAGGCAGGGCTAGAGAGAGAGGGTTATAGAGAGAGACAGGGTTAGAGAGAGAGGGTTAGAGAGAGAGAGACAGGGTTAGAGAGAGAGGGTTAGAGAGAGTGAGATTAGAGAGAGAGGGTTATAGAGAGAGACAGGGTTAGAGAGAGAGGGTTAGAGAGAGAGGGCTAGAGAGAGAGTTATAGAGAGCGAGAGAGAGAGACAGGGTTAGAGAGAGAGTTATAGAGAGCGAGAGAGAGACAGGGTTAGAGAGAGAGTTATAGAGAGCGAGAGAGAGAGACAGGGTTAGAGAGAGAGTTATAGAGCGCGAGAGAGAGACAGGGTTAGAGAGAGAGTTATAGAGAGCGAGAGAGAGAGACAGGGTTAGAGAGAGAGTGAGAGAGAGCGAGAGAGAGAGACAGGGTTAGAGAGAGAGTTATAGAGAGCGAGAGAGAGAGACAGGGTTAGAGAGAGAGTTATAGAGAGCGAGAGAGAGAGACAGGGTTAGAGAGAGAGTTATAGAGAGAGAGAGAGAGACAGGGTTAGAGAGAGAGAGTTATAGAGAGCGAGAGAGAGACAGGGTTAGAGAGTCAAAATTGGAGACAAACGCACCGATTTCTTCACCCAGAGAAGAGGCGTCCGGCAGGGCTGCAATTTGAGCCCGACCCTGTTCAACATATACATAAATGAATTAGCAGACATGCTGGAGCAAAGCGAGTCACCAGGTCTCCGTCTCCTGGATGGAGAAGTGAAATCCCTGTTCTATGCGGATGACCTGGTTCTGCTGTCTCCCACAGAACAGGGATTACAGCAACAACTAGACCTACTTGACAAATACTGCCAAAATGGGGCTCTAACAGTAAATCTAAAGAAAACCAACATCATGATTTTTCAAAAAAGGCCCAGATGTCAGGAAAACAAATACCAGTTTACCCTCAGTGATACCACTATAGGACACACTATGAGCTACACCTACCTTGGTCTAACTATTACAGCATCAGGGAGCTTCAGCATAGCAGTGAATGCACTAAAAGAAAAAGCCCGAAGAGCCCTATATGCAATAAAAAGAAAATTCTACAACATCCAAATCCCAATCAAAATCTGGCTCAAAATATTTGACAGCATAATCCTGCCCATTGCACTGTACGGTAGTGAAGTATGGGGCCCGCTAAATCACCAAAGCTACACTAAATGGGAAAAACACACGATAGAAGCCCTACATGCAGAATTCTGCCGAAGCATCCTTCGCATCCAAAGAAAAACGCCAACAAATGCATGCAGAGCCGAACTAGGCAGATACCCACTGATAATAAACATCCAAAAACTAGCACTAAACTTCCTAAATCACCTCAAATCTAGCTCCCCAGACACCCTTCATTTCAAAGCCTTTCAGACCCAAGAGCTAAACCCAGAAAAGAGTCCCCTGAGTCAGCTGCTACTGAAACTAAGTACTCAGCCGGACCCTGACCAGCCCCAGACCAACACAGCCATCCAAACACCAATCCGAGTGAACCAAATCATTAAACAATGCAAAGAAACCTACCTGGAACATTGGAACAAAATAACCGAAAGCCAAAGCAGATTAGAATGTTACCGGGCCCTAAAAAGAGAATATAAACTGGCAGACTACCTCACGACCATCAGAGACACAAAACAGAGACAGACCCTCACCAGGTACAGACTAAGCGACCACCAACTGGAAATTGAAAAAGGCAGATACAAGAAATCCTGGCAGCCTAGAGAGAATAGAATATGCGATCAATGTCTGGCCGGCGAGGTTGAAACAGAAATGCATTTCCTCCTAAAATGCGAAAAATTCAACACATCAAGAAACATATTATTCAACAAGCTAAGCCAAACAACCCCAGATTTCAAAGAATTGGATGACCTGTCAAAATTGAGATTAGTCCTGGGAGAAGGAGACAGACCATACCTTGGGGCCAAATATGTAACAACATGTCACAACCTGAGGACTGTTTAAAATTAAGACTGTTTAAAATTAATATTGAACGTACCAAATGAAGTACAAAGACTGTTTAAAATTAATATTGTTTAAAGGTAATATTGTATGTACCCAACAAATGTCAAATCGATTGACACCTACAGAATGTTGGAAAACTGTACCTTTTTGCTATGTACGCTTTGGCAATATGGTTCTCTGTAAACTTTCATGCCAATAAAGCATTTGAATTGGAATTGGAATTGGAGTTATAGAGAGCGAGAGAGAGAGACAGGGTTAGAGAGAGAGTTATAGAGAGCGAGAGAGAGAGACAGGGTTAGAGAGAGAGTTATAGAGAGCGAGAGAGAGAGACAGGGTTAGAGAGAGAGTTATAGAGAGCGAGAGAGAGACAGGGTTAGAGAGAGAGTTATAGAGAGCGAGAGAGAGACAGGGTTAGAGAGAGAGTTATAGAGAGCGAGAGAGAGACAGGGTTAGAGAGAGAGTTATAGAGAGCGAGAGAGAGAGACAGGGTTAGAGAGAGAGTTATAGAGAGCGAGAGAGAGAGACAGGGTTAGAGAGAGAGCCAAAAGGACATGCCGACCCACTGTCCCCCAATGTACCATGAAATTATTGTGCCTTCAGTAAAGAACATTAAGACACGCAAGGGCAGAACCTCCGGGGGAATCCTGGTGTGGTATAAAGGAGAACTGAACAAACACATCTCACCGATAAAACAGGGAAAATCACACGTATGGCTAAAATTAGATAAAAATATAGGAATAGCAAAAAACGATGTTTACTTATGTGCGATCTACATACCTCCAATAGAATCGCCATATTTTGAAGAGGAGATATTTGACACTCTCCACATGGAAATCAGCCATTTCCAGGCCCAAGGAAAGGTGCTACTATGTGGGGACCTAAATGCAAGGACAGGATGTGAACCTGACTTCATAGACCCACAGGGCAACAACCATGTGTTTGGCCAGACCCCTCTATATGTCACACCAGCCATCGCAAACCGAAACAACCTCGATTGTGAAATAAATAAAAGCGGTAGGGAGGTAGTGCAACTCTGCCGAGCCTTAGGCCTGTACATAGTTAACGGTAGGTTCAGAGGGGACTCCTTAGGGAGACTCACATATTCCTCAACTCTTGGGTCTAGTGTGGTGGATTATACAATCACTGACTTGGACCCCTGCGATATCAACGCATTCACTGTCAGGCAGCAATCCCCCCTCTCAGACCATAACCAAATAAATGTGTACCTTAAACTTTCTGCCCAAACTACAGACACAAAAAAGGAACCCAGTAAGCTACATAAAATAAACCAGACATACAGATGGGCCCCAGACAGTGGAGATAAATTCATCACAGCACTAAATTCACCTGATCTCACAAGTAAAATTTCAAAATTTAAAGAAAATCTATATGAGATCACCAGAGATGGGGTAAACATGGCCATAGAGGATATAAATATGATCTTTCATGAGGCAGCTGTAAAAGCCGACCTCGTGAAACAGAAGAGGAAGAGTCACAAAAGACAAAATAAAAATAAGAAATGGTTTGACCACGAATGCAAAAATGCCAGAAAAGACCTGAGAAAAATATCAAACCAAAAGCATCACCAACCAAACAATCCGGACCTACGTACTAGATACAATGAAACCCTCAAAAGATATAAACACACCATTAGGAACAAAACACAAAACTATACCCACAAAATACTAGAAGAAATTGAAAACTCCACCAACCCAAAACAATTCTGGGAAATGTGGAATAACCTGAGTACAACACAATTGCAAGCATTACCAATCCAAGATGGCGACATCTGGAGAACACATTTTGAAAACCTCTACAAAGACATCCCAATAAACGAAACAAACCCAAGTCAACATCAGGTCACAGAAAAACTCCACACATTAGAAGCAACAATCAAAGACAACCAAAACCCTCTAGACTCCCCAATCACATGGAAAGAAATGGCCACAAAAACAAAATCTCTCCACCTAAAGAAAGCCTGTGGCCCAGACAACATCAAAAATGAAATGCTCAAGTTCAGCAATATGGAGATGCAGGGTGCGGTACTCAAATTATTCAACATCATATTACGTTCAGGCTGTTTTCCCGATATCTGGTGCCAAGGACTAATCTCCCCCATATATAAAAGCGGAAACAAATCAGACCCAAATAACTACCGCGGCATCTGTGTCAACAGTTGTCTAGGGAAGTTATTCTGCAGTATTCTAAATAGTAGATTACTTGATTTTCTTAACAAACATAATATCCTCAGAAAAAACCAAATAGGCTTTCTTCCAAAACACCGCACCGCCGACCATATCTATACCCTTCACACCCTCATTGAAAAACATATACACCAAACAAAAAATGGGAAAATATTCGCCTGTTTCATCGACTTCAAGAAAGCCTTTGACTCTATATGGCACGAAGGGCTCTATTATAAACTTCTTCAATGTGGAATAGGGGGCAAAGTCTATGACCTTATTAAATCAATGTATCTGAAAAACAAATGCGGGGTCAAAATTGGAGACAAACGCACCGATTTCTTCACCCAGAGAAGAGGCGTCCGGCAGGGCTGCAATTTGAGCCCGACCCTGTTCAACATATACATAAATGAATTAGCAGACATGCTGGAGCAAAGCGAGTCACCAGGTCTCCGTCTCCTAGATGGAGAAGTGAAATCCCTGTTCTATGCGGACGACCTGGTTCTGCTGTCTCCCACAGAACAGGGATTACAGCAACAACTAGACCTACTCGACAAATACTGCCAAAATTGGGCTCTAACAGTAAATCTAAAGAAAACCAACATCATGATTTTTCAAAAAAGGCCCAGATGTCAGGAAAACAAATACCAGTTTACCCTCAGTGATATCACTATAGGACACACTATGAGCTACACCTACCTTGGTCTAACTATTACAGCATCAGGGAGCTTCAGCATAGCAGTGAATGCACTAAAAGAAAAAGCCCGAAGAGCCCTATATGCAATAAAAAGAAAATTCTACAACATCCAAATCCCAATCAAAATCTGGCTCAAAATATTTGACAGCATAATCCTGCCCATTGCACTGTACGGTAGTGAAGTATGGGGCCCGCTAAATCACCAAAGCTACACTAAATGGGAAAAACACACAATAGAAGCCCTACATGCAGAATTCTGCTGAAGCATCCTTCGCACCCAAAGGAAAACGCCAACAAATGCATGCAGAGCCGAACTAGGCAGATACCCACTGATAATAAACATCCAAAAACGAGCACTAAACTTCCTAAATCACCTCAAATCTAGCTCCCCAGACACCCTTCATTTCAAAGCCTTTCAGACCCAAGAGCTAAACCCAGAAAAGAGTCCCCTGAGTCAGCTGCTACGGAAACTAAGTACTCAGCCGGACCCTGACCAGCCCCAGACCAACACAGCAGTCCAAACACCAATCCGAGTGAACCAAATCATTAAAAAATGCAAAGAAACCTACCTGGAACATTGGAACAAAATAACCGAAAGCCAAAGCAGATTAGAATGTTACCGGGCCCTAAAAAGAGAATATAAACTGGCAGACTACCTCACGACCATCAGAGACACAAAACAGAGACAGACCCTCACCAGGTACAGACTAAGCGACCACCAACTGGAAATTGAAAAAGGCAGATACAAGAAATCCTGGCAGCCTAGAGAGAATAGAATATGCGATCAATGTCTGGCTGGCGAGGTTGAAACAGAAATGCATTTCCTCCTAAAATGCGAAAAATTCAACACATCAAGAAACATATTATTCAACAAGCTAAGCCAAACAACCCCAGATTTCAAGGAATTGGATGATCTGTCAAAATTGAGATTAGTCCTAGGAGAAGGAGACAGACCATACCTTGGGGCCAAATATGTAACAACATGTCACAACCTGAGAAATTAAGACTGTTTAAAATTAATATTGAACGTACCAAATGAAGTACAAAGACTGTTTAAAATTAATATTGTTTAAAAGTAATATTGTATGTACCCAACAAATGTCAAATCGATTGACACCTACAGAATGTTGGAAAACTGTACCTTTTTGCTATGTAAGCTTTGGCAATATGGTTCTCTGTAAACTTTCATGCCAATAAAGCATTTTAATTGGAATTGGAATTGGAATTGGAGTTATAGAGAGCGAGAGAGAGAGAGACAGGGTTAGAGAGAGAGTTATAGAGAGCGAGAGAGAGAGACAGGGTTAG
Organism: Somniosus microcephalus; assembly: GCF_052327205.1. Classification (NCBI taxonomy): domain Eukaryota; kingdom Metazoa; phylum Chordata; class Chondrichthyes; order Squaliformes; family Somniosidae; genus Somniosus; species Somniosus microcephalus. The sequence continues at coordinate 29,793,352 of NC_141017.1, read as the reverse complement.
AGAGAGAGTTATAGAGAGCGAGAGAGAGACAGGGTTAGAGAGAGAGTTACAGAGAGAGAGAGAGAGAGACAGGGTTAGAGAGAGAGTTATAGAGAGCGAGAGAGAGAGACAGGGTTAGAGAGAGAGTTATAGAGAGAGAGAGAGAGACAGGGTTAGAGAGAGAGTTATAGAGAGAGAGGGAGAGAGACAGGGTTAGAGAGAGAGTTATATAGAGAGAGAGAGAGACAGGGTTAGAGAGAGAGTTATAGAGAGAGAGAGAGACAGGGTTAGAGAGAGAGTTATAGAGAGCGAGAGAGAGACAGGGTTAGAGAGAGAGTTATAGAGAGAGCGAGAGAGAGAGACAGGGTTAGAGAGAGAGTTATAGAGAGCGAGAGAGAGACAGGGTTAGAGAGAGAGTTATAGAGAGCGAGAGAGAGACAGGGTTAGAGAGAGAGTTATAGAGAGCGAGAGAGAGAGACAGGGTTAGAGAGAGAGTTATAGAGAGCGAGAGAGAGACAGGGTTAGAGAGAGAGTTATAGAGAGAGAGGGAGAGAGACAGGGTTAGAGAGAGAGTTATAGAGAGCGAGAGAGAGAGACAGGGTTAGAGAGAGAGTTATAGAGAGCGAGAGAGAGAGACAGGGTTAGAGTGAGAGTTATAGAGAGCGAGAGAGAGACAGGGTTAGAGAGTTATAGAGAGAGAGAGAGAGAGACAGGGTTAGAGAGAGAGTTATAGAGAGCGAGAGAGAGACAGGGTTAGAGAGAGAGTTATAGAGAGCGAGAGAGAGAGACAGGGTTACAGAGAGAGTTATAGAGAGAGAGAGACAGGGTTAGAGAGAGAGTTATAGAGAGCGAGAGAGAGACAGGGTTAGAGAGAGAGTTATAGAGAGAGCGAGAGAGAGAGACAGGGTTAGAGAGAGAGTTATAGAGAGCGAGAGAGAGACAGGGTTAGAGAGAGAGTTATAGAGAGCGAGAGAGAGACAGGGTTAGAGAGAGAGTTATAGAGAGCGAGAGAGAGAGACAGGGTTAGAGAGAGAGTTATAGAGAGCGAGGGAGAGAGACAGGGTTAGAGAGAGAGTTATAGAGAGAGAGAGAGACAGGGTTAGAGAGAGAGTTATAGCGAGCGAGAGAGAGACAGGGTTAGAGAGAGAGTTATAGAGAGCGAGAGAGAGAGACAGGGTTAGAGAGAGAGTTATAGAGAGCGAGGGAGAGAGACAGGGTTAGAGAGAGAGTTATAGAGAGCGAGAGAGAGAGACAGGGTTAGAGAGAGAGTTATAGAGAGCGAGAGAGAGAGACAGGGTTAGAGAGAGAGCATAACCAAATAAATGTGTACCTTAAACTTTCTGCCCAAACTACAGACACAAAAAAGGAACCCAGTAAGCTACATAAAATAAACCAGACATACAGATGGGCCCCAGACAGTGGAGATAAATTCATCACAGCACTAAATTCACCTGATCTCACAAGTAAAATTTCAAAATTTAAAGAAAATCTATATGAGATCACCAGAGATGGGGTAAACATGGCCATAGAGGATATAAATATGATCTTTCATGAGGCAGCTGTAAAAGCCGACCTCGTGAAACAGAAGAGGAAGAGTCACAAAAGACAAAATAAAAATAAGAAATGGTTTGACCACGAATGCAAAAATGCCAGAAAAGACCTGAGAAAAATATCAAACCAAAAGCATCGCCAACCAAACAATCCGGACCTACGTACTAGATACAATGAAACCCTCAAAAGATATAAACACACCATTAGGAACAAAACACAAAACTATACCCACAAAATACTAGAAGAAATTGAAAACTCCACCAACCCAAAACAATTCTGGGAAATGTGGAATAACCTGAGTACAACACAATTGCAAGCATTACCAATCCAAGATGGCGACATCTGGAGAACACATTTTGAAAACCTCTACAAAGACATCCCAATAAACGAAACAAACCCAAGTCAACATCAGGTCACAGAAAAACTCCACACATTAGAAGCAACAATCAAAGACAACCAAAACCCTCTAGACTCCCCAATCACATGGAAAGAAATGGCCACAAAAACAAAATCTCTCCACCTAAAGAAAGCCTGTGGCCCAGACAACATCAAAAATGAAATGCTCAAGTTCAGCAATATGGAGATGCAGGGTGCGGTACTCAAATTATTCAACATCATATTACGTTCAGGCTGTTTTCCCGATATCTGGTGCCAAGGACTAATCTCCCCCATATATAAAAGCGGAAACAAATCAGACCCAAATAACTACCGCGGCATCTGTGTCAACAGTTGTCTAGGGAAGTTATTCTGCAGTATTCTAAATAGTAGATTACTTGATTTTCTTAACAAACATAATATCCTCAGAAAAAACCAAATAGGCTTTCTTCCAAAACACCGCACCGCCGACCATATCTATACCCTTCACACCCTCATTGAAAAACATATACACCAAACAAAAAATGGGAAAATATTCGCCTGTTTCATCGACTTCAAGAAAGCCTTTGACTCTATATGGCACGAAGGGCTCTATTATAAACTTCTTCAATGTGGAATAGGGGGCAAAGTCTATGACCTTATTAAATCAATGTATCTGAAAAACAAATGCGGGGTCAAAATTGGAGACAAACGCACCGATTTCTTCACCCAGAGAAGAGGCGTCCGGCAGGGCTGCAATTTGAGCCCGACCCTGTTCAACATATACATAAATGAATTAGCAGACATGCTGGAGCAAAGCGAGTCACCAGGTCTCCGTCTCCTAGATGGAGAAGTGAAATCCCTGTTCTATGCGGACGACCTGGTTCTGCTGTCTCCCACAGAACAGGGATTACAGCAACAACTAGACCTACTCGACAAATACTGCCAAAATTGGGCTCTAACAGTAAATCTAAAGAAAACCAACATCATGATTTTTCAAAAAAGGCCCAGATGTCAGGAAAACAAATACCAGTTTACCCTCAGTGATACCACTATAGGACACACTATGAGCTACACCTACCTTGGTCTAACTATTACAGCATCAGGGAGCTTCAGCATAGCAGTGAATGCACTAAAAGAAAAAGCCCGAAGAGCCCTATATGCAATAAAAAGAAAATTCTACAACATCCAAATCCCAATCAAAATCTGGCTCAAAATATTTGACAGCATAATCCTGCCCATTGCACTGTACGGTAGTGAAGTATGGGGCCCGCTAAATCACCAAAGCTACACTAAATGGGAAAAACATACAATAGAAGCCCTACATGCAGAATTCTGCCGAAGCATCCTTCGCACCCAAAGGAAAACGCCAACAAATGCATGCAGAGCCGAACTAGGCAGATACCCACTGATAATAAACATCCAAAAACGAGCACTAAACTTCCTAAATCACCTCAAATCTAGCTCCCCAGACACCCTTCATTTCAAAGCCTTTCAGACCCAAGAGCTAAACCCAGAAAAGAGTCCCCTGAGTCAGCTGCTACGGAAACTAAGTACTCAGCCGGACCCTGACCAGCCCCAGACCAACACAGCCGCCCAAACACCAATCCGAGTGAACCAAATCATTAAAAAATGCAAAGAAACCTACCTGGAACATTGGAACAAAATAACCGAAAGCCAAAGCAGATTAGAATGTTACCGGGCCCTAAAAAGAGAATATAAACTGGCAGACTACCTCACGACCATCAGAGACACAAAACAGAGACAGACCCTCACCAGGTACAGACTAAGCGACCACCAACTGGAAATTGAAAAAGGCAGATACAAGAAATCCTGGCAGCCTAGAGAGAATAGAATATGCGATCAATGTCTGGCTGGCGAGGTTGAAACAGAAATGCATTTCCTCCTAAAATGCGAAAAATTCAACACATCAAGAAACATATTATTCAACAAGCTAAGCCAAACAACCCCAGATTTCAAGGAATTGGATGATCTGTCAAAATTGAGATTAGTCCTAGGAGAAGGAGACAGACCATACCTTGGGGCCAAATATGTAACAACATGTCACAACCTGAGGACTGTTTAAAATTAAGACTGTTTAAAATTAATATTGAACGTACCAAATGAAGTACAAAGACTGTTTAAAATTAATATTGTTTAAAAGTAATATTGTATGTACCCAACAAATGTCAAATCGATTGACACCTACAGAATGTTGGAAAACTGTACCTTTTTGCTATGTAAGCTTTGGCAATATGGTTCTCTGTAAACTTTCATGCCAATAAAGCATTTTAATTGGAATTGGAATTGGAATTGGAGTTATAGAGAGCGAGATAGAGACAGGGTTAGAGAGAGAGTTATAGAGAGCGAGAGAGAGACAGGGTTAGAGAGAGAGTTATAGAGAGCGAGAGAGAGACAGGGTTAGAGAGAGAGTTATAGAGAGCGAGAGAGAGACAGGGTTAGAGAGAGAGTTATAGAGAGCGAGAGAGAGAGACAGGGTTAGAGAGAGAGTTATAGAGAGCGAGAGAGAGACAGGGTTAGAGAGAGTTATAGAGAGAGAGAGAGAGAGACAGGGTTAGAGAGAGAGTTATAGAGAGCGAGAGAGAGAGACAGGGTTAGAGAGAGAGTTATAGAGAGCGAGAGAGAGAGACAGGGTTAGAGAGAGAGTTATAGAGAGAGAGAGAGAGAGACAGGGTTAGAGAGAGAGTTATAGAGAGCGAGAGAGAGACAGGGTTAGAGAGAGAGTTATAGAGAGCGAGAGAGAGAGACAGGGTTAGAGAGAGAGTTATAGAGAGCGAGAGAGAGAGACAGGGTTAGAGAGAGAGTTATAGAGAGAGAGGGAGAGAGACAGGGTTAGAGAGAGAGTTATAGAGAGAGAGAGAGAGAGACAGGGTTAGAGAGAGAGTTATAGAGAGCGAGAGAGAGAGACAGGGTTAGAGAGAGAGTTATAGAGAGCGAGAGAGAGACAGGGTTAGAGAGACAGTTATAGAGAGAGAGGGAGAGACAGGGTTAGAGAGAGAGTTATAGAGAGCGAGAGAGAGAGACAGGGTTAGAGAGAGAGTTATAGAGAGCGAGAGAGAGAGACAGGGTTAGAGAGAGAGTTATAGAGAGCGAGAGAGAGAGACAGGGTTAGAGAGAGAGTTATAGAGAGAGAGGGAGAGAGACAGGGTTAGAGAGAGAGTTATAGAGAGCGAGAGAGAGACAGGGTTAGAGAGAGAGTTATAGAGAGAGAGAGAGAGAGACAGGGTTAGAGAGAGAGTTATAGAGAGCGAGAGAGAGACAGGGTTAGAGAGAGAGTTATAGAGAGAGCGAGAGAGAGACAGGGTTAGAGAGAGAGTTATAGAGAGCGAGAGAGAGAGACAGGGTTAGAGAGAGAGTTATAGAGAGCGAGAGAGAGACAGGGTTAGAGAGAGATTTATAGAGAGAGAGAGAGAGAGACAGGGTTAGAGAGAGAGTTATAGAGAGCGAGAGAGAGACAGGGTTAGAGAGAGAGTTATAGAGAGCGAGAGAGAGAGACAGGGTTAGAGAGAGTTATAGAGAGCGAGAGAGAGAGACAGGGTTAGAGACAGAGTTATAGAGAGCGAGAGAGAGAGACAGGGTTAGAGAGAGAGTTATAGAGAGCGAGAGAGAGAGACAGGGTTAGAGAGAGAGTTATAGAGAGCGAGAGAGAGAGACAGGGTTAGAGAGAGAGTTATAGAGAGAGAGAGAGAGACAGGGTTAGAGAGAGAGTTATAGAGAGAGAGAGAGAGAGACAGGGTTAGAGAGAGAGTTATAGAGAGAGCGAGAGAGAGACAGGGTTAGAGAGAGAGTTATAGAGAGAGAGAGAGAGAGAGACAGGGTTAGAGAGTGAGTTATAGAGAGCGAGAGAGAGAGACAGGGTTAGAGAGAGAGTTATAGAGAGAGAGAGAGAGACAGGGTTAGAGAGAGAGTTATAGAGAGAGAGAGAGAGAGACAGGGTTAGAGAGAAAGTTATAGAGAGCGAGAGAGAGACAGGGTTAGAGAGAGAGTTATAGAGAGAGAGGGAGAGACAGGGTTAGAGAGAGAGTTATAGAGAGCGAGAGAGAGAGACAGGGTTAGAGAGAGAGTTATAGAGAGCGAGAGAGAGAGACAGGGTTAGAGAGAGAGTTATAGGGAGCGAGAGAGAGAGACAGGGTTAGAGAGAGAGTTATAGAGAGCGAGAGAGAGAGACAGGGTTAGAGAGAGAGTTATAGAGAGCGAGAGAGAGAGACAGGGTTAGAGAGAGAGAGTTATAGAGAGAGAGAGAATTCACCTGATCTCACAAGTAAAATTTCAAAATTTAAAGAAAATCTATATGAGATCACCAGAGATGGTGTAAACACGGCCATAGAGGATATAAATATGATCTTCCATGAGGCAGCTGTAAAAGCCGACCTCGTGAAACAGAAGAGGAAGCGTCACAAAAGACAAAATAAAAATATGAAATGGTTTGACCACGAATGCAAAAATGCCAGAAAAGACCTGAGAAAAATATCAAACCAAAAGCATCGGCAACCAAACAATCCGGACCTACGTACTAGATACAATGAAACCCTCAAAAGATATAAACACACCATTAGGAACAAAACACAAAACTATACCCACAAAATACTCGAAGAAATTGAAAACTCCACCAATCCAAAACAATTCTGGGAAATGTGGAATAACCCGAGTACAACACAATTGCAAGCATTACCAATCCAAGATGGCGACATCTGGAGAACACATTTTGAAAACCTCTACAAAGACATCCCAATAAACAAAACAAACCCAAGTCAACATCAGGTCACAGAAAAACTCCACACATTAGAAGCAACAATTAAAGACAACCAAAACCCTCTAGACTCCCCAATCACATGGAAAGAATTGGCCACAAAAACAAAATCTCTCCACCTAAAGAAAGCCTGTGGCCCAGACAACATCAAAAATGAAATGCTAAAGTTCAGCAATATGGAGATGCAGGGTGCGATACTCAAACTATTCAACATCATATTACGCTCAGGCTGTTTTCCCGATATCTGGTGCCAAGGACTAATCTCCCCCATATATAAAAGTGGAAACAAATCAGACCCAAATAACTACCGCGGCATCTGTGTCAACAGTTGTCTAGGGAAGTTATTCTGCAGTATTCTAAATAGTAGATTACTTGATTTTCTTAACAAACATAATATCCTCAGAAAAAACCAAATAGGCTTTCTTCCAAAACACCGCACCGCCGACCATATCTATACCCTTCACACCCTCATTGAAAAACATAAACACCAAACAAAAAATGGGAAAATATTCGCCTGTTTCATCGACTTCAAGAAAGCCTTTGACTCTATATGGCACGAAGGGCTCTATTATAAACTTCTTCAGTGTGGAATAGGGGGCAAAGTCTATGACCTTATTAAATCAATGTATCTGAAAAACAAATGCGGGGTCAAAATTGGAGACAAACGCACTGTTTTCTTAACCCAGAGAAGAGGCGTCCGGCAGGGCTGCAATTTGAGCCCGACCCTGTTCAACATATACATAAATGAATTAGCAGACATGCTGGAGCAAAGCGAGTCACCAGGTCTCCGTCTCCTGGATGGAGAAGTGAAGTCCCTGTTCTATGCGGACGACCTGGTTCTGCTGTCTCCCACAGAACAGGGATTACAGCAACAACTAGACCTACTCGACAAATACTGCCAAAATTGGGCTCTAACAGTAAATCTAAAGAAAACCAACATCATGATTTTTCAGAAAAGACCCAGATGTCAGGAAAACAAATACCAGTTTACCCTCAGTGATACCACTATAGGACACACTATGAGCTACACCTACCTTGGTCTAACTATTACAGCATCAGGGAGCTTCAGCATAGCAGTGAATGCACTAAAAGAAAAAGCCCGAAGAGCCCTATATGCAATAAAAAGAAAATTCTACAACATCCAAATCCCAATCAAAATCTGGCTCAAAATATTTGACAGCATAATCCTGCCCATTGCACTGTACGGTAGTGAAGTATGGGGCCCGCTAAATCACCAAAGCTACACTAAATGGGAAAAACACACAATAGAAGCCCTACATGCAGAATTCTGCCGAAGCATCCTTCGCACCCAAAGAAAAACGCCAACAAATGCATGCAGAGCCGAACTAGGCAGATACCCACTGATAATAAACATCCAAAAACGAGCACTAAACTTCCTAAATCACCTCAAATCTAGCTCCCCAGACACCCTTCATTTCAAAGCCTTTCAGACCCAAGAGCTAAACCCAGAAAAGAGTCCCCTGAGTCAGCTGCGACTGAAACTAAGTACTCAGCCGGACCCTGACCAGCCCCAGACCAACACAGCCATCCAAACACCAATCCGAGTGAACCAAATCATTAAAAAATGCAAAGAAACTTACCTGGAACATTGGAACAAAATAACCGAAAGCCAAAGCAGATTAGAATGTTACCGGGCCCTAAAAAGAGAATATAAACTGGCAGACTACCTCACGACCATCAGAGACACAAAACAGAGACAGACCCTCACCATGTACAGACTAAGCGACCACCAACTGGAAATTGAAAAAGGCAGATACAAGAAATCCTGGCAGCCTAGAGAGAATAGAATATGCGATCAATGTCTGGCTGGCGAGGTTGAAACAGAAATGCATTTCCTCCTAAAATGCGAAAAATTCAACACATCAAGAAACATATTATTCAACAAGCTAAGCCAAACAACCCCAGATTTCAAGGAATTGGATGATCTGTCAAAATTGAGATTAGTCCTAGGAGAAGGAGACAGACCATACCTTGGGGCTAAATATGTAACAACATGTCACAACCTGAGGACTGTTTAAAAGTAAGACTGTTTAAAATTAATATTGAACGTACCAAATGAAGTAGAAAGACTGTTTAAAATTAATATTGTTTAAAAGTAATATTGTATGTACCCAACATTGACACCTACAGAATGTTGGAAAAATGTACCTTTTTGCTATGTAAGCTTTGGCAATATGGTTCTCTGTAAACTTTCATGCCAATAAAGCATTTGAACTGAACTGAACTGAACTGAGACAGGGTTAGAGAGAGAGTTATAGAGAGCGAGAGAGAGAGACAGGGTTAGAGAGAGAGTTATAGAGAGCGAGAGAGAGAGACAGGGTTAGAGAGAGAGTTATAGAGAGCGAGAGAGAGACAGGGTTAGAGAGAGAGTTATAGAGAGTGAGAGAGAGAGACAGGGTTAAAGAGAGAGTTATAGAGAGCGAGAGAGAGAGACAGGGTTAGAGAGAGAGTTATAGAGAGAGAGGGAGAGACAGGGTTAGAGAGAGAGTTATAGAGAGAGCGAGAGAGAGACAGGGTTAGAGAGAGAGTTATAGAGAGCGAGAGAGAGACAGGGTTAGAGAGAGAGTTATAGAGAGCGAGAGAGAGAGACAGGGTTAGAGAGAGAGTTATAGAGAGAGAGGGAGAGACAGGGTTAGAGAGAGAGTCATAGAGAGAGCGAGAGAGAGACAGGGTTAGAGAGAGAGTTATAGAGAGCGAGAGAGAGAGACAGGATTAGAGAGAGAGAGGGAGAGACAGGATTAGAGAGAGAGTTATAGAGAGAGCGAGAGAGAGACAGGGTTAGAGAGAGAGTTATAGAGAGCGAGAGAGAGACAGGGTTAGAGAGAGAGTTATAGAGAGTGAGAGAGAGACAGGGTTAGAGAGAGAGTTATAGAGAGCGAGAGAGAGAGACAGGGTTAGAGAGAGAGTTATAGAGAGCGAGAGAGAGAGACAGGGTTAGAGAGAGAGTTATAGAGAGCGAGAGAGAGACAGGGTTAGAGAGAGAGTTATAGAGAGCGAGAGAGAGACAGGGTTAGAGAGAGAGTTATAGAGAGCGAGAGAGAGACAGGGTTAGAGAGAGAGTTATAGAGAGCGAGAGAGAGACAGGGTTAGAGAGAGAGTTATAGAGAGCGAGAGAGAGACAGGGTTAGAGAGAGAGTTATAGAGAGCGAGAGAGAGACAGGGTTAGAGAGAGAGTTATAGAGAGCGAGAGAGAGACAGGGTTAGAGAGAGAGTTATAGAGAGCGAGAGAGAGAGACAGGGTTAGAGAGAGAGTTATAGAGAGCGAGAGAGAGAGACAGGGTTAGAGAGAGAGTTATAGAGAGCGAGAGAGAGACAGGGTTAGAGAGAGAGTTATAGAGAGAGAGAGAGAGAGACAGGGTTAGAGAGAGAGTTATAGAGAGCGAGAGAGAGAGACAGGGTTAGAGAGAGAGTTAGAGAGAGCGAGAGAGAGAGACAGGGTTAGAGAGAGAGTTATAGAGAGCGAGAGAGAGAGACAGGGTTAGAGAGAGAGTTATAGAGAGCGAGAGAGAGAGACAGGGTTAGAGAGAGAGTTATAGAGAGCGAGAGAGAGAGACAGGGTTAGAGAGAGAGTTATAGAGAGCGAGAGAGAGAGACAGGGTTAGAGAGAGAGTTATAGAGAGCGAGAGAGAGAGACAGGGTTAGAGAGAGAGTTATAGAGAGCGAGAGAGAGAGACAGGGTTAGAGAGAGAGTTATAGAGAGCGAGAGAGAGACAGGGTTAGAGAGAGAGTTATAGAGAGAGAGAGAGAGAGACAGGGTTAGAGAGAGAGTTATAGAGAGCGAGAGAGAGAGACAGGGTTAGAGAGAGAGTTAGAGAGAGCGAGAGAGAGAGACAGGGTTAGAGAGAGAGTTATAGAGAGCGAGAGAGAGAGACAGGGTTAGAGAGAGAGTTATAGAGAGCGAGAGAGAGAGACAGGGTTAGAGAGAGAGTTATAGAGAGCGAGAGAGAGAGACAGGGTTAGAGGGAGAGTTATAGAGAGCGAGAGAGAGAGACAGGGTTAGAGAGAGAGTTATAGAGAGCGAGAGAGAGACAGGGTTAGAGAGAGAGTTATAGAGAGCGAGAGAGAGACAGGGTTAGAGAGAGAGTTATAGAGAGCGAGAGAGAGAGACAGGGTTAGAGAGAGAGTTATAGAGAGCGAGAGAGAGACAGGGTTAGAGAGAGAGTTATAGAGAGCGAGAGAGAGAGACAGGGTTAGAGAGAGAGTTATAGAGAGCGAGAGAGAGAGACAGGGTTAGAGAGAGAGTTATAGAGAGCGAGAGAGAGAGACAGGGTTAGAGAGAGATTTATAGATAGCGAGAGAGAGAGACAGGGTTAGAGAGAGAGTTATAGAGAGCGAGAGAGAGAGACAGGGTTAGAGAGAGAGTTATAGAGAGCGAGAGAGAGACAGGGTTAGAGAGAGAGTTATAGAGAGAGAGAGAGAGACAGGGTTAGAGAGAGAGTTATAGAGAGAGAGAGAGAGAGAGACAGGGTTAGAGAGAGAATTATCGAGAGCGAGAGAGAGACAGGGTTAGAGAGAGAGTTATAGAGAGCGAGAGAGAGGCAGGGTTAGAGAGAGAGTTATAGAGAGCGAGAGAGAGACAGGGTTAGAGAGAGAGTTATAGAGAGAGAGAGAGAGACAGGGTTAGAGAGAGAGTTATAGAGAGCGAGAGAGAGAGACAGGGTTAGAGAGAGAGTTATAGAGAGCGAGAGAGAGACAGGGTTAGAGAGAGAGTTATAGAGAGCGAGAGAGAGAGACAGGGTTAGAGAGAGAGTTATAGAGAGAGAGGGAGAGAGACAGGGTTAGAGAGAGAGTTATCGAGAGAGAGAGAGAGAGACAGGGTTAGAGAGAGAGTTATAGAGAGCGAGAGAGAGACAGGGTTAGAGAGAGAGTTATAGAGAGCGAGAGAGAGAGACAGGGTCAGAGAGAGAGTTATAGAGAGAGAGAGAGAGAGAGGGTTAGAGAGAGAGTTATAGAGAGCGAGAGAGAGACAGGGTTAGAGAGAGAGTTGTAGAGAGCGAGGGAGAGAGACAGGGTTAGAGAGAGAGTTATAGAGAGCGAGAGAGAGAGACAGGGTTAGAGAGAGAGTTATAGAGAGAGAGGGAGAGAGACAGGGTTAGAGAGAGAGTTATAGAGAGCGAGAGAGAGAGACAGGGTTAGAGAGAGAGTTATAGAGAGCGAGAGAGAGACAGGGTTAGAGAGAGAGTTATAGAGAGAGCGAGAGAGAGAGACAGGGTTAGAGAGAGAGTTATAGAGAGCGAGAGAGAGAGACAGGGTTAGAGAGAGAGTTATAGAGAGCGAGAGAGAGAGACAGGGTTAGAGAGAGAGTTATAGAGAGAGAGAGAGAGACAGGGGTAGAGAGAGTTATAGAGAGTGAGGGAGAGAGACAGGGTTAGAGAGAGAGTTATAGAGAGCGAGAGAGAGAGACAGGGTTAGAGAGAGAGTTATAGAGAGCGAGAGAGAGACAGGGTTAGAGAGAGAGTTATAGAGAGCGAGAGAGAGAGACAGGGTTAGAGAGAGAGTTATAGAGAGCGAGAGAGAGACAGGGTTAGAGAGAGAGTTATAGAAAGCGAGAGAGAGAGACAGGGTTAGAGAGAGAGTTATAGAGAGCGAGAGAGAGACAGGGTTAGAGAGAGAGTTATAGAGAGAGAGAGAGACAGGGTTAGAGAGAGAGTTATAGAGAGCGAGAGAGAGAGACAGGGTAGGGAGGTAGTGCAACTCTGCCGAGCCTTAGGCCTGTACATAGTTAATGGTAGGTTCAGAGGGGACTCCCTAGGGAGACTCACATACTCCTCAACTCTTGGGTCTAGTGTGGTGGACTATACAATCACTGACCTGGACCCCTGCGATATCAACGCATTCACTGTCAGGCAGTAATCCCCCCTCTCAGACCATAACCAAATAAATGTGTACCTTAAACTTTCTGCCCAAACTACAGACACAAAAAAGGAACACAGTAAGCTACATAAAATAAACCAGACATACAGATGGGCCCCAGACAGTGGAGATAAATTCATCACAGCACTAAATTCACCTGATCTCACAAGTAAAATTTCAAAATTTAAAGAAAATCTATATGAGATCACCAGAGATGGTGTAAACACGGCCATAGAGGATATAAATATGATCTTCCATGAGGCAGCTGTAAAAGCCGACCTCGTGAAACAGAAGAGGAAGCATCACAAAAGACAAAATAAAAATATGAAATGGTTTGACCACGAATGCAAAAATGCCAGAAAAGACCTGAGAAAAATATCAAACCAAAAGCATCGGCAACCAAACAATCCGGACCTACGTACTAGATACAATGAAACCCTCAAAAGATATAAACACACCATTAGGAACAAAACACAAAACTATACCCACAAAATACTCGAAGAAATTGAAAACTCCACCAATCCAAAACAATTCTGGGAAATGTGGAATAACCTGAGTACAACACAATTGCAAGCATTACCAATCCAAGATGGCGACATCTGGAGAACACATTTTGAAAACCTCTACAAAGACATCCCAAAAAACAAAACAAACCCAAGTCAACATCAGGTCACAGAAAAACTCCACACATTAGAAGCAACAATTAAAGACAACCAAAACCCTCTAGACTCCCCAATCACATGGAAAGAACTGGCCACAAAAACAAAATCTCTCCACCTAAAGAAAGCCTGTGGCCCAGACAACATCAAAAATGAAATGCTAAAGTTCAGCAATATGGAGATGCAGGGTGCGATACTCAAACTATTCAACATCATATTACGCTCAGGCTGTTTTCCCGATATCTGGTGCCAAGGACTAATCTCCCCCATATATAAAAGTGGAAACAAATCAGACCCAAATAACTACCGCGGCATCTGTGTCAACAGTTGTCTAGGGAAGTTATTCTGCAGTATTCTAAATAGTAGATTACTTGATTTTCTTAACAAACATAATATCCTCAGAAAAAAACAAATAGGCTTTCTTCCAAAACACCGCACCGCCGACCATATCTATACCCTTCACACCCTCATTGAAAAACATAAACACCAAACAAAAAATGGGAAAATATTCGCCTGTTTCATCGACTTCAAGAAAGCCTTTGACTCTATATGGCACGAAGGGCTCTATTATAAACTTCTTCAGTGTGGAATAGGGGGCAAAGTCTATGACCTTATTAAATCAATGTATCTGAAAAACAAATGCGGGGTCAAAATTGGAGACAAACGCACCGATTTCTTCACCCAGAGAAGAGGCGTCCGGCAGGGCTGCAATTTGAGCCCGACCCTGTTCAACATATACATAAATGAATTAGCAGACATGCTGGAGCAAAGCGAGTCACCAGGTCTCCGTCTCCTGGATGGAGAAGTGAAGTCCCTGTTCTATGCGGATGACCTGGTTCTGCTGTCTCCCACAGAACAGGGATTACAGCAACAACTAGACCTACTCGACAAATACAGCCAAAATTGGGCTCTAACAGTAAATCTAAAGAAAACCAACATCATGATTTTTCAGAAAAGACCCAGATGTCAGGAAAACAAATACCAGTTTACCCTCAGTGATACCACTATAGGACACACTATGAGCTACACCTACCTTGGTCTAACTATTACAGCATCAGGGAGCTTCAGCATAGCAGTGAATGCACTAAAAGAAAAAGCCCGAAGAGCCCTATATGCAATAAAAAGAAAATTCTACAACATCCAAATCCCAATCAAAATCTGGCTCAAAATTTTTGACAGCATAATCCTGCCCATTGCACTGTACGGTAGTGAAGTATGGGGCCCGCTAAATCACCAAAGCTACACTAAATGGGAAAAACACACAATAGAAGCCCTACATGCAGAATTCTGCCGAAGCATCCTTCGCACCCAAAGAAAAACGCCAACAAATGCATGCAGAGCCGAACTAGGCAGATACCCATTGATAATAAACATCCAAAAACGAGCACTAAACTTCCTAAATCACCTCAAATCTAGCTCCCCAGACACCCTTCATTTCAAAGCCTTTCAGACCCAAGAGCTAAACCCAGAAAAGAGTCCCCTGAGTCAGCTGCTACTGAAACTAAGTACTCAGCCGGACCCTGACCAGCCCCAGACCAACACAGCCGTCCAAACACCAATCCGAGTGAACCAAATCATTAAAAAATGCAAAGAAACCTACCTGGAACATTGGAACAAAATAACCGAAAGCCAAAGCAGATTAGAATGTTACCGGGCCCTAAAAAGAGAATATAAACTGGCAGACTACCTCACGACCATCAGAGACACAAAACAGAGACAGACCCTCACCAGGTACAGACTAAGCGACCACCAACTGGAAATTGAAAAAGGCAGATACAAGAAATCCTGGCAGCCTAGAGAGAATAGAATATGCGATCAATGTCTGGCTGGCGAGGTTGAAACAGAAATGCATTTCCTCCTAAAATGCGAAAAATTCAACACATCAAGAAACATATTATTCAACAAGCTAAGCCAAACAACACCAGATTTCAAGGAATTGGATGATCTGTCAAAATTGAGATTAGTCCTAGGAGAAGGAGACAGACCATACCTTGGGGCTAAATATGTAACAACATGTCACAACCTGAGGACTGTTTAAAAGTAAGACTGTTTAAAATTAATATTGAACGTACCAAATGAAGTAGAAAGACTGTTTAAAATTAATATTGTTTAAAAGTAATATTGTATATACCCAACAAATGTCAAATCGATTGACACCTACAGAATGTTGGAAAACTGTACCTTTTTGCTATGTAAGCGTTGGCAATATGGTTCTCTGTAAACTTTCATGCCAATAAAGCATTTGAACTGAACTGAACTGAACTGAGAGACAGGGTTAGAGAGAGAGTTATAGAGAGCGAGAGAGAGAGACAGGGTTAGAGAGAGAGTTATAGAGAGCGAGAGAGAGACAGGGTTAGAACTGAACTGAACTGAACTGAACTGAGAGAGACAGGGTTAGAGAGAGAGTTATAGAGAGCGAGAGAGAGACAGGGTTAGAGAGAGAGTTATAGAGAGAGCGAGAGAGACAGGGTTAGAGAGAGAGTTTTAGAGAGCGAGAGAGAGAGACAGGGTTAGAGAGAGAGTTATAGAGAGCGAGAGAGAGACAGGGTTAGAGAGAGAGTTATAGAGAGCGAGAGAGAGACAGGGTTTGAGAGAGAGTTATAGAGAGAGAGAGAGAGACAGGGTTAGAGAGAGAGTTATAGAGAGAGAGAGAGAGACAGGGTTAGAGAGAGAGTTATAGAGAGAGAGGGAGAGACAGGGTTAGAGAGAGAGTTATAGAGAGCGAGAGAGAGAGACAGGGTTAGAGAGAGAGCTATAGAGAGAGAGAGAGAGAGACAGGGTTAGAGAGAGAGTTATAGAGAGCGAGAGAGAGACAGGGTTAGAGAGAGAGTTATAGAGAAAGAGAGAGAGAGATTTGAAGGAATTGGATGATCTGTCAAAATTGAGATTAGTCCTAGGAGAAGGAGACAGACCATACCTTGGGGCTAAATATGTAACAACATGTCACAACCTGAGGACTGTTTAAAAGTAAGACTGTTTAAAATTAATATTGATCATACCAAATGAAGTAGAAAGACTGTTTAAAAATAATATTGTTTAAAAGTAATATTGTATATACCCAACAAATGTCAAATCGATTGACACCTACAGAATGTTGGAAAACTGTACCTTTTTGCTATGTAAGCTTTGGCAATATGGTTCTCTGTAAACTTTCATGCCAATAAAGCATTTGAACTGAAACTGAACTGAACTGAGAGACAGGGTTCGAGAGAGAGTTATACAGAGAGCGAGAGAGAGACAGGGTTAGAGAGAGAGTTATAGAGAGAGAGAGAGAGAGACAGGGTTAGAGAGAGAGTTATAGAGAGAGAGAGAGAGAGACAGGGTTAGAGAGAGAGTTATAGAGAGAGAGAGAGAGAGAGACAGGGTTAGAGAGAGAGTTATAGAGAGCGAGAGAGAGAGACAGGGTTAGAGAGAGAGTTATAGAGAGAGAGAGAGAGAGACAGGCTTAGAGAGAGAGTTATGGAGAGCGAGAGAGAGACAGGGTTAGAGAGAGAGTTATAGAGAGAGAGAGAGAGACAGGGTTAGAGAGAGAGTTATAGAGAGCGAGGGAGAGAGACAGGGTTAGAGAGAGAGTTATAGAGAGCGAGAGAGAGAGACAGGGTTAGAGAGAGAGTTATAGAGAGCGAGAGAGAGACAGGTCTGTCTCTGTTTTGTGTCTCTGATGGTCGTGAGGTAGTCTGCCAGTTTATATTCTCTTTTTAGGGCCCGGTAACATTCTAATCTGCTTTGGCTTTCGGTTATTTTGTTCCAATGTTCCAGGTAGGTTTCTTTGCATTTTTTAATGATTTGGTTCACTCGGATTGGTGTTTGGACGGCTGTGTTGGTCTGGGGCTGGTCAGGGTCCGGCTGAGTACTTAGTTTCCGTAGCAGCTGACTCAGGGGACTCTTTTCTGGGTTTAGCTCTTGGGTCTGAAAGGCTTTGAAATGAAGGGTGTCTGGGGAGCTAGATTTGAGGTGATTTAGGAAGTTTAGTGCTCGTTTTTGGATGTTTATTATCAGTGGGTATCTGCCTAGTTCGGCTCTGCATGCATTTGTTGGCGTTTTTCTTTGGGTGCGAAGGATGCTTCGGCAGAATTCTGCATGTAGGGCTTCTATTGTATGTTTTTCCCATTTAGTGTAGCTTTGGTGATTTAGCGGGCCCCATACTTCACTACCGTACAGTGCAATGGGCAGGATTATGCTGTCAAATATTTTGAGCCAGATTTTGATTGGGATTTGGATGTTGTAGAATTTTCTTTTTATTGCATATAGGGCTCTTCGGGCTTTTTCTTTTAGTGCATTCACTGCTATGCTGAAGCTCCCTGATGCTGTAATAGTTAGACCAAGGTAGGTGTAGCTCATAGTGTGTCCTATAGTGATATCACTGAGGGTAAACTGGTATTTGTTTTCCTGAAATCTGGGCCTTTTTTGAAAAATCATGATGTTGGTTTTCTTTAGATTTACTGTTAGAGCCCAATTTTGGCAGTATTTGTCGAGTAGGTCTAGTTGTTGCTGTAATCCCTGTTCTGTGGGAGACAGCAGAACCAGGTCGTCCGCATAGAACAGGGATTTCACTTCTCCATCCAGGAGACGGAGACCTGGTGACTCGCTTTGCTCCAGCATGTCTGCTAATTCATTTATGTATATGTTGAACAGGGTCGGGCTCAAATTGCAGCCCTGCCGGACGCCTCTTCTCTGGGTGAAGAAATCGGTGCGTTTGTCTCCAATTTTGACCCCGCATTTGTTTTTCAGATACATTGATTTAATAAGGTCATAGACTTTGCCCCCTATTCCACATTGAAGAAGTTTATAATAGAGCCCTTCGTGCCATATAGAGTCAAAGGCTTTCTTGAAGTCGATGAAACAGGCGAATATTTTCCCATTTTTTGTTTGGTGTATATGTTTTTCAATGAGGGTGTGAAGGGTATAGATATGGTCGGCGGTGCGGTGTTTTGGAAGAAAGCCTATTTGGTTTTTTCTGAGGATATTATGTTTGTTAAGAAAATCAAGTAATCTACTATTTAGAATACTGCAGAATAACTTCCCTAGACAACTGTTGACACAGATGCCGCGGTAGTTATTTGGGTCTGATTTGTTTCCGCTTTTATATATGGGGGAGATTAGTCCTTGGCACCAGATATCGGGAAAACAGCCTGAACGTAATATGATGTTGAATAATTTGAGTACCGCACCCTGCATCTCCATATTGCTGAACTTGAGCATTTCATTTTTGATGTTGTCTGGGCCACAGGCTTTCTTTAGGTGGAGAGATTTTGTTTTTGTGGCCATTTCTTTCCATGTGATTGGGGAGTCTAGAGGGTTTTGGTTGTCTTTGATTGTTGCTTCTAATGTGTGGAGTTTTTCTGTGACCTGATGTTGACTTGGGTTTGTTTCGTTTATTGGGATGTCTTTGTAGAGGTTTTCAAAATGTGTTCTCCAGATGTCGCCATCTTGGATTGGTAATGCTTGCAATTGTGTTGTACTCAGGTTATTCCACATTTCCCAGAATTGTTTTGGGTTGGTGGAGTTTTCAATTTCTTCTAGTATTTTGTGGGTATAGTTTTGTGTTTTGTTCCTAATGGTGTGTTTATATCTTTTGAGGGTTTCATTGTATCTAGTACGTAGGTCCGGATTGTTTGGTTGGCGATGCTTTTGGTTTGATATTTTTCTCAGGTCTTTTCTGGCATTTTTGCATTCGTGGTCAAACCATTTCTTATTTTTATTTTGTCTTTTGTGACTCTTCCTCTTCTGTTTCACGAGGTCGGCTTTTACAGCTGCCTCATGAAAGATCATATTTATATCCTCTATGGCCATGTTTACCCCATCTCTGGTGATCTCATATAGATTTTCTTTAAATTTTGAAATTTTACTTGTGAGATCAGGTGAATTTAGTGCTGTGATGAATTTATCTCCACTGTCTGGGGCCCATCTGTATGTCTGGTTTATTTTATGTAGCTTACTGGGTTCCTTTTTTGTGTCTGTAGTTTGGGCAGAAAGTTTAAGGTACACATTTATTTGGTTATGGTCTGAGAGGGGGGATTGCTGCCTGACAGTGAATGCGTTGATATCGCAGGGGTCCAGGTCAGTGATTGTATAATCCACCACACTAGACCCAAGAGTTGAGGAATATGTGAGTCTCCCTAAGGAGTCCCCTCTGAACCTACCGTTAACTATGTACAGGCCTAAGGCTCGGCAGAGTTGCACTACCTCCCTACCGCTTTTATTTATTTCACAATCGAGGTTGTTTCAGTTTGCGATGGCTGGTGTGACATATAGAGGGGTCTGGCCAAACACATGGTTGTTGCCCTGTGGGTCTATGAAGTCAGGTTCACATCCTGTCCTTGCATTTAGGTCCCCACATAGTAGCACCTTTCCTTGGGCCTGGAAATGGCTGATTTCCATGTGGAGAGTGTCAAATATCTCCTCTTCAAAATATGGCGATTCTATTGGAGGTATGTAGATCGCACATAAGTAAACATCGTTTTTTGCTATTCCTATATTTTTATCTAATTTTAGCCATACGTGTGATTTTCCCTGTTTTATCGGTGAGATGTGTTTGTTCAGTTCTCCTTTATACCACACCAGGATTCCCCCGGAGGTTCTGCCCTTGCGTGTCTTAATGTTCTTTACTGAAGGCACAATAATTTCATGGTACATTGGGGGACAGTGGGTCGGCATGTCCTTTTGGCACCATGTTTCTGTTAACACAATTATATCAATGTCTTTTATAGCTTTTAGGAATTCAGGGTCTGTACTCTTCATCCCAAAAGTTGAGGAGCGGAGGCCCTGGATATTCCAGCAGCTTATGTGGAAAGAACGCATTTATATAGTTCAATAAAACGAAATAAAATGGACCTATTTTGTGGGATGAGTGTGGAAACACTATTTTCTATAATGCTAAATGATGATTTAGTATAAATTTCATGAGGCATGCACATATATCTATCTAATAGTAGTAATAATACTGATAAGATAACAATAATGATAATGATAAATAACAATATTAATAATTTCTCCGGCTTTCTATCAGGCTGTTCAGCATCGTCATGATCTTTCTCAGTTCTTGGTCTACAGTCTGTGGTCTAGAGGGGGGTCTTGGGTCAGGTATAAAAGCACGGTTCTGTTGTTGGTTTTGTAAAGGGGGGTGGGGGACATTGGTGGTCCTGTTTGGGTTACGGCTCCCAATGGTAGAGGGGGTGGGAGGGCTGCGTCTTTTGGCAGTGTTTATGAGGTTTTTTGCAAAGACCCACATCCGCTGTTTGAGTAGATGTATTTCGTCATAGAGGTCCCTTGTGTTGATGTTTGGATGATGGGCCAGGTAGACGTTGGGGAAGACAGAACATCTCGTGTCGATCTCCCTGTTGGTGTTGTGGATTATATAGGCTGGGGTGTCCTTTCTGGGCAGTAGTGTGGAGATCACGATCCGCGCCTCGGGGAATTCCTTGCTGGCCTTTTCCGCCATCCTGCTCACCGCCCTAGCAGTGCCTTCCCGTAGGGTGCGTAGGTCGTTTGTGCCTGTGTGGATCACAAGCCATTTGGGGCTTCCAAGGGATTCTTTGTTCAGGATCTTCATTGCATGTTCTGTGTTGCTGCACCATTTTTTCAGGACTTGATGACCTGGGAACAGCCTCTGGGGGTCCAGAAACTTTCCGTTGGAGTCGGTCAGCAGGACCGCCTGAGGGGCTGGTTTTTCAGACTGGGTAGCAGTAGTCTGGGCAGGACTCGACTGATGGCTGGTTGTTGGCTGGGTTTCTGGGATATGTTGTGTGGCAGGAGCGGGGTTTGAGGCTTTCGGTGTGTCCTCGTGTGGGGGGGCATCTGACGGGTTCTGCGTCCCTGTGTGTGAGGACTGGGTAGCGGTAGTCTGGGCAGGACTCGACTGAGGGCTGGTTGTTGGCTGGGTTTCTGTGGTGAGCTGTGTGGCAGGAGCGGGGTTTGTGGCTTTCGGTGTGTCCTCGTGTGGGGTGGCATCCGACGGGTTCTGTGTCCTTGTGTGTGTTGTTTTTTGGACCTTAAGAGGTTTGTGTTGCCTGCTGAGCCTTTCTACGGCCTCCGTCATTTTGTTTAGTTGGGTATGGAGTTCGTTGATCTTATTTCTTTGTTCCTCTACGGTCTTTCTCAGATTTTGGATGGTGGACTCGTTTTCCATTTTCAGCTGTTTGAGTTCCTCCGTCCAGTTCTTGGTCTGTGTTTCTCTGTATTCGTTGAATTCGAGTTCTAGTTTGGACAGACTCTCTTTCAGCAGTTTGTTTGCGTTGAGAGGTGTGGGGGGGGGTGGAGATGGTCAGGGAGGTGTGTGTCTCTGCTGGACTCTCTTCTTCTTCCTCCGCTTGGCTCTCATCATCCTCTGTTCGATTCTCTTTTGCCTCCTGTCCATTGGTCCTATTTGTGTCTGCCTTAGTTTTCAACTGGGGGAATTCCTTTTCGAAGGAGTCCAGACTTTCTACATTCCCCTGTATCATGATCTTTCCTTTTTTGTTGTAGTAGCTTATGGTTAGCAGGGGGTCATCTTTATCTAGATTTCCATCTTTACATATTTTCAGTCTGCCTCCACTGCCAATACCTTCGCTGGAGACGTATGCGTAGTATTTTTGTAAAGTCTCCTTCCATGAGGGAATGGAGTCGGTGTAGAATATGAGGTTGTTCTTCGTCTTAATCCCTTTGTGTGTGGTATAGTCAACGTAGAGGACCTCTGGGTTACTTTTTAGTGTTATGTCCTTGTGTTTTTCCTTTGCTTTATTTTTTGTGCATTGCTCAGGATATTTCATTTCCCTGCTCATTGTAGTCGTTTGTTTTGTCTCAGGTAGATAACTTTTTTTCTCTTTTTTGTGTCGTGTTCCACCTTATCCCACTTTTAGGTCCAAAATTGAGAGTTTTTCAGGGGTTCATCTTTGATATAGCTGCTCTTAAAAGTTTCTCTCTCTCTCTCTCACAGGTTCCTGGTTCGGGTTGTTTATCGTTTCTCTCTGGTTTCTATTCCTTTTTTTTTTTTTTTTCTTCGGGTTTGTTGTTCTTTTTCTAGGTTAACTAAATTTAGGTAGATCTAGGTATAGCTTTTTTCCTCCGGACCCGGAGTTTTCCTCTCTCTCCTCGCGTCGGTCTCAGGCTGTTTCTGCTCTGGTCCCAGCCCCTCGGCTCGGCTGTGCAGTCCCGTCCCGGCCCGGTGTTTGTCCGAGTTTCTCCGACCCCGGAGTTTCTCGGGTTTCAGGCCCCGGGCTTGCTCGCTCTCCGGGTTTCTGCCCTGGTCCCAGCCCCTCGGCTCGGCTGTGCAGTCCCCGCCCGGCCCGGTGTTTGTTCGAGTTTCTCCGATCCCGGAGTTTCTCGGTTTTCAGGCCCCGGGATTGCTCGCTCTCCGGGCCTCTGCCCTGGTCCCAGCCCCTCGGCTCGGCTGTGCAGTCCCGGCCCGGCCGAGTCTCTCCGACCCCGGAGTTTCTCGGGTTTCAGGCCCCGGGCTTGCTCGCTGTCCAGGCCCGACCCGATCCGGCACCCCTACCTCTCCACTCGCCTCCCTGACTGGCTCGGGCCGCTCCTCCCGGTCTGGGTCGACCCCTGCTGCCGCTCGCTCTCCCTCTCTCCGGTGCCTCGCTCGGCCCGGTTCCTCGGGCCTTTCTCCGGCTTCAGGCCCCGTGCTCCGGTTGACAGAGTCACACACCGTTCTCTCTGGTTCTCGCGACCTCGCTCTCTCTCTCTCTGTCCCCGGGCCTCACTGTGTCTCTGGGCCGGTCTCTCGGTCTCGGTGAGCCGGGCTGTGTCCCGGGTGTCTCCGGGCTCTCGGTGTCCTGGTGCCGGGTCGCTCGGTCTCTCTCTCTCACACTCCCAATCTCTCTCTCTCACACTCACAATCTCTCTCTCTCTCACACACTCTGTCTCTCTCTCTCTCCACACACACTCTGCCTCTCTCTCCACAAACAGAAATGCATTTCCTCCTAAAATGCGAAAAATTCAACACATCAAGAAACATATTATTCAACAAGCTAAGCCAAACAACCCCAGATTTCAAGGAATTGGATGATCTGTCAAAATTGAGATTAGTCCTAGGAGAAGGAGACAGACCATACCTTGGGGCCAAATATGTAACAACATGTCACAACCTGAGGACTGTTTAAAATTAAGACTGTTTAAAATTAATATTGAACGTACCAAATGAAGTACAAAGACTGTTTAAAATTAATATTGTTTAAAAGTAATATTGTATGTACCCAACAAATGTCAAATCGATTGACACCTACAGAATGTTGGAAAACTGTACCTTTTTGCTATGTAAGCTTTGGCAATATGGTTCTCTGTAAACTTTCATGCCAATAAAGCATTTTAATTGGAATTGGAATTGGAATTGGAGAGAGAGTTATAGAGAGCGAGAGAGAGACAGGGTTAGAGAGAGAGTTATAGAGAGAGAGAGAGAGACAGGGTTAGAGAGAGAGTTATAGAGAGCGAGAGAGAGAGACAGGGTTAGAGAGAGAGTTATAGAGAGAGAGAGAGAGACAGGGTTAGAGAGAGAGTTATAGAGAGCGAGAGAGAGAGACAGGGTTAGAGAGAGTTATAGAGAGAGAGGGAGAGACAGGGTTAGAGAGAGAGTTATAGAGAGCGAGAGAGAGAGACAGGGTTAGAGAGAGAGGGAGAGACAGGGTTAGAGAGAGAGTTATAGAGAGCGAGAGAGAGAGACAGGGTTAGAGAGAGAGTTATAGAGAGAGAGGGAGAGACAGGGTTAGAGAGAGAGTTATAGAGAGCGAGAGAGAGACAGGGTTAGAGAGAGAGTTATAGAGAGCGAGAGAGAGAGACAGGGTTAGAGAGAGAGTTATAGAGAGAGAGAGAGAGAGACAGGGTTAGAGAGAGAGTTATAGAGAGCGAGAGAGAGAGACAGGGTTAGAGAGAGAGTTATAGAGAGCGAGAGAGAGAGACAGGGTTAGAGAGAGAGTTATAGAGAGCGAGAGAGAGACAGGGTTAGAGAGAGAGTTATAGAGAGCGAGAGAGAGACAGGGTTAGAGAGAGAATTATAGAGAGCGAGAGAGAGAGACAGGGTTAGAGAGAGAGTTATAGAGAGCGAGAGAGAGAGACAGGGTTAGAGAGAGAGTTATAGAGAGCGAGAGAGAGAGACAGGGTTAGAGAGAGAGTTATAGAGAGCGAGAGAGAGAGACACGGTTAGAGAGAGAGTTATAGAGAGCGAGAGAGAGAGACAGGGTTAGAGAGAGAGTTATAGAGAGCGAGAGAGAGACAGGGTTAGAGAGAGAGTTATAGAGAGCGAGAGAGAGAGACAGGGTTAGAGAGAGAGTTATAGAGAGCGAGAGAGAGACAGGGTTAGAGAGAGAGTTATAGAGAGCGAGAGAGAGAGACAGGGTTAGAGAGAGAGTTATAGAGAGCGAGAGAGAGAGACAGGGTTAGAGAGAGAGTTATAGAGAGCGAGAGAGAGAGACAGGGTTAGAGAGAGAGTTATAGAGAGCGAGAGAGAGACAGGGTTAGAGAGAGAGTTATAGAGAGCGAGAGAGAGAGACAGGGTTAGAGAGAGAGTTATAGAGAGCGAGAGAGAGAGACAGGGTTAGAGAGAGAGTTATAGAGAGCGAGAGAGAGAGACAGGGTTAGAGAGAGAGTTATAGAGAGCGAGAGAGAGAGACAGGGTTAGAGAGAGAGTTATAGAGAGCGAGAGAGAGAGACAGGGTTAGAGAGAGAGTTATAGAGAGCGAGAGAGAGAGACAGGGTTAGAGAGAGAGTTATAGAGAGAGAGGGAGAGAGACAGGGTTAGAGAGAGAGTTATAGAGAGCGAGAGAGAGACAGGGTTAGAGAGAGAGTTATAGAGAGAGAGGGAGAGAGACAGGGTTAGAGAGAGAGTTATAGAGAGAGAGAGAGAGACAGGGTTAGAGAGAGAGTTATAGAGAGCGAGAGAGAGAGACAGGGTTAGAGAGAGAGTTATAGAGAGCGAGAGAGAGAGACAGGGTTAGAGAGAGAGTTATAGAGAGCGAGAGAGAGACAGGGTTAGAGAGAGAGTTATAGAGAGCGAGAGAGAGAGACAGGGTTAGATAGAGAGTTATAGAGAGCGAGAGAGAGAGACAGGGTTAGAGAGAGAGTTATAGAGAGCGAGAGAGAGAGACAGGGTTAGAGAGAGAGTTACAGAGAGCGAGAGAGAGAGACAGGGTTAGAGAGAGAGTTATAGAGAGCGAGAGAGAGAGACAGGGTTAGAGAGAGAGTTATAGAGAGCGAGAGAGAGAGACAGGGTTAGAGAGAGAGTTATAGAGAGCGAGAGAGAGAGACAGGGTTAGAGAGAGAGTTATAGAGAGAGCGAGAGAGAGACAGGGTTAGAGAGAGAGTTATAGAGAGCGAGAGAGAGACAGGGTTAGAGAGAGAGTTATAGAGAGCGAGAGAGAGAGACAGGGTTAGAGAGAGAGTTATAGAGAGCGAGAGAGAGAGACAGGGTTAGAGAGAGAGTTATAGAGAGCGAGAGAGAGAGACAGGGTTAGAGAGAGAGTTATAGAGAGCGAGAGAGAGACAGGGTTAGAGAGAGAGTTATAGAGAGAGAGAGAGAGAGACAGGGTTAGAGAGAGAGTTATAGAGAGCGAGAGAGAGACAGGGTTAGAGAGAGAGTTATAGAGAGCGAGAGAGAGACAGGGTTAGAGAGAGAGTTATAGAGAGCGAGAGAGAGACACAGGGTTAGAGAGAGAGTTATAGAGAGAGAGAGAGAGACAGGGTTAGAGAGAGAGTTATAGAGAGCGAGAGAGAGAGACAGGGTTAGAGAGAGAGCTATAGAGAGAGAGAGAGAGAGACAGGGTTAGAGAGAGAGTTATAGAGAGAGAGGGAGAGAGACAGGGTTAGAGAGAGAGTTATAGAAAGCGAGAGAGAGACAGGGTTAGAGAGAGAGTTATAGAGAGCGAGAGAGACAGGGTCTTCGCAAGAAACCTCATAAACACTGCCAAAAGACGCAGCCCTCCCACCCCCCCTACCATTGGGAGCCCAAACAGGACCACCAATGTCCCCCACCCCCCTTTACAAAACCGACAACAGAACCGTGCTTTTATACCTGACCCAAGACCCCCCTCTAGACCACAGACTGTAGACCAAGAACTGAGAAAGATCATGACGATGCTGAACAGCCTGATAGAAAGCCGGAGAAATTATTAATATTGTTATCTATCATTATCATTATTGTTATCTTACCAGTATTATTACTATTATTAGATAGATATATGTGCATGCCTCATGAAATTTATACTAAATCATCACTTAGCATTATAGAAAGTACTGTTTCCACACTCATCCCACAAAATAGGTCCATTTTATTTCGTTTTATTGAACTATATAAATGCGTTCTTTCCACATAAGCTGCTGGAATATCCAAGGCCTCCGCTCCTCAACTTTTGGGATGAAGAGTACAGACCCTGAATTCCTAAAAGCTATAAAAGACATTGATATAATTGTGTTAACAGAAACATGGTGCCAAAAGGACATGCCGACCCACTGTCCTCCAATGTACCATGAAATCATTGTGCCCTCAGTAAAGAACACTAAAACACGCAAGGGCAGAACCTCCGGGGGAATATTGGTGTGGTATAAGGGAGAACTGGACAAACACATCTCACCGGTAAAACAGGGGAAATCACACGTATGGCTAAAACTAGATAAAAATATAGGAATAGCAAAAAAAGATGTTTACTTATGTGCGATCTACATACCTCCAATAGATTCGCCATATTTCGAAGAGGAGTTATTTGATACTCTCCACATGGAAATCAGCCATTTCCAGGCCCAAGGAAAGGTGATAATATGTGGGGACCTAAATGCAAGGACCGGTTGTGAACCTGACTTCATAGACCCACAGGGAAACAACCATGTGTTTGGCCAGACCCCTTTAGATGTCACACCAGCCATCGCAAATCGGAACAACCTTGATCGTGAAATAAATAAAAGCGGTAGGGAGGTAGTGCAACTCTGCCGAGCCTTAGGCCTGTACATAGTTAATGGTAGGTTCAGAGGGGACTCCCTAGGGAGACTCACATACTCCTCAACTCTTGGGTCTAGTGTGGTGGACTATACAATCACTGACCTGGACCCCTGCGATATCAACGCATTCACTGTCAGGCAGCAATCCCCCCTCTCAGACCATAACCAAATAAATGTGTACCTTAAACTTTCTGCCCAAACTACAGACACAAAAAAGGAACACAGTAAGCTACATAAAATAAACCAGACATACAGATGGGCCCCAGACAGTGGAGATAAATTCATCACAGCACTAAATTCACCTGATCTCACAAGTAAAATTTCAAAATTTAAAGAAAATCTATATGAGATCACCAGAGATGGTGTAAACACGGCCATAGAGGATATAAACATGATCTTCCATGAGGCAGCTGTAAAAGCCGACCTCGTGAAACAGAAGAGGAAGCATCAAAAAAGACAAAATAAAAATATGAAATGGTTTGACCACGAATGCAAAAATGCCAGAAAAGACCTGAGAAAAATATCAAACCAAAAGCATCGGCAACCAAACAATCCGGACCTACGTACTAGATACAATGAAACCCTCAAAAGATATAAACACACCATTAGGAACAAAACACAAAACTATACCCACAAAATACTCGAAGAAATTGAAAACTCCACCAATCCAAAACAATTCTGGGAAATGTGGAATAACCTGAGTACAACACAATTGCAAGCATTACCAATCCAAGATGGCGACATCTGGAGAACACATTTTGAAAACCTCTACAAAGACATCCCAAAAAACAAAACAAACCCAAGTCAACATCAGGTCACAGAAAAACTCCACACATTAGAAGCAACAATTAAAGACAACCAAAACCCTCTAGACTCCCCAATCACATGGAAAGAACTGGCCACAAAAACAAAATCTCTCCACCTAAAGAAAGCCTGTGGCCCAGACAACATCAAAAATGAAATGCTAAAGTTCAGTAATATGGAGATGCAGGGTGCGATACTCAAACTATTCAACATCATATTACGCTCAGGCTGTTTTCCCGATATCTGGTGCCAAGGACTAATCTCCCCCATATATAAAAGTGGAAACAAATCAGACCCAAATAACTACCGCGGCATCTGTGTCAACAGTTGTCTAGGGAAGTTATTCTGCAGTATTCTAAATAGTAGATTACTTGATTTTCTTAACAAACATAATATCCTCAGAAAAAACCAAATAGGCTTTCTTCCAAAACACCGCACCGCCGACCATATCTATACCCTTCACACCCTCATCGAAAAACATAAACACCAAACAAAAAATGGGAAAATATTCGCCTGTTTCATCGACTTCAAGAAAGCCTTTGACTCTATATGGCACGAAGGGCTCTATTATAAACTTCTTCAGTGTGGAATAGGGGGCAAAGTCTATGACCTTATTAAATCAATGTATCTGAAAAACAAATGCGGGGTCAAAATTGGAGACAAACGCACCGATTTCTTCACCCAGAGAAGAGGCGTCCGGCAGGGCTGCAATTTGAGCCCGACCCTGTTCAACATATACATAAATGAATTAGCAGACATGCTGGAGCAAAGCGAGTCACCAGGTCTCCGTCTCCTAGATGGAGAAGTGAAGTCCCTGTTCTATGCGGACGACCTGGTTCTGCTGTCTCCCACAGAACAGGGATTACAGCAACAACTAGACCTACTCGACAAATACAGCCAAAATTGGGCTCTAACAGTAAATCTAAAGAAAACCAACATCATGATTTTTCAGAAAAGACCCAGATGTCAGGAAAACAAATACCAGTTTACCCTCAGTGATACCACTATAGGACACACTATGAGCTACACCTACCTTGGTCTAACTATTACAGCATCAGGGAGCTTCAGCATAGCAGTGAATGCACTAAAAGAAAAAGCCCGAAGAGCCCTATATGCAATAAAAAGAAAATTCTACAACATCCAAATCCCAATCAAAATCTGGCTCAAAATTTTTGACAGCATAATCCTGCCCATTGCACTGTACGGTAGTGAAGTATGGGGCCCGCTAAATCACCAAAGCTACACTAAATGGGAAAAACACACAATAGAAACCCTACATGCAGAATTCTGCCGAAGCATCCTTCGCACCCAAAGAAAAACGCCAACAAATGCATGCAGAGCCGAACTAGGCAGATACCCACTGATAATAAACATCCAAAAACGAGCACTAAACTTCCTAAATCACCTCAAATCTAGCTCCCCAGACACCCTTCATTTCAAAGCCTTTCAGACCCAAGAGCTAAACCCAGAAAAGAGTCCCCTGAGTCAGCTGCTACTGAAACTAAGTACTCAGCCGGACCCTGACCAGCCCCAGACCAACACAGCCGTCCAAACACCAATCCGAGTGAACCAAATCATTAAAAAATGCAAAGAAACCTACCTGGAACATTGGAACAAAATAACCGAAAGCCAAAGCAGATTAGAATGTTACCGGGCCCTAAAAAGAGAATATAAACTGGCAGACTACCTCACGACCATCAGAGACACAAAACAGAGACAGACCCTCACCAGGTACAGACTAAGCGACCACCAACTGGAAATTGAAAAAGGCAGATACAAGAAATCCTGGCAGCCTAGAGAGAATAGAATATGCGATCAATGTCTGGCTGGCGAGGTTGAAACAGAAATGCATTTCCTCCTAAAATGCGAAAAATTCAACACATCAAGAAACATATTATTCAACAAGCTAAGCCAAACAACCCCAGATTTCAAGGAATTGGATGATCTGTCAAAATTGAGATTAGTCCTAGGAGAAGGAGACAGACCATACCTTGGGGCTAAATATGTAACAACATGTCACAACCTGAGGACTGTTTAAAAGTAAGACTGTTTAAAATTAATATTGAATGTACCAAATGAAGTAGAAAGACTGTTTAAAATTAATATTGTTTAAAAGTAATATTGTATATACCCAACAAATGTCAAATCGATTGACACCTACAGAATGTTGGAAAACTGTACCTTTTTGCTATGTAAGCTTTGGCAATATGGTTCTCTGTAAACTTTCATGCCAATAAAGCATTTGAACTGAACTGAACTATGGAGAGAGCGAGAGAGAGAGACAGGGTTAGAGAGAGAGTTATAGAGAGCGAGAGAGAGAGACAGGGTTAGAGAGAGAGTTATAGAGAGCGAGAGAGAGAGACAGGGTTAGAGAGAGAGTTATAGAGAGAGAGAGAGAGAGACAGGGTTAGAGAGAGAGTTATAGAGAGCGAGAGAGAGACAGGGTTAGAGAGAGAGTTATAGAGAGCGAGAGAGAGAGACAGGGTTAGAGAGAGAGTTATAGAGAGCGAGAGAGAGAGACAGGGTTAGAGAGAGAGTTATAGAGAGCGAGAGAGAGAGACAGGGTTAGAGAGAGAGTTATAGAGAGCGAGAGAGAGAGACAGGGTTAGAGAGAGAGTTATAGAGAGAGAGAGAGAGACAGGGTTAGAGAGAGAGTTATAGAGAGAGAGAGAGAGAGACCAAACACCAATCCGAGTGAACCAAATCATTAAAAAATGCAAAGAAACCTACCTGGAACATTGGAACAAAATAACCGAAAGCCAAAGCAGATTAGAATGTTACCGGGCCCTAAAAAGAGAATATAAACTGGCAGACTACCTCACGACCATCAGAGACACAAAACAGAGACAGACCCTCACCAGGTACAGACTAAGCGACCACCAACTGGAAATTGAAAAAGGCAGATACAAGAAATCCTGGCAGCCTAGAGAGAATAGAATATGCGATCAATGTCTGGCTGGCGAGGTTGAAACAGAAATGCATTTCCTCCTAAAATGCGAAAAATTCAACACATCAAGAAACATATTATTCAACAAGCTAAGCCAAACAACCCCAGATTTCAAGGAATTGGATGATCTGTCAAAATTGAGATTAGTCCTAGGAGAAGGAGACAGACCATACCTTGGGGCTAAATATGTAACAACATGTCACAACCTGAGGACTGTTTAAAAGTAAGACTGTTTAAAATTAATATTGAACGTACCAAATGAAGTAGAAAGACTGTTTAAAATTAATATTGTTTAAAAGTAATATTGTATATACCCAACAAATGTCAAATCGATTGACACCTACAGAATGTTGGAAAACTGTACCTTTTTGCTATGTAAGCTTTGGCAATATGGTTCTCTGTAAACTTTCATGCCAATAAAGCATTTGAACTGAACTGAACTGAACTGAGTTATAGAGAGCGAGAGAGAGAGACAGGGTTAGAGAGAGAGTTATAGAGAGCGAGAGAGAGACAGGGTTAGAGAGAGAGTTATAGAGAGAGAGAGAGAGAGACAGGGTTAGAGAGAGAGTTATAGAGAGAGAGAGAGAGAGACAGGGTTAGAGAGAGAGTTATAGAGAGAGAGAGAGAGAGACAGGGTTAGAGAGAGAGTTATAGAGAGAGAGAGGGAGAGACAGGGTTAGAGAGAGTGTTATAGAGAGAGAGAGAGAGACAGGGTTAGAGAGAGAGTTATAGAGAGAGAGAGGGAGAGACAGGGTTAGAGAGAGAGTTATAGAGAGAGAGAGAGAGAGACAGGGTTAGAGAGAGAGTTATAGAGAGCGAGAGAGAGAGACAGGGTTAGAGAGAGAGTTATAGAGAGAGAGAGAGAGCGACAGGGTTAGAGAGAGAGTTATAGAGAGCGAGAGAGAGACAGGGTTAGAGAGAGAGTTATAGAGAGAGAGAGAGAGACAGGGTTAGAGAGAGAGTTATAGAGAGAGAGAGAGAGAGACAGGGTTAGAGAGAGAGTTATAGAGAGCGAGAGAGAGACAGGGTTAGAGAGAGAGTTATAGAGAGCGAGAGAGAGAGACAGGGTTAGAGAGAGAGTTATAGAGAGCGAGAGAGAGACAGGGTTAGAGAGAGAGTTATAGAGAGCGAGAGAGAGAGACAGGGTTAGAGAGAGAGTTATAGAGAGAGAGAGAGAGACAGGGTTAGAGAGAGAGTTATAGAGAGAGAGAGAGAGAGACAGGGTTAGAGAGAGATGTACCATGAAATGTACCATGAAATCATTGTGCCCTCAGTAAAGAACACTAAAACACGCAAGGGCAGAACCTCCGGGGGAATATTGGTGTGGTATAAGGGAGAACTGGACAAACACATCTCACCGGTAAAACAGGGGAAATCACACGTATGGCTAAAACTAGATAAAAATATAGGAATAGCAAAAAAAGATGTTTACTTATGTGCGATCTACATACCTCCAATAGATTCGCCATATTTCGAAGAGGAGTTATTTGATACTCTCCACATGGAAATCAGCCATTTCCAGGCCCAAGGAAAGGTGATAATATGTGGGGACCTAAATGCAAGGACCGGTTGTGAACCTGACTTCATAGACCCACAGGGAAACAACCATGTGTTTGGCCAGACCCCTTTAGATGTCACACCAGCCATCGCAAATCGGAACAACCTTGATCGTGAAATTAATAAAAGCGGTAGGGAGGTAGTGCAACTCTGCCGAGCCTTAGGCCTGTACATAGTTAATGGTAGGTTCAGAGGGGACTCCCTAGGGAGACTCACATACTCCTCAACTCTTGGGTCTAG
The DNA here is from genome assembly GCF_052327205.1 of Somniosus microcephalus. NCBI lineage: Eukaryota > Metazoa > Chordata > Chondrichthyes > Squaliformes > Somniosidae > Somniosus > Somniosus microcephalus. The sequence continues at coordinate 29,760,711 of NC_141017.1, read as the reverse complement.
TGTGGTGGACTATACAATCACTGACCTGGACCCCTGCGATATCAACGCATTCACTGTCAGGCAGCAATCCCCCCTCTCAGACCATAACCAAATAAATGTGTACCTTAAACTTTCTGCCCAAACTACAGACACAAAAAAGGAACACAGTAAGCTACATAAAATAAACCAGACATACAGATGGGCCCCAGACAGTGGAGATAAATTCATCACAGCACTAAATTCACCTGATCTCACAAGTAAAATTTCAAAATTTAAAGAAAATCTATATGAGATCACCAGAGATGGTGTAAACACGGCCATAGAGGATATAAATATGATCTTCCATGAGGCAGCTGTAAAAGCCGACCTCATGAAACAGAAGAGGAAGCATCACAAAAGACAAAATAAAAATATGAAATGGTTTGACCACGAATGCAAAAATGCCAGAAAAGACCTGAGAAAAATATCAAACCAAAAGCATCGGCAACCAAACAATCCGGACCTACGTACTAGATACAATGAAACCCTCAAAAGATATAAACACACCATTAGGAACAAAACACAAAAATATACCCACAAAATACTCGAAGAAATTGAAAACTCCACCAATCCAAAACAATTCTGGGAAATGTGGAATAACCTGAGTACAACACAATTGCAAGCATTACCAATCCAAGATGGCGACATCTGGAGAACACATTTTGAAAACCTCTACAAAGACATCCCAAAAAACAAAACAAACCCAAGTCAACATCAGGTCACAGAAAAACTCCACACATTAGAAGCAACAATTAAAGACAACCAAAACCCTCTAGACTCCCCAATCACATGGAAAGAACTGGCCACAAAAACAAAATCTCTCCACCTAAAGAAAGCCTGTGGCCCAGACAACATCAAAAATGAAATGCTAAAGTTCAGCAATATGGAGATGCAGGGTGCGATACTCAAACTATTCAACATCATATTACGCTCAGGCTGTTTTCCCGATATCTGGTGCCAAGGACTAATCTCCCCCATATATAAAAGTGGAAACAAATCAGACCCAAATAACTACCGCGGCATCTGTGTCAACAGTTGTCTAGGGAAGTTATTCTGCAGTATTCTAAATAGTAGATTACTTGATTTTCTTAACAAACATAATATCCTCAGAAAAAAACAAATAGGCTTTCTTCCAAAACACCGCACCGCCGACCATATCTATACCCTTCACACCCTCATTGAAAAACATAAACACCAAACAAAAAATGGGAAAATATTCGCCTGTTTCATCGACTTCAAGAAAGCCTTTGACTCTATATGGCACGAAGGGCTCTATTATAAACTTCTTCAGTGTGGAATAGGGGGCAAAGTCTATGACCTTATTAAATCAATGTATCTGAAAAACAAATGCGGGGTCAAAATTGGAGACAAACGCACCGATTTCTTCACCCAGAGAAGAGGCGTCCGGCAGGGCTGCAATTTCAGCCCGACCCTGTTCAACATATACATAAATGAATTAGCAGACATGCTGGAGCAAAGCGAGTCACCAGGTCTCCGTCTCCTGGATGGAGAAGTGAAGTCCCTGTTCTATGCGGACGACCTGGTTCTGCTGTCTCCCACAGAACAGGGATTACAGCAACAACTAGACCTACTCGACAAATACTGCCAAAATTGGGCTCTAACAGTAAATCTAAAGAAAACCAACATCATGATTTTTCAGAAAAGACGCAGATGTCAGGAAAACAAATACCAGTTTACCCTCAGTGATACCACTATAGGACACACTATGAGCTACACCTACCTTGGTCTAACTATTACAGCATCAGGGAGCTTCAGCATAGCAGTGAATGCACTAAAAGAAAAAGCCCGAAGAGCCCTATATGCAATAAAAAGAAAATTCTACAACATCCAAATCCCAATCAAAATCTGGCTCAAAATTTTTGACAGCATAATCCTGCCCATTGCACTGTACGGTAGTGAAGTATGGGGCCCGCTAAATCACCAAAGCTACACTAAATGGGAAAAACACACAATAGAAGCCCTACATGCAGAATTCTGCCGAAGCATCCTTCGCACCCAAAGAAAAACGCCAACAAATGCATGCAGAGCCGAACTAGGCAGATACCCACTGATAATAAACATCCAAAAACGAGCACTAAACTTCCTAAATCACCTCAAATCTAGCTCCCCAGACACCCTTCATTTCAAAGCCTTTCAGACCCAAGAGCTAAACCCAGAAAAGAGTCCCCTGAGTCAGCTGCTACTGAAACTAAGTACTCAGCCGGACCCTGACCAGCCCCAGACCAACACAGCCGTCCAAACACCAATCCGAGTGAACCAAATCATTAAAAAATGCAAAGAAACCTACCTGGAACATTGGAACAAAATAACCGAAAGCCAAAGCAGATTAGAATGTTACCGGGCCCTAAAAAGAGAATATAAACTGGCAGACTACCTCACGACCATCAGAGACACAAAACAGAGACAGACCCTCACCAGGTACAGACTAAGCGACCACCAACTGGAAATTGAAAAAGGCAGATACAAGAAATCCTGGCAGCCTAGAGAGAATAGAATATGCGATCAATGTCTGGCTGGCGAGGTTGAAACAGAAATGCATTTCCTCCTAAAATGCGAAAAATTCAACACATCAAGAAACATATTATTCAACAAGCTAAGCCAAACAACCCCAGATTTCAAGGAATTGGATGATCTGTCAAAATTGAGATTAGTCCTAGGAGAAGGAGACAGACCATACCTTGGGGCTAAATATGTAACAACATGTCACAACCTGAGGACTGTTTAAAAGTAAGACTGTTTAAAATTAATATTGAACGTACCAAATGAAGTAGAAAGACTGTTTAAAATTAATATTGTTTAAAAGTAATATTGTATATACCCAACAAATGTCAAATCGATTGACACCTACAGAATGTTGGAAAACTGTACCTTTTTGCTATGTAAGCTTTGGCAATATGGTTCTCTGTAAACTTTCATGCCAATAAAGCATTTGAACTGAACTGAACTGAACTGAGTTATAGAGAGCGAGAGAGAGAGACAGGGTTAGAGAGAGAGTTATAGAGAGCGAGAGAGAGAGACAGGGTTAGAGAGAGAGTTATAGAGAGAGAGAGAGAGACAGGGTTAGAGAGAGAGTTATAGAGAGAGAGAGAGAGACAGGGTTAGAGAGAGAGTTATAGAGAGCGAGAGAGAGAGACAGGGTTAGAGAGAGAGTTATAGAGAGAGAGAGAGAGAGACAGGGTTAGAGAGAGAGTTATAGAGAGCGAGAGAGAGACAGGGTTAGAGAGAGAGTTATAGAGAGCGAGAGAGAGACAGGGTTAGAGAGAGAGTTATAGAGAGCGAGAGAGAGAGACAGGGTTAGAGAGAGAGTTATAGAGAGCGAGAGAGAGAGACAGGGTTAGAGAGAGAGTTATAGAGAGCGAGAGAGAGAGACAGGGTTAGAGAGAGAGTTATAGAGAGCGAGAGAGAGAGACAGGGTTAGAGAGAGAGTTATAGAGAGCGAGAGAGAGAGACAGGGTTAGAGAGAGAGTTATAGAGAGTGAGAGAGAGAGACAGGGTTAGAGAGAGAGTTATAGAGAGCGAGAGAGAGAGACAGGGTTAGAGAGAGAGTTATAGAGAGCGAGAGAGAGAGACAGGGTTAGAGAGAGAGTTATAGAGAGCGAGAGAGAGAGACAGGGTTAGAGAGAGAGTTATAGAGAGCGAGAGAGAGAGACAGGGTTAGAGAGAGAGTTATAGAGAGCGAGAGAGAGACAGGGTTAGAGAGAGAGTTATAGAGAGCGAGAGAGAGAGACAGGGTTAGAGAGAGTTATAGAGAGTGAGGGAGAGAGACAGGGTTAGAGAGAGAGTTATAGAGAGCGAGGGAGAGAGACAGGGTTAGAGAGAGAGTTATAGAGAGCGAGAGAGAGAGACAGGGTTAGAGAGAGAGTTATAGAGAGAGAGAGAGAGACAGGGTTAGAGAGAGAGTTATAGAGAGCGAGAGAGAGAGACAGGGTTAGAGAGAGAGTTATAGAGAGCGAGAGAGAGACAGGGTTAGAGAGAGAGTTATAGAGAGTGAGAGAGAGACAGGGTTAGAGAGAGAGTTATAGAGAGCGAGAGAGAGACAGGTTTAGAGAGAGAGAGTTATAGAGAGTGAGAGAGAGACAGGGTTAGAGAGAGAGTTATAGAGAGCGAGAGAGAGACAGGGTTAGAGAGAGAGGGTTATAGAGAGAGAGGGAGAGACTAAATTTTCAGCTTATTTAAACTTCCAATCACCACAGAGGCTTGTTTCTGTTAAAATCTCTTTCCTATACTCACAGTCCTGTGTATTTTCAACATTTTCTGTTTAATTTCAGATTTTTCCCTTATCTCTACAACCACAAAATGCTAAAGCAGTGACAGAATGTGTTGGCAGAAAATGCCAAATGACACAAACGTGAAATAAACCGCTGAGAACAAGTGGGGCGCTGGGCAAGAGCACCCAGTGCTGTATCTGAGAAGGGGGAAAGAGGTGAGACCTGATGGCAGATCCTAACCTAACCCAAGGCTAGAAACCTGGCTTCTGTTTGCTAATGGGGGTAACTCTGCACTTCCAACACTTTCTGATTTTAATTCAGCATTAGCAGTTTTTTTTTTCAATGTGCACAATCTTCAAATAGTCATTCACTATTGCATCCACACTGCCCCATGTCCCCAATGGAACCCCATTGATATAGGCAGGAACTAAAGTCAATGAGCAGATCCCACACAGCTTCATTACACATTTTTACATGCCATTACCTTAAAAGTTAACACTAGTGGAATATTCAATCCCTGTAAATCTTACTACAGCTCTGCCAATTCTGTTTAGCTCTATCTCATTATGTTTAGCGTGGGCCTCTAGCTCTCTATCCATGTAGGCTCATTTGTAATTAGAGGGTGTTTACCCGTACCACCTCTTCCTTGAGGCTCATTATAAATTAAAGACATAATATTACAAAATTTAAAATAAAATCACCCAAAGTAGCACAAACATGTTAAAAGCAGAAATTGTTAAGCCAGGCGATGGTGCTGTCGTGTAGCACAGTAAGATATTCTTTCCTTTCTGTACGAGGCTGCAAGATATTACCTGCTTCAATCTAACCAGATCTGAGCACTGTGTAGTTCAGCCGAGGCTCGCACTATATAAGGCTTGGGATGACAGTAGCCACAGAGCAAGGAAAGCGATGAGCATTAGTCCCGTCACCCCTTGTCTAAACATTAATATGTGCAGGTACTTATATTCATAGACTCTTACAGCACAGAAAGAGGCCATTCGGCCCTTCAACAACAACAACTTGTATTCATACAGCACCTTTAACATAGTAAAGACGCCCCAAGCCTCTTCACAGCAGCGATTACCAAACAAAATTTGACACCGAGCCACATAAAGTGATATTAGGACAGATGACAAAAAAAGCTTGGTCAAAGAGGTAGGTTTTAAGGAGACTCTTAAAGGAGGAAAGAGAGGCGGAGAGGTTTAGGCAGGGATTTCCAGAGCTTAGAGCCTCGGCAACAGAAGGCACGGCCACCAATGGTTGAGCGATTATAATCAGGGATGCTCAAGAGGGCAGAATTAGAGGAGTGCAGATATCTCGGGGGTGGGGGGGGGGTTGTGGGGCTGAAGGAGATTACAGAGATAGGGAGGGGCGAGGTCATGGAGGGATTTGAAAACAAGGATGAGAATTTTCAAATCGAAGTGTTGCTTAACTGAGAGTCAATATAGGTCAGCGAGCTCAGGGGTGATGGGTGAATGTGACTTGGTGCGAGTTAGGATACGGGCAGCCGAGTTTTGGATGACTTCAAGTCTGCAGAGGGTGGAATGTGGGAGGCCGGCCAGGAGTGCATTGGAATAGTCGAGTCTCGAGGCAACACAGGCATGGATAAGGGTTTCAGCTGCAGATGTGCTGAGGCAGGGGCGGAGACAGGTGATGCTATGGAGGTGGAAGCGGGCGGTCTTGGTGATGGAGAGGATATGGGGTCGGAAGCTCAGCTCAGGGTCAAATCGGATGCCGAGGTTGCGAACACTCTGGTTCAGCCTCAGACAGTGTCCAAGGAGAGGGATGGAGTTTATGGTGGGGATTGAAGACAATGGCTTTGGTCATCCCAATATTTAATTGGAGGAAATTACTGCTCATCGAGTAATGGATGTCGGACACGCAATATGACAAATCAAAGAGAGGGGAAGGGGTCGAGAGAGGTGGTGGTAAGATAGAGCTGGGTATCGTCAGCGTATATGTGGAATCTGACGTGTTTTCAGATGATGTCGTCAAGGGGCAGTATGTAAATGATTAATAGGAGGGGGGCCAAGGATAGATTCTTGGGGGACTCCAGAGGTAATGGTGCAGGAGTGGGAGGAGAAGCCATTGCAGGAGTTTGACTGGATAGATAGGAATGGAAGCATCAAGGGCAGTCCCACACAGCTGGACAATGGAGGAGAGACGTTGGAGGAAGATGGTGTGGGCAACCATGTTAAAGGCTGCAGGCAGGTTGAGAGGGATGAGCAGGGATAGTTCATCACGGCCAGTCACCGAGGATGTTATTTGCGACTTTAAGGGCTGCTTCAGTGCTGTGGCAGGGGCGGAACCCTGGCTGGAGGGGTTCAAACATGGATTTGCAGGAAAGAGGGGCACTGATTCAGGAGGCGACAACACATTCTAGGACTTTGGAGAGGGAAGGGAGATTGGAGGTTGGGTAATAGTTTGCAAGGACAGAGGGATCAAGGGTGGGTGTTTTTTGAGGTGGGGGGTGTTGACGGCAGATTTGAAAGGGAGGGTGACAGTTCCTGAGGAGAGTGAACCGTTAACATTATCAGCTTACAGGGGGGCCAGTAAGGAAGGTTGGGTATTGTGTGTGCCGGCTCTTTGAAAGAGCTCTCCAATTAGACCCACTCCCCAGCCCTTTCCTCATAGCCTTCAAATTATTCATGTTCTACTCTATATCCAATTCTCTTTTGAAAGTTACTATTGAATCTGCTTCCACCACCCTTTTCAGCAGTGCATTCCAGATCCTAATAACTCGCTGTGCAAAAAAAAATGTCTCCTCATCATCCCCTCTGGTTCTTTTGCCAATTATCTTAAATCTGTGTCCTGTGGTTACCGACCCTCCTGCCAGTGGATACAGTTTCTCCTTATTCCCTCTATGAAAACCCCTCATGACTTTGAGAAAGAACGAGTCAGAGTAGATGCCCTCCAAAAGCTATATTTATATCTGCACCCATTACATAAATATTTGAGTCAATTAAACCTGATGTCAAGAAGAACTGCTTGACTCAAAGAGTGATGAATGAATGCCAGGTATGGTCCTTCAAAACACAGTTGGATGATGTGATGAGAGAGTTGGTGTACTAGAGCAGGGATTTCCAAACACTGGCCCACGGACCCTGCCAATCCAGCCTCTAAAGCCCATGCAACTCCGTCCCCTTTGCGTTTATGTTTCTTACTCACTGGCTTTTCCTTGTTTGATTTTGTGAAGTTTGGAAAGCGCTGTTGACTTAATGGTGAATAAACCCTAACTTGGAAGACCAAGATCTGTCGGTATCAGCAGCCTGAGACCCGTGCAAGCCAACGGGATGCGGATTTAACCTTTACATGTGGCCCCAGAGGTTCCTCGGCACACACGCCCGTGAGGCCCACAAAGGCAAAAAGCTCACACCCGCTCGCACTAGAGGATTGAGCTTTGATGGGGCAAATGGCCTTTTCGATTCCCTATCTCTACTTCACCTCTTACCATTTATTATCTATTTCATTATACAATGGGCTCATTCTAGGCGCGTTCTCCCCCACCTTCTCTTCACACAGGTTACTTTGAACCCAAATCACACACTATCACTTTCTACTTTATAACTTCTATAGCTACGACTGGACTTTGCCCCACTTCAAAAGAGTCACAAATTTATTACACAAATTAGGGTTGTATTCCATTAGAATTTAGAAGGTTAAGGGGTGATCTGATTGAAGTTTTCAAGGTATTAAGGTGAACAGATTGGGTAGATAGAGAGAAACTATTTCCGCTGGTTGGGGATTCTAGGACTAGGGGGCAGAGTCTAAAAATTAGAGCCAGACCTTTCAGGAGTGAAATTAGGAAACACGTCTACACACAAAGGGTGGTAGAAGTTGGGAACTCTCTTCCGCTAACGGCAATTGATGCTGGATCAATTGTTAATTTTAAATCTGAGATTGATAGCTTTTTGTTAATGAAAGGTATTAAGAGACATGGGCCAACGGTGGGTATATGGACGATAGCAAAATACTGCAGATGCTGGAAATCCGAAATAACAACAGAAAACGCTGGAAAAACTCAGCAGGCCAGGCAACATCCGTGGAGAGAAAATAGAGTCGACGTTTCGGGTCGAAACCCTTTTTCAAAACTGGAAAGGAAATGAAATAGATCGAAAGGCAGGGCTGCGAGAGAACAAAAGAGAAGTGAAGAGACATTAAGAGGTATTCAAAACGAGACGAGATGGTGATAGGACTAGTGGAGACAAAAGACGGCTCTAGATTAGGTGTGAAATGCTCTGGCAGAATGAGAGACAGCTGCCATGTGGGAGAGAGAAAAAGGAAGGGTGGGGGGGGGGGGGGAGGGAAAGGGCCAAAACAAAGGTGTGGATAAAATATAAGCAAAAATGTAATGGGGGGCCGAGGTTATGATCTGAAATTGTTGAACTCGATGTTGCATCCGGAAGGCTGTAAAGTGCCTAATCGGAAGATGAGGTGCTGTTCCTCGAGTTTATGGAGGTGGGTATATGGAGTTACGTCACAGATCAGCCATGATCACATTGAATGGCGGAACAGGCTCGAGGGGCTGAATGGCCTCCTCCTGCTCCTATGTTCCTGGTCCAAGTTTATCCTGAGATGGTATCAAATCTATTGATACTTTATCTTTTTAAAATGAGATTTAATGCTTTTACTTTGTATACGACATTTATGTTTTCAATGCCAGTGACACATGACGGAACCGTGTCCTCATTGATCCATATTTCAGCATTGTGTGAAACCTGTATCGAACCTTGGTGAGACCACACTTGGAGTACTGTGCACAGTTCTGGTCGCCATATCATAAAAAGCATATAGAGGCACTGGAAAGGTTGCAAAAAGGAGTTACAGGGATGATACCAGAGGTTATACCTATCAGGATGAACAGGCTGGGTCTCTTTTCTCTTGAAAAGAGAAGGCTGAGGGGTGACCTAACAGAAGTCTTTAAAATTATGAAAGGTTTTGATAGAGTGGATACAGAGAGAATGTTTCCACTTGTGGGGAAGAGCAAAACTAGAGGCCATCAATATAAGATAGTCACCAAGAAATCCAATAGGAAATTCAGAAGAAACTTCTTTACCCAGAGAGTGGTGAGAATGTGGAACTCGCTACCACAGGGAGTGGTTGAAGTGAATAGCACAAGTGCATTTAAGGTGAGGCTAGACAAGCACATGAGGGAGAAGGGAATCGAGGATTATGCTGATAGATTTAGATGAGGAAAGACGGGAGGAGGCTCGAGTGGAGCATAAACGCCGGCATGGACTGGTTGGGCCGAATGGTCTGTTTCTGTGCTGTATATTCTACCTAATTCTTTGTAAATTCTATAACTGAAACATTATATTTTTTTGATGTTTGCTGCAGCACATCTGCACTCCATATCAGAATCTTGTTTACATTATTCACAGCATACTGGCAAGCTCCTATGATTCCAGACATTTTTTAATTTCACTTCCATGTCACTCAGCACTAAAGCATTAACAAACTCTCTCTGTGTCACACACAGAAGCAGTCAGATCTTTCACACTCACACACTAACTCACTTGCACCCACACTGAATCGCTTGAATCAGACAAGGCACACACAATCACTCTCTTCGGCACACACACCTGCTGAATCCTAATGCCTGTCACACCTTCATACGTCAACTCACAATCACTCTTGCACACTCATACCGTGACTCACGATCACTCTCACACTCATGTGTGGAATCACACTGCCTCGCTCCCGCTACTGTATTGCACATTCATACACTTAATGACAATCTCACACACGTACTCTCAATCTCTCACATATACTCACTGTTTGTTCAATAAAGTTGAAATAAATAAATTCGCCCACCCTCCTAACTTTTCAGTGGTGATATTCAAACAATTAATTTAATATCCATGACCAGAGAGTAACTTGGTCATACCAATATCAGTTGGTAGCACCCTCGCCTCTGAGTCAGAAAGCCAAGTCCCACACCAGAGACTTGAGCACAAAAATCTAGGCTGACACGCCAGTGCAGTATCGAGGGGGTGCCGCACTGTCGGAGGTGCCGTCTTTTGGATGAGACGTTAAACCGAGGCCCCATCTGCTCTCTCAGGTGGACGGAAAAGATCCCATGGCACTATTTTGAAGGAGTGTAGAGCAGTTCTCCCCGGTGTCCTGTGGCCAATATTGATCCCTCAATCAACATAACAAAAACAGATTATCCGGTCATTATCACATTGCTGTTTGTGGGAGCTTGCTGTGCGCAAATTGGCTGCCGCATTTCCTACATTGCAACAGTGACTTCACTTCAAAAAGTAATTAATTGGCTGTAAAGCACTTTGGGACGTCTGCTGGTCATGAAAGGCGCTATAGAAATGCAAGTCTTTCTTTCTATACATTGTGTCCTTTTAAACTGGGGTCTTTTTTGAAACATGGAAGGTGGGAAGAAGGTTCGAGAGAGTTAGTCTAGCAACAGTTGATTGGATCAATTGTGGTACATAGACAGGAAGTTTTTAAAAATTAATTCACGGTATGTGGGCATCACTGGCAAGGTCAGCATTTATTGCCCTCGAGAAGGTGGTGGTGAGCCGCCTTCTTGAACCGCTGCAGTCCGTGTGGTGAAGGTGCTCGCATTCTGCTGTTAGGGAGGGAGTTCCAGGATTTTGACCCAGCGACGATGAAGGAACGACAATATATTTCCAAGTCAGGATGGTGTGTGACTTGGAGGTGAACTTGGAGGTGGTGGTGTCCCCGTGCGCCTGCTGCCCTTGTCCTTCTAGGTGGAAGAGGTCGCGGGTTTGGGAGGTGCTGCCGAAGAAGCCTTGGCGAGTTGCTGCAGTGCATCTTGTAGATGGTGCACACTGCAGCCACAGTGCGCCGGTGGGTGGAGGGAGTGAATGTTTAAGGTTGTGGATGTGGTGCCAATCAAGCAGGCTGTTTTGTTCTGGATGGTTTCAAGCTTCTTGAGTGTTGTTGGAGTTGCACTCATCCAGGCAAGTGGAAAGTATTCCATCACACTCCTGACTTGTGCCTTGTAGAAGCTGGAAAGGCTTTGGGAGGTCAGGAGTTGAGACACTCGTCACAGAATACCCAGCCTCTCACCTGCTCTTGTAGCCACAGTATATATGTGGCTGAACGGTCATCGGCCTGAAACGTTAACTCTGATTTCTCTCTTCACAGATGCTGCCTGACCTGCTGAATTTCTCCAGCATTTTCTGTTTTTATTTCAGATTTCCAGCATCTGCAGTATTTTCTTTTTGTATATATGTGGTTGGTCCAGTTAAGTTTCTGGCCAATGGTGACCCCCCGCCCCCAGGATGTTGATGGTGGGGGATTCGATGATGGTAATGCCATTGAATGTCAAGGGGAGGTGGTTAGACTCTCGCTTGTTGGAGATAGTCATTGCCTGGCACTTGTGTGGCGCAAATGTTACCTGCCACTTATCAGCCCAAGCCTGAATGTTGTCCAGGTCTTGCCGCATGTGGGCATGGACTGCTTCACGAGGAAGTTGCTCATGCTGAACGGCAAGTTCGGGCGTGAAGGAATGTTACTGAAGAAGAAGCACCATATGAGGCCATGTGGCAAAAGGGAGCCAATAGGGTAGGACAAGGGACTTAGGCGGAACATTTAACATTTAAATAGGCTGCGATGTTTAGTTTTTAGTAGTACAATACCCAAAGAGGTGCCTGCTATAATACCTGAAGGGTACCCGAGTCTGAAGAGCCTGTGACTATGCTTGATTGTACTTTGCTTGTGTAACTTCTCTCCACTAATGGTGTGGAGGACGAATTCTTGGAATGCATGTGAGATGGTTTCCTGGATCAGTATGTGGAGGAACCAACCAGGGAACAGGCTATTCTAGATCTGGTACTGTGTAATGAGAAAGGGCTAATCAATAATCTTGTGGCAAAGGGGCCTTTAGGGACAAGTGACCATAATATGATTGAATTTTATATTAAGTTTGAGAGTGATGTACTCTAATCTGATACTAAGGTCTTCAATCTAAACAGAGGAAACTACAAGGGTATGAGGGACAGGTTGGCCATGGTAGATTGGGAGACTACACTAAAAGGTATGAAGGTGGACATACAGTGGCTAACATTCAAGGAAATAATGCATAATTTGCAACAAACATATATTCCTCTAGGGCATAAAAATCCAAAAGGAAAAGTGATCCAACCAAAGGCTAACAAAAGAAATTAAAGCTAGAATTAAGTCAAAGGAGGAAGCTTATAAAGTTGCCAGAAAAAGCGGTCAGCCTGAGGATTGGGATCTTTTTAGAAATCAGCAAAGGGGGACCAAGAAATTGATAAAGAAAGGGAAAATGGAATATGAGCACAAACTAGCGAAAAATATAAAAACGGACTGTAAAAGCTTCTATAGGTATGTGAAAAGGAAAAGACTGGCGAAGGTAAATGTAGGTCCTTTACAGTCAGAGACGGGAGAATTTATAATAGGGAATGAGAAAATAGCAGAGAAATTAAATAAATACTTTGTTTCTGTCTTCACGGAGGAAGACACAAAAAACCTCCCAGAAATACGAGAAAACCAAGGGTGTGACGAGAATGAGGAACTTAAAGAAATTATTATTAGTAAAAAAACAGTACTAGCAAAATTAATGGGACTAAAAGTCGATAAATCCCAAGGACCGGATGACCTACATCCTAGGGTTTTGAAAGAGCTGGCCATTGGAATAGTGGACGCATTGGTTGTCATCTTCCAAAATTCTATATATTCTGGAACGGTTCCTGCAGATTGGAGGATAGCAAATGTAACCCCGCTATTTAAGAAAGGAGGGAGAGAGAAAACGGGGAACTACAGACCTGTTAGCCTCACATCAGTAGTTGGGAAAATGCTGGAATCTATTATAAAGGATGCAATAACTGGGCACTTAGAAACTAATAGTAAAATTGGGCAGAGTCAACATGGATTTATGAAAGGGAAATCCTGTTTGACAAACCTATTGGAGTTCTTTGAGGATGTAACTAGTGGAGTAGACAAAGGGGAACCGGTAGATGTGGTGTATCTGGATTTTCAGAAGGCCTTCGATAAGGTCCCACACAAGAGGTTGGTGAACAAAATTAGGGCACATGGAATTGGGGGTAATATACTAGCATGGATTGAGAATTGGTTAACAGACAGAAAACAAAGAGTAGGGATAAACGGGTCTTTTTCAGAATGGCAGGCTGTGACTAGTGGGGTACCCCAATGATCGGTGCTTGGGCCCCAGCTATTCACAATCTATATCAATGATTTGGATGAGGGGACTAAATGTAACATTTCCAAATTTGCTGATGATACAAAGCTAGGTGTCAGTGTCAGTTGCGAAGAGGATGTGACGAGGCTTCAAGGGGATCTTGACAGGCTCAGTGAGTGGGCGAGAACATGGCAGATGGAATATAATGTGGATAAATGTGAAGTTATCCATATTGGTAGAAAAAATAGAAAGGTAGAGTATTTCCTAAATGGTGAAAGATTGGGGAATGCAGATGCTCAAAGGGACCTGGTGTCCTTGTACATGAGTCACTGAAAGTGAATGTGCAGGTGCAGCAAGTCATTAGGAAGGCAAATGGTATGCTGGCCTTCATCACAAGAGGATTTGAGTACAGGAGTAAAGTAGTCTTACTCGAATTATATAGGGCCTTGGTGAGACCACACCTGGAGTACTGTGTACAATTTTGGTCTCCTTACCTAAGGAAGAATATACTTGCCATAGAGGGAGTGCAACGAAGGTTCACGAGATTGATTCCTGGGATGGCGGGACTGTCGTATGAGAAGAGATTGAGTAAACTAGGCCTGTATTCTCTTGAATTCAAAAGAATGAAAGGGGATCTCATTGAAGCATACAAAATTATTACAGGGCTTGATAGGATGAATGCTGGGAGAATGTTTCCCTTGGCTGGGGAGCCTAGAACCAGGGGCCACAGCCTCAAGATAAAGGGTAGGCCATTCAGGACTGAGATGAGAAGAAATTTCTTCACACAGAGGGTGGTGAATCTTTGGAATTCTCTACTCCAGAGGGCTGTGGAGGATCAGTCATTGGGTATATTCAAAACAGAAGTCGATAGATTTCTGACTAGTAAGGGCATCAAGGGATATGGCGATAGGGCCGGTGAATGGAGTTGAGGCAGAAGATCAGCCAGGATCTCATTGAATGGCGGAGCAGGCTCGAGGGACCGAATGACCGACTCCTGCTCCTATTTCTTATGTTCTTATGTTCATGCCGAGCTTAATAAAGGCGAAACAAGAAAACTCTGGCATCTAAGATGCACTTAATTCAACTTCGTAATGAACAAATAATTCAACATTGACGAGTTCGCCTTGACCTGAACTTGCGGCTTTTTGAAATCTGGGGATGGTTAACACCGGACTGAAGTGAAATCTGAACTGCCAAGGACTCGATCCGGACGAGTTCAGAAATAGATAGATGATGAGATAGTCTAGAACCGGGTAAAATCCTACGGAATGAGGTGGGTCAGATTCAGTCAATGGCTGCTACTATAGAGCAGGGGAGCTCTCCCCGGTGTCCTGGCCAATATTTATCCCTCAATCAACGTCACTAAAACAAATTATCCGGTCATTATCACGTTGCTGTTTGTGGACCTTGCTGTGCGCAAATTGGCTGCCGCAAATTTCCTACATTACAACAGTGACTACACTTCAAAAAAAAGTATTTAATTGGCTGTAAAGTGCTTTGGGGTATTCAGTTGTTGTGAAAGGCGCTATAGAAATGCAAGTCTTCCTTTTTCTTTTTTTCTACTGCCTCTGAGGATTTTTATAAAAAGAGATTGTGCGGGACGGAGCAGAGTTAATACCAGCCAAGTTACAAAGGTACAAGTGTCAACCAATGGCTCAGTGGGCAGCACCCTCATCCTTGGAGTTATGAAGGTTGTGGGTTCAAGTCCCACACCAGAGCCTTTGAGCACAAAAATCTAGGCTGACACTCCCAGTGCAGTACTGAGGGAGTGCCGCACTGTCGGAGTGTGCTGTCTTTCGGATGAGATGTTAAACCGAGGCCCCGTCTGCTCTTTCAAGTGGATGTAAAAGCTCCCATGGCACTATTTCGCAGAAGAGCAGGGAGCCAATATTTATCCCTCAACCAACATCACTAAAAAACAGATTATCTGGTCATTATCACATTGCTGTCAGTGGGAGCTTGCTGTGTGCAAATTGGCTGCTATGTTTCCCACATTACAACAGTGACTACATTTCATTGGCTGTAAAGCGCTTTGTTATGTCCGGTGGTCGTGAAAGGTGCTATATAAATGCAAGTCTTTCTTTAAATACACAAAAGTATTTTAGGAAAACAGCTTCTGCAAACTGCTATTGTGTGATTGACTCCACCTTCACCCCCTACGGAAGAAGTAATTAACTTATGGTAGCCAAATTGCAATGCTGGAGTTAATTACTTGCTGGACTAGTTTTTTTTAAAGAAGCTGGCCTCACACCTTTAGACCTTCCAGCACTTCAATCTACTTTTGAGTGGAACTATTAAGGGTTTTTCTAAACCAGATGCCTGCTGCATTACGTAGATGGTTGGCTGCTAGCTACAAAAAAAACAAAGGAGGAACAATCTCCTGTTGTTAGGTGAGCTGCTTGAATTGTTAAAAGGACGGCGGGGGAGGCTAACTGGGAAAGTCCGTATGAAATCATGGATAAATTGGGAGCGACCAATCTGAAATTGGCCAATCGAAAACAGGGAAAGAAAATCCAATACTCATGGTGTCCAGTGCAAACCCTATAAAAAGAGGGGTGCAGATGCTGAGTAAAGAATGGATGTCACATTTGGTCTTGTGTCCACAGATAAAGATGGCCATGAATATGGAGACGATATATGGAAGGAAAAAAGGGAAACATATACGATAGCAAAATACTGGGGATGCTGGAAATCCAAAATAACAACAGAAAACGCTGGAAAAACTCAGCAGGCCAGGCAACATCCGTGGAGAGAGAAATAGAGTCAACGTTTCGGGTCGAAACCCTTCGTCAGAACTGAGAGAAAAGGCAGGATGTCTCTTCTTTCATCCCCTCCCCCATTTCCCAGCCCCCAAACTGCCTTTTGGTTCATTTCCTGCCTTTTCTCTCAGTTCTGACGAAGGGTTTCGACCCGAAGCATTGACTCTGTTTCTCTCTCCACGGATGTTTCCTGGCCTGCTGAGTTTTTCCAGCGTTTTCTGTTGTTATAAAGGGAAACATATGTTGTGATGACGGAGGAGGAGGAGTCTTTCTGGCAAATATAAGAATAGTATTGAAACAAAAGAATGACACAGCAGAACCAGAAAAGAAGAAACCCACCTGTCCAGTCCAACTAAATAACCCCAGCGTCAACAGACTGGAAGTAACAGAGTCAGGAACTGTACTATATATACAAGAAACTCTCGATTTACCGGCACCCAAATAACTGGAAAGCTCTGTTAACCGGCAAAATTCAGGAGTAGGTTCAGGTAAGTTTTACTTCATATTAGTGGCCGTTCCTGGATCTGTGGCCGTGTAACTGGGGTTCCTGCACTTGTTGCTAAGCAACAGGGATGCTTGGTCTGTGGCCGGAGTTCCTGTACATGTTGCTAAGCAACAGGGAAGCCTGGATTTGTTGCTGTGTACGGAGCTCTCGTACCTTTTAACTATACCTCTCTGTAATCCGGACTTTTTGATAACCCGGCACCACGCCGGTCCCGTCGGTGCCGGATAAAAAAGAGTTTCCTGTAATGATGCACGCTTTGAGATTGTACCAGTTGTGTTAAACGTGAGCTTGAATACCTCAACAGAATTATGTGAAGGGAGTTATTCACAATTAATAGATAAAATGATAGGAAAATTGCTAAAAGAATTGCTAGCGAAAAATCAGGAACCAGAGCCGAGGGCTGAGAGAGATGAGCTTCAGGGAAAGGAGGTTTGATGGATTGGCTGGGAATAGGAGCCACGGCAGGGTTGGCAGGAGAAAATAGGATAGATGTAGAAAGCGTGTGGGAGCACGATGAGGTAATGAAGAGACAGTTAAAAGGATCATTGGCAAAAATGAACCAACAAGAGGGTGGCCACCTGAGGGAGCATCAGAACTCGCTGTTGTTGACTGAGGAGCTGGTGAAGAATCTTGGAAGGGTCCAAGATACGATAAATGAAATAATACGGGCAAACAACGAGGTCAACCAGAACCAAAATCTTACTAGAGGCATCATGTGTAGCTTGTACACGGCGATTGCAATGAATATAATCCAAAAACGATACGGAAAATAACCATATCCCCTCCTTTATCCTGAAGAGCAAGTAAAGAAGTGGTTCGATGGGAAACAGGATGCTGATTATGATATGACGTGCCAAATGGGAATGGCACTTTTGACCCCACAGGATACGGGCAAGGAAAAGAACATCACCCCAGTGGTACTAGCATCACCCTCGCTAACAAAGAATGGAAGCCAGCCTTGGAAATTATACCAGGTAGAGTCTATCGGTGTGATTGAAGACTATAATACACAAACAATATGATGAACACCACACCAGCTGATAAAGAACGGCAGAACTTGGTTAGCTCTGGATATGAAGTGCTGCACACTAAAAAGGACCACTTGGGTCTGAAGGTGCGATGTGGTATGGCGACATACCATTTTGGTCTGTGGGTTCACGATTGATGAGGAATCACCCAATTGTAAGCTGAGTCTAAGCTGTGTCAGTCGTGGCTCAGTGGGTAGCACACTCACTTCTGAGTCAGAAGGTTGCGGGTTCAAGTCCCATTCCATGGAACTTAAGCACATTCTTCTCTTCTCCTTAGGCAGTCCTTCGGAACTGAGGATGAGTTGCTTCCACACTAAAAACGAGTTCTCAGGTGACTGATTAGTCCAATGCGGGACCTACAGTCTCTGTCACAGGTGGGGCAGACGGTGGTTGAAGGGGCGGGTGGGTGGGGTGCTTGGGTTGACGTGCGCGCCTTCCGCTGTTTGCGCTTGCTCCCGGCGAAGAGACTCGAGGTGTTCGGCGCCTTCCCAGATGCTTCTCCTCCACTTTGAGTGGTCTTGGGCCAGGGATTCCCAGGTGTCGGTGGGGATGTTGCACTTTTTCACTTGGTCGTTTAAAGTTAATTTAGGAATTAGGAAATCAGGAAATCACGTGGAATTAGGAAATCATAGGAGATAGCGACAAGTGTAGAATTACATCCCTGGGCTAGACTGGTTCAAACGGGACTAGAAGTTACTCAATTGGTAGTATTAGCTGTTGTATTTACTATGACATGCCTCCTGCACAAGAGTATCCGAGAAGTAAAAGCCTTGAGAAATGAGGATCGGATAGCCAAGGCAACACCAAAGAGTAACCAAAGGTGGAGGGGCAACAAAAGGAAAGGATAGATTTAATTGCTAATTAATAACGTAAGTTCAAAACAAAAAAAAGTAAGGGATGTTGAAACATGGAAGGTAGCAAGAAGGTTCGAGAGAGTTTGTCTAGCCACAGTTGACTGGACCAGGACAGGAAGCCACTCATGGTGAAAGGCAAGTCCAGGCATGAAGGAAGACTACGGAAGGGGAAGTACCATGTGAGGTCATGTGGCAAAAGGGAGCCAATAGAGGAGACCAACTGGCCTCCCACATTCCACCCTACGTAAACTTGAGGTGATCCAAAACTCGGCTGCCCGTGCGCTAACTCGCACCGAGTCCCGGCTGCCCATCACCCCTGTGCTCGCTGACCTACACTGGCTCCCAGTTAAGCAACTCCTTGATTTCAAAATTCTCATCCTTGTTTTCAAATCCCTCCATGGCCTCGCCCCTGCCTATCTTTGTAATCTCCTCCAGCCCTACAACCACCACCCCCCCCCGAGATATCTGCGCTCCTCTAATTCTGCCCTCTTGAGCGTCCCTGATTATAATCGCTCCACCATTGGTGGCCGTGCCTTCAGCTGCCTAGGCCCTAAGCTCTGGAATGCCATACATAAACCTCTCCGCCTCGCTACTTCTCTCTCCACCTTTAAGATGCTCCTTAAAACCTAACTCTTTGACCAAGCTTTTGGTCACCTGCCCTAATTTATCCTTATGTGTCTCGGTGTCAAATTTTTTGTCTTTTAACACTCCTGTGAAGCGCCTTGGGACGTTTTACGATGTTAAAGGCGCTATATGTTGTTGTTGGCTGGAACTCATTAACATGTAAATAGGCTGCGATGTTAATTTTTTATTACAATACCCAACGAGGTGCCTGTTATAATACCTGAAGGGTATCCGAATCTGAAGAGCACGTGACTACGCTCGATTGTACTCTGCTTGGGTAACTTCTCATCACACCGAGCTTAATAAAGGCAAAACAAGAAGACTCTGGCGTCTAAGGCTCGTGCTTAATTCAACTTTGTAATTAACAAATAATTCTACAGTCTTCAGACGAAGTGGTCATTAGATTTCAGTACCCTTCTGAACTTGTTGACTTACTAACACATTAATTCCTCTTGCTGTATACTGACAAACTGCACTGTCCTGGAGAAGTTAAGATAAGATGTCTCCTGGAGTGTGCTGATATTTGTAGGCCACCCCTAATACTTGCAGTAGGGTGGGTGGGGGGGTGGGGTGGGGGTGGTCTTAAGCACCTCGGGACACTTTACTACATTAATGGCACTATATAAATGCAAATTGTTGTTCACATGCTGGAATTTCAGGGGACCTCCAGGAGTAAGTTGTTTTTTGTGGAGTTCCCCAGGAGTGTGCCAGTATTTGAGGGGGTCCCCAGGAGTGCACCACTAGTTGAGGGGGGTCCCCAGGAGTGTGCCAGTATTTGAGGGGGTCCCCAGGAGTGTGCCACTAGTTGAGGGGGTCCCCAGGAGTGTGCCACTAGCTGAGGGGGTCCCCGGGAGTGCACCACGAGTTGAGGGGGGTCCCCAGGAGTGTGCCAGTATTTGAGGGGTTCCCCAGGAGTGTGCCAATATTGAGGGGTTCCCCAGGAGTGTGCCAGTATTTGAGGGGGTCCCCGGGAGTGTGCCACTAGTTGAGGGGGGTCACCAGGAGTGTGCTAGTATTTGAGGGGTTCCCCAGGAGTGTGCCAGTATTTGAGGGGGTCCCCAGGAGTGTGCCACTAGTTGAGGGGGGACCCCAGGATTGTGCCAGTATTTGAGGGGGTCCCCAGGAGTGTGCCAGTATTTGAGGGGGTCCCCAGGAGTGTGCCAGTATTTTAGGGGGTCCCCAGGAGTGTGCCACTAGTTGAGGGGGGTCCCCAGGAGTGTGCCAGTATTTGAGGAGTTCCCCAGGAGTGTGCCACTATTTGAGGGGGTCTCCAGGAGTGTGCCAGTATTTGAGGGGGTCTGCAGGAGTGTGCCAGTATTTGAGGGGGTCCCCAGGAGTGTGCCAATATTTGAGGGGGTCCCCAGGAGTGTGCCAGTATTTGAGGGGGTCCCCAGGAGTGTGCCAGTATTTGAGGGGGTCCCCAGGAGTGTGCCAGTATTTGAGGGGGTCCCCAGGAGTGTGCCACAAGTTGAGGGGGGTCCCCATGAGTCTGCCAGTATTTGAGGGGGTCCCCAGGAGTGTGCCAGTATTTGAGGGGGTCCCCAGGAGTGTGACAGTATTTTAGGGGGTCCCCAGGAGTATGCCAATATTTGAGGGGGTCCCCAGGAGTGTGCCAGTATTTGAGGGGGTCCCCAGGAGTGTGCCAGTATTTGAGGGGGTCCCCAGGAGTGTGCCACTAGTTGAGGGGGTCCCCAGGAGTGTGCCAGTATTTGAGGGGGTCCCCAGGAGTGTGCCAGTATTTGAGGGGGTCCCCAGGAGTGTGCCAGTATTTGAGGGGTTCCCCAGGAGTGCACCAGTATTTGAAGGAATCCCTAGGAGTGCACCAGTATTTGAGGGGATCCCTAGGAGTGTGCCAGTATTTGAGGGGGCCCCCAGGAGTGCGCCAGTATTTGAGGGGGTCCCCAGGAGTGTACCACTAGTTGAGGGGGGTCCCCAGGAGTGTGCCAGTATTTGAGGGGGTCCCCAGGAGTGTGCCAGTATTTGAGGGGTTCCCCAGGGGTGTGCCAGTATTTGAGGGGATCCCTAGGAGTGTGCCAGTATTTGAGGGGGCCCCAGGAGTGTGCCAGTATTTGAGGGGATCCCTAGGAGTGTGCCGGTGTTTGAGGGGGTCACCAGGAGTGTGCCAGTTTTTGAGGGGGTCCCCAGGAGTGCGCCAATATTTGAGGGGTTCCCCAGGAGTGTGCCATTATTTGAGGGGTTCCCCAGGAGTGCGCCATTATTTGAGAGGGTTCCCCAGGAGTGTGCCATTATTTGAGGGGGTCCCCAGGAGTGTGCCATTATTTGAGGGGTTCCCCAGGAGTGTGCCATTATTTGAGGGGTTCCCCAGGTGTATGCCACTAGTTGAGGGGGTCCCCAGGAGTGTGCCAGTATTTGCAGGGGGTCCCCAGGAGTGTGCCACTAGTTGAGGGGGTCCCGAGGAGTGTGCCAGTATTTGCAGGGGCTTGTCATGGGTTTGCCCATATTTGCAGGAGATACCAATAGTCTGTCAATATTATGCAGGGGGGGTCTCCCAGAGAGAAAAGTTTGAAAAGTACAGTGATAGCTGGGTCCTTCTCTCATCCGCTGTGACAGTCTGTATCCCGCACACATTGAAATTGAAAGACAATTATGCACATCCGCACTGCTGAATCTCACTCCCTGATCATCCCAAACACTGATTGCAGCTGCAATTGGACAGAAAAGCCTATGGCTCTTCTGAAAATGGAACAGCATTTCTGGAGTTAATAGAATCTGTGTGAGAGGAGCTTTAGTGCTTGAGAGCAAAGTATGAGGAATAAAAGGAGCCAGCACCCAGCTTAAGGCATGTTTCAGAAAGTGCACACATTATCTGCGGGAGCTTTCATATTCCAAGTGGAGCAAAGTGGTTTAGTTACAGCGCACAAGCAATCTGTAGGTCGGGCAACATCTGAAGGGAGAAAAGGCAGCTGGAGGCCTCGGTCTTGGGCCTTCCTCAGACCAGGGCCTTTCCTCAGACCAGGGCCTTTCCTCAGACCAAGGGCCTTTCCTCAGACCAAGGGCCTTTCCTCAGACCAAAGGCCTTTCCTCAGACCAAGGCCCTCCCTCAGACCAAAGGCCTTTCCTCAGACCAAGGGCCTTTCCTCAGACCAAGGGCCTTTCCTCAGACCAAGGCCTTTCCTCAGACCAAGGGCCTTTCCTCAGACCAGGGCCTTTCCTCAGACCAGGGCCCTCCCTCAGACCAAAGGCCTTTCCTCAGACCAAGGGCCTTTCCTCAGACCAAAGGCCTTTCCTCAGACCTAGGGCCTTTCCTCAGACCAAGGGCCTTTCCTCAGACCAAGGCCTTTCCTCAGACCAAGGGCCTTTCCTCAGACCAGGGCCTTTCCTCAGACCAAGGGCCTTTCCTCAGACCAAGGGCCTTTCCTCAGACCAAAGGCCTTTCCTCAGACCAAGGGCCTTTCCTCAGACCAAGGGCCTTTCCTCAGACCAAGGGCCCTCCCTCAGACCAAGGGCCTTTCCTCAGACCAAGGGCCTTTCCTCAGACCAAGGGCCTTTCCTCAGACCAAGGGCCTTTCCTCAGACCAAGGGCCTTCCTCAGACCAAGGGCCCTCCCTCAGACCAGGGCCTTTCCTCAGACCTAGGGCCTTTCCTCAGACCAAGGGCCTTTCCTCAGACCAGGGCCTTTCCTCAGACCAAGGGTCTTTCCTCAGACCAAAGGCCTTTCCTCAGACCAAGGGCCTTTCCTCAGACCAAAGGCCTTTCCTCAGACCAATGGCCTTTCCTCAGACCAAAGGCCTTTCCTCAGACCTAGGGCCTTTCCTCAGACCAGGGCCTTTCCTCAGACCAAAGGCCTTTCCTCAGACCAAGGGCCTTTCCTCAGACCAAAGGCCTTTCCTCAGACCTAGGGCCTTTCCTCAGACCAGGGCCTTTCCTCAGACCAATGGCCTTTCCTCAGACCAATGGCCTTTCCTCAGACCAATGGCCTTTCCTCAGACCTAGGGCCTTTCCTCAGACCAAGGGCCTTTCCTCAGACCAGGGCCTTTCCTCAGACCAAGGGTCTTTCCTCAGACCAAAGGCCTTTCCTCAGACCAAGGGCCTTTCCTCAGACCAAAGGCCTTTCCTCAGACCAATGGCCTTTCCTCAGACCAAAGGCCTTTCCTCAGACCTAGGGCCTTTCCTCAGACCAAGGGCCTTTCCTCAGACCTAGGGCCTTTCCTCAGACCAATGGCCTTTCCTCAGACCAAGGGCCTTTCCTCAGACCAAGGCCTTTCCTCAGACCAAGGGCCTTTCCTCAGACCAAGGGCCTTTCCTCAGGCCAATGGCCCTTCCTCAGACCAAGGGCCTTTCCTCAGACCAATGGCCCTTCCTCAGACCAAGGGCCTTTCCTCTGACCAGGGCCCTTTCCTCAGGCCAGGGCTTTCCCTCAAAAAGAAAGTAAGTCTTGCATTTCTACAGCACCTTGCACGACCTCAGGATGTTCCAAAGCACTTTACAGTGCTTTTGGAGTGTGGTCACTGTTGTAATGTGGGAAATGTGGCAGCCAAATTGCGCACAGCAAGCTCCCACAAACAGCAATGTGATAATGACCAGATAATCTGTTTTAGTGATGTTGGTTGAGGGATAAATATTGGCCCCAGGACTCCTGAGAACTCCCCTGCTCTTCTTCAAAATAGTGCAATGGGATATTTTACATCCACCTGAGAGAGCAGACGGGGCCTCGGTTTAACATCCAGTCGAAAGACGGCACCTCTGACAGTGCAGCACTCCCTCAGTACTTGCACTACCCCTAGGTCAGCCTGGATGTTTATGCTCAAATCTCTAGAACCCACAACCTTCTGACTCAGAGGCGAGTGTGCTACCCATTAAGTCACGGTTGACACTGACCAGGGCCCTTCCCACACTGAGTTGATGTGCGTTTGGGGAGGGCATTGCGCGCTCGCCTTAAATGCTATTAAAATTAACAACAAAAAAATGCTGCAAACATAGAAACATAGAAGATAGGAGCAGGAGTCGGCCATTTGGCCCCTCGAGCCTGCTCCGCCATTCAATGCGATCATGGCTGATCATCCAAATTCAGTACCCTGTCCCTGCTTTCTCCCCATATCCCTTGATCCCTTTAGCCTTAAGAAATATATCCAACTCTTTCTTGAATATATTTAATGAACTGGCCTCCACCGCCCTCTGTGGCAGAGAATTCCACAGGTCCAAATTCACATATTTCTTTGAAAACTGCAGTTGTAAATTCTTCCCAATTTTCCAGATATTTTGTTGAGACGGATTTTCTGACCCGTCACTTGGTGCCAGCACCTAGCAGTAAACTCAGAAAGTCTAGTACAGAAGTTAAAAAAAAAAAGCTGTGTTCAACATGAAACTGGGAACCGAAGGGTTAACTCCGGGTTAAGCACGGGTTAATTCCAGTCTCACGTGGGAGTGAATGGGTTAAAGTTACACCACAGCCTGCTGTACCGTGTAAGGTTTCTCTCGATTCCTGGTAAAATGCGCCCCAGAGTTTATTTTTGAATCTAACAGCGAGCAGAGGCGGGTTTATTGAGCTGTTAGTAATGAGTAATATGTGACATGATACCACAATCTGAATAATTGGATCCTGACAGTGAAAGTCAGGTAAAGGATTTAATAGCAGGGTTATTTGAGAAGGGTAGGTAAGCATGAAAATGACCCCAGTTTTCGGGTAAAAAGAAATATATCGCAGAGAAAGGGTCGAAAAATATTAAACAGGTCGATTAAAAATGACAGGAGCCTTCTCAATTATAGGCATCCACAGATTCACTTATTTACATAAAGATAGCAATTACTTTATCTAACACATCCGATAGCACTGCAGACTAATCTATAATCCCCTCCAGTTAAGAATTGTTTTTGCTTATCGATTTCTGTGGGAATTTCAACCTTCTTTATAGCCGGCGGCCAATAACTAAAAACAAATCTATAAACAGAAAGAATTATTGAAGCATCTAACCTGGCAAAGCCATCCTGACAAAACGTGGACTGTTTATATTTTTTACAGGGAATATTTAGACTCAAAATCCACTTTTCCTTTGGTCTCAGCCATGTCATCAACAACTGTGTGAAAGATCGCAGCCCAGGCAACAGAATTCAGTCCTTCTCTCTTTCCTTCTTTCTGTCTTTTTCTCTCTATTTCTGTCGTTCTTTCTTTCTCTCTATCTTTCTCGATTTCTCTCTTTCTTTCTCTTTCTCTCTATCCTTCTCGAATTCTTTCTCTCTCTCTATCTTCTTTCTCTTTCTCTCTATCTTTCTCGATCTCTCTCTATCTCCTCCTTTCTTTCTATCTTTCTCTATTTCTTTCTATCTTTCTCTATTTCTTTCTATCTTTCTCTATTTGTGTCTCTCTTTCCCTGGGCTAAAATCGATCTGCCGCCCCTCTCTCTAATCCTGGCTAGCTGCCTTGGCCCATCCATGTTGTGAGCCTTGGGTGAGAGAACTCGGTCCCATTCCTATAGAATGTAGACCTAGGCTGCAAATAACCGGTCGGAACATTTCCGCGAACTGTCCCTGACATCCGCTTTAAACCCACAATATTAAAGGTTTTGTTTACCCCACCGAACATCGAATTAAAATGCGGCCGAATGAATGAATTAAGAACGAAATGGACGGGTCTTAGGGGTTAAGGCTTGTTGGTGCGTCGCATCTTGTTCTGCACCCAACACAATGTTACCATACTTTAAATATTTTACGATCTCATAGTGCTTAAATAAAAACAAAATATTTTAAAACGGCGAACAGAGTACTGATGCTTTATTTTTAAATGAAAATGGATTCATTCAGTTAATTTTAGGAAATGTTAAATGGAATTAAAGGTTAAATTCACAGTGGTTTGAAAATATTGGAGGTGGGATAGTTTAGACGTTTAAATTTGGTATAACGACTAGAGGAGGCGAATGCAACACCTGCACACAGAGAACTCCTAACACATCGATTGATTTATATTCATATAAATCGGGATTGCACTAGTGTTTATAAAAGTTAATCAAATTCTCTGATTTCTCCCCGATTGATTATTGGGCAGAGGAGGTGGGGGCTATTACAAAGCTGGAAGGTGAGCATGCAAATGGGAGGCGGTTATATACCTGGCCCAGTTATTTCTAGGTGTGTATAGAAAACCTACAATATTTAATTTGAGAAAGATTAACTGCGGTCTAACTGCGTGCTATCCCCTATTTCAAATAAACGGATTGGTTCCCCCCCCCCCCCCAATAACAAGCAAAATAATTATTCCAAATTAAAATGTCACAGTTCCGAGTACAAACAATCACTTTATTATTCCAGAAAGGTTCGAATTCATTCCCCAATCTACAGCACGCGTGGTTTTGTGATTAAAGCGTTTCCACCGCAATAAGTATCACAGAAGCTTCTGAAATGCAATATTGTTCAAATGTGATCGGTGAGAAGAGTCACCAGTGGTGATGATCAGTGGTGATCGCGAAGCCTCAGATGTAAACGCCACACCGTTTTGGAAAATCCCTGTACCCAGTGCATCTTTGCCTGGTGACTGCCTCCCCAATAAACGCAGTATCACTTACTCGCTTTGCTCAGCAAACTTGGCTTGATGGATCATTGCAAACCCACAACAGAACTGCTTTAACCACACACTCACACACACAGTGTATTGTTATTAGTTTTCAACTTAGCATTCACTGGTTGGGTGGTAAACAGAACAATTAGTGTAATAGATGTATTCTTGCAAGATAACTAAAGAAAACTGCAGGCACGACCCCTTCGTTTTATTGATATATAAAAATAAAATATATATTGTATAGAATTGAATGTGTGTTATAATGCAACATATATACAAAACCCAACCAGATTTTGTATGCATATATGCACATTGTTTGATGTAGATTTTACATAATATATCAATATATACAAAATGCAGATGTGGGTATATATATTCGAAACTAAACCTAATATAGGGTGTATTTATTTTTTGCAAATCCAAAGTGAAAGATTAGGACAGTAACAAAGGGAGTGAGGACGAGATAATACAATAAGTAATGGTTAGTTATAATCTACACAAACAAATACTACATCTAGTTGGCTGAACCAGCAAGGAGAGGCTGTTTATCTATAAATGCGTGCCTATTGTTGAATGTTTAACATTCCTTTGATAATATAATGAGGTAGATACACAATGCTTGGAATGAAACCCAGAAGCTGACAACACTGGTAATATATTCAAGCTCAGTTTGCTGAAACCGGGTTTATCTCATTTATTGATTGCCGAAAGTTTGAAGGACTGTCAACGATAGAAAGTCTTAGAAGCCCTGCAATAAATTGGCGATAATATCTGTAGTTATATTTTTGCAGGGGTGGATTTGATCGGCAGATGGTTTGAGAATCAAATGTTGTTTCTGTTAGTGAAGGCCTCTGATTTGTGCTTCATCATGTTTCCGGGTAGTTAGGACTGGACAGAGAGGGCTGTACTTGAAATTAATGATTGTAGTTCGCAGACTTATCTGGTAAAATAACATGTAAGAATCGCGAGGAAATCTCTCATTTAGGTAGAGAGGGACAGTATTCTGGACAATACCGGTGATCGAAAGAAGTGTTTACAGGCAAAAGTGACGAAAGTAAAATCACCGTAGCTACGAGTTTTCTAATCTCACGATTACCAATATGTTTTGGGTTCGATTTTTATTCAAATTAGATGCCATGAATAATTATTTCTGGTGTATATCATGAAACAATCAAAAGATTCATAATGAAACAATCAAAAAATAATAGTTACTCTATAGACTTAACCGAGTTCTTTAGTTAAATTGAATGGTGTTAATATGTGCCCATACAGGTGTGTGAGTGCATAGATATATATCAATATTTACATCAAACGCACGTTCTCACATCAAATTCATTTTTAAAAGATAGCTATAAATCTCTCCGTGCAATTATAAACAGCCCTTTTCATCCCAATCCAGCTCCACAGGTAATTAGACCCGAATTGGCAAATAGAACAATATGGGACGCGGATGATTCATTACAAACGAACGATTGGATGAATTCAACCTTGTCCTTCAGTAAGGTAGCCTTCGAATTATTAACCATAAGGTCGAGGAAAAGACGAGCGAATAAAATATGTATCACGAACCGAATATGCGAAACGAAATCTCCCAGGGAAAAAAAAATTCTGCATAATTCTGATTTAAATGAATATATCATCGGTGTACAGTATTAGCCATTCTGCCGTGTCAATTTTCCTAGACCTATTGTTGACGAGGTGAATTTTCAGTATGATGTCTCAGTACTTGGTACTGGACCAGTAAATACAATTCGGGATATAAATATTATTTATATGTATATTTTAATGCTCGCACTAAATTCAACACTGCCTCACAGTTAATTGCCTCTGCCTCGCCCGGTTGAATATCTGTAGCTTGTTAGTTGGAGTTCAGAGGGGAAAACGAAAGATGAGCCCTTTTTATAGTTTACTTCAATGCTGAGACGAACTGTTCCAGAAATATGTGTATATTCATATTCTTGTTACAGCCTGTGCCTGGTCTGAATTTGAGCTAAACGCAGGATGGTAAATTTAGACTTCAGGAATAATTGAGCCTTTAATCCGTGCACTGAAACCAGAACGAGCGGCTATTAGGGAATAAAACAATTGTGGGGAAGCAAAAAAAAAACACAAGAAAGTCAGGATTTAAATGTGGACTTGGCCGATTCCTTGTTTTTTTGGAAAAGCATTGGTTTGGGCGTCGATGTCATAAAAACAACGAATTAAAAAGTGTGTGTTTACATGAAAGGGAGGCGAACATTCTACAAAATGAGTTTATATTCGATTTTATATATTGAAAAAAATATAAAAACTTGTTTAAAATAAATTTGACATAAACACACGTAGTTTTATATTGACTGGTGTGTATATACCTGCAAGTATTTGGAGGCACGCAGAAACTATTGAACTACAGTTAAGAATGCTCATATACTGTGAATATTGCAATAGAATACTTTTAACTTACAGCATTTCAAAGTAAACCCTGGGAGCATAAATATAATCCCAAATATTATGAAAACTCGACAGGGAAGCAGTAAATATTCTCAGAACAAAATCGCATAATTAATTAACTAAAAGGTCTTTTACTTTATAGACTGTTAAGCGAAACACCAGTTCAGTGATTTAACACGGATCAAACAGACTGATATTTAATTCATAGCCATATATAATACAGATTTTCTTCTTTTTTAAAAAGTGTCCATTTGATATTGACTGGTTATGGTACAGAGACTGCTTCGGAAATAAATATGTGTCAATTCACTCCGTCAACGTAGTTTGGTTTTAATTTAGAAGGTGGAACTTTAGGAATCAACACGGAATGTTCTTGGCATATTTCCCTTTGCTTGTTCGAATTCAGTGTTGGGGGTTACACATAAAGGTTGTGATTCGGATTGGTTTGGTTTTAATCGGGGAATGAATCTGTAACAAGTAGTGATGAGCTCAACAAGTTAAAAGCAATTTAAGTCTAGTAAGTGACCGCAACAAGAATGTGTAACTGGGAGTTTTGGAAATCGCTTCCAAAAGCCAGAGTGGTTCAGATGGTCTTTGGCTCAGTTCATTGCCCCCCTTCCTGAATACCAACAATATTTGGCAATTATATATATATATATATATGTGTGTGTGTGTGTATAATAATGTATACAATTAAAAAAAAAACTAATTAAATTAACATTTCAATAAATTAAAAAAAATTCTAACCTGAATGTAATCTTGGACCCTCACTTTGGAATACCCGAGGCTGCTTCTGATCCCCACACAGCTCAGATTCTATTACATTTTAAAGTTAATTTGAATAAATTATTGTTAATAAGCATAAAGAAAATCGTAAATAATCTGTCAAATTTAATTGAGAGTGTGTCCAGTCCATTTACAAAGATAGCATTTTATAATCTGAATAGATTGATTATATTAAGAGATTTAATATCTCTGGGCATGCGATGAAGTAAATACAGGAGGGAACATTTAAATGATAAAGTCTCTCTTATTTAAACATGTACAGCTAGCAGCAGAACATTCACCCAATGAAATAGGACCCCCGTATCTAAGCAGCGTTTTGCAATATTGTCAAAATTGAGTTTCTGAGCACGGGGCCTAACTGACAACCTGGCAGAGTTTTATTTTGAGCAGACACTGACTTAACTCTTCCCCCCCCCCCTCCCCATCCCACCCCTCTCCCTCCTCCCCAAAACCCCAACCAGGCGCTTTCAAAAATCCGTGTGCACCTCCCAACAGCCACTGATAGAGAGAGAAAAAAAACCTGTAGAATTTACTTCAAGCAAAATTAATGTAAAAAGCACAAGATTAATATTGTCGTTTGTGGAGAGAGTGGTGTGTTCTGAGACGCCGCTTGCAGAGGCTGCACTGTGTGTCCAGGACACAGTTGAGAAACAGACCCGAAAGTCAATGATTCGGATCTGATTGGCTGCGACAATTGGGCAAGTTTTGGGAAGTAGTGGGGGGTTGGCGGCGGTGAAAGGGTTAAACGCCCCCTGAAGTTTGTAAGGAACAGCCGACCGCTTCTAATTCAGCGGAAAGCCTTCACTCTGAGCACTTATAAATTACAGATCTAGAATTTGCCTCGTGGATTTCCATTTCATTCAGATCGAGGATAATAATCTCCCATTTGTTGGGAATCTGCCTTAGGCCGGTTAGGTTTGATTTCAATGGCCATTCTGTGCCATTCTGTCCCGTGACTGGACGTTACCGAAATTGCACTACAGCAACTTTTATCTAGCTGCCCTCGAAAGATGAAGATTTAGTTGATTTGTTTGCAATTTAGCGAAATGACAGCCCTGTGTCTGTGTTGCTAACAGCACCAACACAAACAAATGAGAAATATACCCAAAGAGTGAGGCAACCCACTTGAATGTTTATAAACTTCGGGGGATTTTGTGTGTGTGTGTTCGGGGCTGGGAGGGGGTTGGGTTTATGTGCCCGAGAGGGTTATCGCTGCCTCGGGTCACGCTGTCGGGTTCCAAATATTGTCCTCAAAACCCGGCCAGTCCACCAGATATCGATTTTATGACGCTCAGCTCTTGCTACAAGCAGGAACTCAATATTTATTTTAAATGCAAATTGAAATCACAGCAATAAAAGCAGACATTGACTGTGTGGGGGAGATTATTTTTTTAATCTGTTAAAATACATTTCATTATTTATCTTTAAATAATCTGTTGTCATTTCTCCCCCCCCCCCCCCAACTGCCTATTAAAGAGGCAGAATCTTGGGGAGTCGATACTTGAAGCATGATTTATTCTGCTTGTACATCCGAGGCGATATCCATACAATAAATCCATGCAATGCTTATAAAATATTGATGAGTGAATAAGTTCAAAGAGTTTGTTTGGGTGTGGCCGTGACTTCCTCCTTTTGTTACAGACCTATTTATTATTATTATTAAGTTTTTCTTTACGCACGGTTTATAGAGAAGTGTCTATCAGCGTATGTTTCAGACTTGTATATATTTTCAGTTCTTTCCCCCCCGATTTGCCCTGGCACAGTGCTGACTGCATATTTTAAACAAGTGTGTGTGGGGAGGGAAACAATCGCGGATTATAAGCAGGGACGCTAAAGTTAACTGAAAGTATTGTAACTTTTATTAATTAAATCGCATTGCGGAAATGGTTAGAGTTACAAATCTGACAGAGTCTATATATTTGTTAAAGTGTCTGGAAAGCGAGTGATAACATTTTGTCGCGATATTAATTAATGAATGCAGGTTAAAAAAAATAACACTGTATTAAGTTTCCAACTGTAGGGGTTTTGACGCTTGAGTTGATATTAAAACCAGGCACTTGCAATATCGGAAAAGCTACGATCACAGTTCAATTCTTTTGGGCACAGAAATTCAGAGAAGTGACTAACACGTAACTCGGCTCTGAAAAGAAAAGGGCGAGGATATCGAAAGCGGCGCACAATTAACTGTAAACATCAGACAATTAAGTCAACAATCACTGAGAATTTTTTTTTTTAAACGGTGTTTAAACCTGACCTCAACTAGCCAAGAAAGTTCAGAGCTGCAATTTAAGTGGAGTCGTTTTAAAACTCCTCCAATCGGTCTCACACAACACACGCCCGTCCAGAACTCGGTAACCGGCGCTAAGTCTCTCTCACAGGAACCTCACTTCACTCAGGAGGACTTGAATTCACTTCTCTCTTCCCAGCTCAGGGGGTTGCAGGGACTGGCACTATATTTGGGGGGTAGCTTTGACGTCT
This sequence comes from Somniosus microcephalus, assembly GCF_052327205.1. NCBI lineage: Eukaryota > Metazoa > Chordata > Chondrichthyes > Squaliformes > Somniosidae > Somniosus > Somniosus microcephalus. The sequence goes on along the minus strand of NC_141017.1, from coordinate 29,728,348 downwards.
TTAGGGTAAATCTCGGCGTCTTTTGGGTGGAATATCTAATATCTGTAAAGGTGAAAGTATTTCAGAAGAGCGAGTTAACAGGCAAGTGCCTCCCAGTGCAGGGTTTCGCCACGACTGCCGCGCTCCTCTCTCTCTCTCTCGCTCTCTGCCTCTCTCTCGCTAGAAAAGTTTTCAATTAAACTAACCTGTCAACACTTTATAAAATTGCAATTCAGCGCACTATTTGTGAAATTGCGCCCGTTTTTGCGTCTATTTCATTTTTTACAAAAATTCTACGCATATCCCTTCTACAGAGACAAGTATTGCAAGTAGCCAAGTCCCGCTTGTGCTTGTTCGAGTCTCAGACGGTACGAGGCCGATTGCGCCTCCGGTCTAGAGTCCCGATAACTTCCCTCACCCCCCACCCCCCCACCCTCCCATTTTTTCGCCGCTGCCACCGCCAACCTTTTTTTTAAAATTTTGCTCCACAATCCCAGTGCTTCCCTTCCACTCCCCAAATCTGTTGGAAAGCCACCACCAGCTGCCCTCCCGACAGATGCAAACAAAAAAAAAAGTTATCAAATAAATCTCCGAGACTTGAGAGCGTGGGGGGGTTAAGGCGAGTCCCGTACAGTTCCACATCTATCGAGCTAGCTCGCTAGCTAATCTATAAAAAGGTGGTTTTTTTTGTGTTGTTGTTGTTGGAAATCTTGTTTCTAGACCAATCGCCCAGATTCTTAGCAATTGCAATGCTCCGCGCCCGTGAGCCGGAATCTCAGACCCCGACGCCGTGTAGTTATTTCGGAATAACGGTTAAAGGTTCCGCCGGAGGCCGTGGAAGAGGAGTGACTTCAATCTGCTGAGGCCGATTGCACTGAAATCTAGACAGAAATCAAGAGAGAGAGAAACCCAGGGAGGAAAGGAAACGCTTGGTGTGTCGGACTCTCCGGAGAGAACTTTTGAGTGATATATAATCTTTTTTTCCTCTCCTCTCTCTCTCTCTCTCTCTTTTGCTCTCGTTGGGCTGGGACCGACATCGCGCGTTTTATTAACGTGGACCTGCTTCCGGTATCAGAGAGTTTCCAAGACCTGCGGCTCGGAATGAAAATGGGACAGTGATTACTGGTAAAAAAAATCCCCACACCACAATGGTACCTGTTGTATGAATCGGTAATTCTCTCTTTTTTTTAAGACTTTCCGGGCAGTTTTATATATTATAGAAAACCCTCTCGTTTAAAACGACATCCGCGCCAGTTCAATTCACAGGCAAATATTTGACATGTTATGAAGAGACACACACACAAAGTTTATTAATGTAAATCCGGCGTCTGTGTGGTTATCGAGTTTAAAACGAGCTTTATTTTAAAACGGGACAGTTCCTTAAACAGAGATTTTTTTTCAACACTGTAAAATCCTCCCTCCCTTCTTTAATCGCCAAAAGCTGATGCATCTTCCTCTTCACCGACCTCGAGAAGCTTTCCCTCCCCGCAAGCATTTAAAGTACCTCCTTTGTCTCCTTTCAATAATATCTGTGTGTATATATTAGATGGATTCTCCCCCCTCTTCCTTTAAGTCTTAAAAATGATTTTTTTTGGGGGGGGGGTTGTTGGGGAGGGAGGCGATGCAAACAACTGGGCTGGATTTTTGTCCTCCAATCTGTCTCTGTGAACATTTCTGAGTCTTTGTTAGACTGACCAAGGACGGATTGATCTACTCCCCTTATATATATATATAATAATAATAATATACTATCTCACAGCCACACACCAAGCCGTGCACTCAGACTCGGTATCAATCACTCCACAACTTTCTATTGCCAGTTTAGTTTGGCCATTTCTTAGACACACACACAGTCGGTACTGTCTGTGATATTCACTTCTATCCGTTTCACGCCATATCACATATAATAACATTGCTCATCTTTAACCTATTATTCCTTCTAATGTCCCCTATCTATTTTTGATACATACCTTCCTATATTTGGCCAGCCCAGACTATATTATTTCATTTATTTACAGTCACTCCGCCTGGTATATATTTTTTGGTATTTTCTTTTATCGCCTCGGTGGATCCCGTAGGCATATGTGACTCTTTATAAAGTCTGGTTGGGTTTATGTAGCTTTAAAAAAAATAATAATTCAGCAGATGGGACGCGAGCAGGTAGAAAGAGACACACGTCCCGTCATATATGTGTTTCCCCCCTTCTCACACGGCAGATAAGGGAATAAATATGTATTTTCTCCCACGAAAAGTTTCACGCGTGTTAGAGAGAGGGAGAAAGGGGAGGAACAATTAGAATAAAGATTTAAAAAAGACTCGAAAGAAACCAGCCAACTTTAATAATGCAATGGTGAAATTGACATCAGTCAGTTTCCTACTTTGAAAATCCAACAGTGAAACTGACCTCAGTCAGATTGGTCAGTTTCGCCAAGATATGCATTGGAACTGGTAGAATAAATAAAATTATATATATATATATATTTCCCCCCCCCACTCCGAGTAGTCCAGACAGCAATGTATATTTGTGATGCAGATTTCAGATAGACGTAGGCCCGCAGTCGGTAATGCAAGGGGAGGGGACGGGGGGAAATAAGGAGATCAAGACCAAGCCCACATGTGATTGCAGTGAGGTGGCACATTGTGTGAATGCTGTCAGAAGCTGTTAAGCTGAGACTGTTTAAGTTTCGCCGACGCTCTTTGAGTTGCCTACATGTAACGAGCCGGTTAGCTCTTGCACCGAGCGCCAGGTACTCCGTGCAACCGGTTCAAACACATACCTTGATGCAACTGTTGCAAAGAAAGGGGTTTTTTTGGTGGGGGGGGAGCGGGCGGGGGGGGGGGGAGTGGACAGGGCGAGTTGGGCCGTTTACCTGTAGAGAGCAGTTTGCCCCTCTCTAGTTTGCATTGGGGAAAGAGGCAAGATTAGGAGAGGGGCGAGTGTTTTAATGCTGCAAAGGTTTCAATGTAATGTGAAGTGTTTAGTTAAACTGACTAGATCTGTGTGTGTGTGTGTGTGTATGTGTGTGTGTAGGAGGGTGATCCTGCAGAACCGAAACGTTTTATTGGGATCCTGAATTTGCAAATAAATTGGGAGGCCGAGAATGGGAAAGGAGTGTTTAACTGTTGCCATTTAGTTTCATTTCACTTAGTCAGTGATGGAAATCGATTATATTTGCATTTAGTGCAGTGTCTATATATGGGCAATAATGGGAAGTAATGTCAGTGTGAAGCGACTAAATCCTGCGCACTTGTTAAAAAACAAATCATACACAGTAGCGTGGTTCATTACAGATTTCAGATATGGTTCAGTATTAATTGTCTTTACTTATTTTTTCAAAGGATTCATTTCCCCAAAAGTATTGTAATTGGTGCTTATTTATTTCAGAACATCGAATTTCTGGACAGTTTAATTTATGAATATTGTAAACTTGAATTATTTTGGGGGGGAAATGCTACTGTGGTGAGAGAGCTGTTAATGTGATTTTATTTGGTGATTTATTGTTTCATATTTTGTTTCCCTCCTCACACGATTTCTGCCCCCATCTTCTTTGGCCCTCTCGGTAGAATGGCCCTGCTTTAAAGAGAGACTTGCATTTCTATAGCGCCTTTCACGACCACCCGATGTCTCAAAGCGCTTTACAGCCAATGAAGTACTTTTTGAAGTGGAGTCACTGTTGTAATGTGGGAAACGCAGCAGCCAATTTGCGCACAGCAAGCTCCCACAAACAGCAATGTGATAATGACCAGATAAACTGTTTTTGTTATGTTGATTGAGGGATAAATATTGGCCCCAGGACACCAGGGAGAACTGCCCCTGCTCTTCTTCGAAATAGTGCCGTGGGATCTTTTATGTCCACCTGAGAGAGCAGGTTTAATGTCTCATCCGAAAGACGGCACCTCTGACAGTGTGGCACTCCACTGGGAGTGTTAGCCAAGATTTATGTGATTAAGTCCTTGGAGTGGGACTTGAACCCACAGCCTTCATGACTTGGAGGCGAGTAGTGCTACCCACAGAGCCACGGCTGACACAGTGGAGATTCTTTGGACACTATCAAGGCCACCTCTTCGCTGATCCATTTGAATGGTGCAGGAGATGCCAAATAGCCTTCCCCCCACCACCATCAACACCCCTCAGGCAGCTAGGTATCCTTTCCTACTCCAGGCAGTTACCACTGGAACTTGTCCCCTCTTCAGGGTGGATGGAAGAGAGAGGGGAAAACACAAGGGCAAAACCCAACTGAGACGAGGAAGGTCCTGATTGAAATCCCTGGTGTGGTACCCAATGGGCCGAATTTGTACCATTGAGAAATGCGATGGGGCAAGGTCCATAGCACAGGACACCACTCAGGATGAAAAGAGTAGGAGAGGAGATAGATCCTGAAGGTATTCCATTTTTAGTTCTACAAAAATTTGGATGCTAAAGATTGCAGCTGAAAATATTACCAATTTTTAAAATTTAAAATTTGCTTTAAAAGGATATTAAGAACAACCTGCAAGAAAGAGAGACTTGCATTTCTATAGCGCCTTTCACAAGCACCGGCTGTCTCAAAGCATTTTACAGCCAATTAAGTACTTTTTTGAAGTGGAGTCACTGTTGTAATGTGGGAAACGCGGCAGCCAATTTGCGCACAGCAAGCTCCCACAAACAGCAATGTGATAATGACCAGATAATCTGATTTTGTTATGTGGATTGAGGGATATATATTGGCCCCAGGACACCGGGGAGAACTCCCTAGTGAACATGCCTAGCAACTACAGTTCTCTATATTTTTTAGTCTAATACTATTATTTAAAGGAACGGCGAATATTATTGGCCTTGAGTTGTTAGATTCATTGTATTATTTTTGTCATTTCCTCCGGGTTCCTGAGATCTCTTCCCTCCCCCTCCCTCCCCCCCCCCCCAGTGTGGCACATGCCAGCCCCCCCGCCTGAGGGTTTGGGTAAACCTTTGCCAGGGTAGCCCCTGACCCAGCCCCAGGGAGGTAGGAGAGATCGAGCAGCATGGGCTGACGTCCGCTCCAAGATGCCCTCCCCTCTTCAGGGGTATGTGTCGTGCCACCATGCAGCATGTTTCTAGGTGATCGGGTTGCGACCAGGGAAACGGTCGTTTGGGGTCGTAGCAAGCGGCAGGTGGAGTGCCCCCCCCCTTCCTGGTCTGCCACCCAACGTGCCAACGTCGATTCCCGATCTGTGCTTCCCCCCCCTCCCCCGCAGCGCCGTCTTGTATTCATCCTGCTTTTGCATTCTCCATTGCTACCTCTCGCTGCCATCTTCCCCTTTAGCTGGAGTGAGCAGTGCCTTCGGGGCCATAGACATTGCCACAGCGCTGGGTTGCTCAGTAGCAATTCACAATTAACTAGCAGGAGGAGTGCATCTGTAAGGGCAGGAGCAGTCCTGCCAATTTCTCCTCTTCCCTTCCTCCCACCACTCCCCCCCCCCCAACCCCCACCACAGCGCCCCTCCGCTGCCATCTGGTGTGCCATCTACCAGCCCAGCCCAGCCCTGGTGCAGCTCACTGAACGACAACATTCAATAAAACTCCGCACACCACAAAATAAATGACAAGGTTGACATAGCAGGTTTTAAAAAAAAAAGAAAAATAAGAGGGACAAAAAATACACAAGCAAGAGCTTAAGCAAATGCGATTGAATCTATTCAGATCATCTCCACCCCAATACATACTGCATTACAGAATGTGGAGTCATTTTGACCATCTGTTAAAATGCTATCATGCTAGCAACAGCAGATCTGCAAAGGCACATACATAAAGATACACACACACACACACACACACACACACGTACACACACGTACACACACACAAAAACACACACATTCTCAATGAGCCTCCATTACAAGGGGCTTTCGAACACAAATAGCAGCCTTTCAGCATCAGCAGCGAGGCACACATGTGCCAGCAACTCCCTCCGTCTTGCGAGCGAGTCAACAATGCATTTCTAGAAGTCACATCACTCTCCCCCTTTTGTTTTGCCACCTTGTGCCATGCTACAATATAAACTGAGCTGCCTTTCAGCATTTTTGACTATTGCGGCTTTTATTTTTCAGGAAGCTTTTTTATCCTTGCAAGGGGTTGGGATTTTTTTTTGGGGGGGGGGGAGGAGTGGGGGGGGGGTGTTTATTGGGCAAATGAAATCTCGAAAAGAGCCAGGACTGCACAGTAGCAGATAGATTCCCTAATATGGAACCACCTGACCTGATGCAGCTGCTGCTGAAGATCCCAGTGGATGCAGTGGCAATAATTTAAATAGTAAATTTTGTATATTAACAAAATCAGCCTGACACATGGGCAAATGGATGTGATGAGGTAATCTCATGCACCCTGATTAGAAATGGCAAAGACTTGTTTTTGCCAGACTTTGTAGCCTGGCAGAGTTAGCATTTAAAGGAACAGGATCATCCACATCTTGCATGGCACCATCGCTCGTTTATAGCTAGAGGCAGGTTTGGTGATTGAATCAGCAACACAAATTGCACTCACGCCCAGTGCCACTAATTTATTTTGATCAAGGCTGGGATAAAACATTTAAAAAGCAGCCATGGCTCAGTGGGCAGCACTCTCTCGCCTCTGACGTCAGAAAGTGGTGGGTTCATAGTCCCCACTCCAGAGACTTGAGCACGTAAATCCAGGCTGACGCTCCCAGTGCAGTGCTGAGGGAGTGCCGCACCGTCGGAGCATGCCGTCTTTTGGATGAGGCGTTAAACCGAGGCCCCGTCTGCTCCCTCAGGTGGATGTAAAAGATCCCGCGGCCATTATTTCAAAGAAGAGCAGGGGAGTTATCCCCGGTATCCTAGCCAATATTTATCTCTCAACCAACAGAACAAAAAACAGATGATCTGGTCATTATCACATTGCTGTTTGTGGGAGCTTGCTGTGCACAAATTGGCTGCCGCGTTTCCTACGTTACAACAGTGACTACACTTCAAAAGTACTTCATTGGCTGTAAAGTGCTTTGGGATGTCCCGAGGTTGTGAAAGACGCTATAGAAATGCACGTCTTTCTTTTTTGAATCCTCACTCTATTGAAATCAAGGGCAGCACGGTGGCATAGTGGTTAGCACTGTTGCCTCACAGCGCCAGGGACCCGGGTTCAAATCCGGCCTTGGGTGACTGTCTGTGTGGAGTTTGCACATTCTCCCCGTGTTTGCGTGGGTTTCCTCCGGGTGCTCCGGTTTCCTCCCACAGTCCAAAGATGTGCGGGTTAGGTTGATTGGCCATGATAAAAATTGGCCCTTAGTGTTAGGGGGGATTAAATACATGGGGTTACGGGGATAGGGCTTGGGTGGGATGGCTGTCGGTGTAGGGACCGGGTGCTAGGGTTTGGATGATCAGCCATGATCTCGTTGAATGGCGGAGCAGGCTCGAAGGGCCGAATGGCCTACTCCTGCTCCTATGTTTCTATGTCTTCTGCTCATTCCCAGGACTTCAAAACTGTGAAACATTTTTCCTGTCTCAATCGTCCATTCCTCCTTCAGTCTTGTCAAACCACTAATCCCTACCCCTTGGTTTACGTCATCTTCCAGCCGGCACCTCTGAGCCCTGGTGATGTTTTGATCATGTAAGCCTCCAGCACCTAATCTCTGGAGCACTAAATTTTCATTTATGTTGGAAGATTTGGTGGAGGTACACTGGCTTATTGGGGAATAATAATCTTGTAAAGAAGGAAAAGGAGGTGTCAGCTTTGACTCAGCCGTAGCACTCTTGTCTCACAAGGTTGTAGGTTCAAGCCCCATTCCAAGACTTGAGCGCCTAATCTAGGCTGACACTGCAGTGCAGCACTGAGGGACTGCTGCACTGTTGGAGGTGCCGTCTTTCAGATGAAACTCTAAATCGAGACTCCATCTGTTCTTTCTTTTTTTCTTTCTTTCTAAGCACCTGTGGTTAACTAAAGCCAGTATTAGGAATGCGAAAATGATGCTGGAGGAAAGAATAGTGGACAATTATGCTAGTGATGACTTTTTCAGTTACATTCGAAGTTAGTGAACAGTCAAGAACGACAAGTTCTGACTGATGAGCTAGTAGATACTTCTCATCTGTTTTCACATCTGAAGATGAAGCCATGGTCTTGCGATAGGTGTGTAGCTAAAATAACTTCATTGGAATTGGTTTTCAATAATATTAATGCACTCAATATTATTCACACTGCAAGATTCAATGCCGTTTACTGAGAGCTTTGGGATGTGCTTTGGGATGTGCGGGTTAGGTTGATTGGCTATGATAAATTGACCCTTAGTGTTAGGGGGATTAAAGACGTGGGGTTACGGGGATAGGGTGGGATATGTGTTGGTGTAGGGGTTACGGGGATCGGGTGGGCTATGTGTCGGTGCAGGCTCGATGGGCCGAAATGGCCTCTATCTGCACTGTGTGATTTCTGTGATTTCTGTGAAATGGGGGAGGGGTTGTATGTGAGCCACGAGTTCATGTATCTTATTAAGGTACGGTTTGGCTCCTATGGACTGGCGGATGGGTCATGAGGTCACATTATAGAAGAAAGGGAAAAAATTGGACCCTGGAAATTATGGGCCCAAGTTTGGTATCGGAAACTGTTGGAACTCCTTATACGGGATGTAATTATATGATGACTTGAAGAGTTTAGCAGTGATTAGTGATACCCAACATAGGTTTAGGAAATGGAGGATGAAGCTGTCCAGTTGATGTTATGCACCTTGACTTCCAAAAATCATTTGTTAAGGTACTGCACAAAAAGGCTATTAGGAATCGTAAAATCTCCTGGGGTTATAGGACAGTTGGATGGGTAGCTGGTCGAAATCCCAGATGTAATTTAATGGATGTGGATCTCATTGGGGCCCAGTAATGAGCAGAGTTCAATGGAGCTCTACATTGGGACCATTGATAAGAACATAAGAAATAGGAGCAGGAGTCGGCCATACGCCCCCGCGAGCCTGCTCCGCCATTCAATGAGATCATGGCTGATCTTTGACCTCAACTACACTTTCTCGCCCGATCCCCATATACCTCGACCCACTTAGTGCTCAAAAATCTATCGATCTCTGCCTTGAATACACTCAACGATTGAGCCTCCACAGCCCTCTGGGGCCGAGAATTCCAAAGATTCACCACCCTCTGAGTGAAGAAATTTCTCCTCGTCTCAGCCCTAAGTGGCCGACCCCTTATCCTGAGACTGTGTCCCCCTAGTTCTAGACTCTCCATCCAGGGGGAACAGCCTCTCAGCATCTACCCTGGCAAACCCTCCAAGAATGTTATACATTTCAATGAGATCACCTCTCATTCTTCTAAACTCTAGAGAGTATAGGCCCAATCTACTCAATGTTCCTTATTTTCATTAATGATTTAGAGTATGCCTTAAATGAAACCATTCTTAAATTTTCCGATGATACAATGTATGCTGGGGGGGTGTTGCGGTTGGCGGGGGTGGGGGAGGGAGCGGTGGGGGTGGTTAGTAATTCAGACTCAATCAATAGATTGCAGGCCAATTTAGATAAGTTAGGTGAATGGGCCTGTGTGTGGCAGGTGTCACTTAATCTGAACACGCGGAGTTGGGAAACCCCAGGCCTAGTTGCACCGTGCGGGAATCACCAGTTAAAGCGCTGGATGAAGCAAGAGACTTGGAGGAGTAATCAATCACTGATTAAAGGTGCACAAATAGTGTGAGACGCCACTAGGGGAGGCAAATGGGATTTTAGGGTGTATTGCTCAGACAAATGAATACAAAAACAAAGAGTACTGTACTTAGGCTGGATGAGGCTCTGTTATGTCCTAGGTGAGAGGACACTCATTGAGTTTTCCCTGAATTGGCTGAAGCTTTTTTTGATTTCTTCCAGGAGATAGCAAAGTTAGGGGGGGCGCATGAACAATGTGAGAAGTTGTACTGTTGACTGGATGGGGCAGGTTTGACGGGCCCAGTGGTCTTTTAGTGCCTTACCTTTTTGTATATTTGTGTCCTGCATTATGAAATATGGCCCGTCATCTACATTTCTCAAAAATGACGAACTCGAGATTTGTCCAATGTGGCAGGAGGGGCAATGAGTTGGGAACCAGGGAATGTCACTACACCTGGCCTGATGGATGAGCTGGGAAATGCGAAGACTTGCAGCCTGAACCTGAAGGCCGAAGACGGGCGACAGAGGCTCCTGGGAGTGAAATGGAGACGGTCCGCCAAAGGTCGGGTTAGCCAATCTCAAAATGATTGCAGGGGGTCATGACCCCCAACCCTCCACTGCCTCCGCCACTGACTACACTCAGTGCCCTGGGGCAAGATCAGGGATTCGAGGTGTGAGGAATCAGTGGCATAAGCCAGGAAGTTATGCTAAGCTTTTATAAATAACTGGTTAGGCCCCAGTTAGATTGGCCTAGATTTTCAGTGTGCCGTGGGGCAGGCTCTTCGGCAGGCGGGGGGCAAAAATCCCGAATTCGGGGGTCCCGACACCATCCCGCACCCAACCCGCCTCGATGCCAGTTTCAAAGGAGGCGGGTACCCGCCCCGCACTGGGACCCGCCGACCCGAGGCGGGAAGGGGATTAGTGCCAATTAACTGCCTGTTAACAGGTAGTTAACAGGCAGTTTTTAGCCTAATCCCTATTTTGAAGGTTGTCGTGTGGGATTCCCGACGGCTCCAAACCACGTCAGGTTAGAGCCGGCGGGCCGTCGGGTTGAAGGACTTGGAGGGGTCGTGATGTCGGTGTTCAGGTGAGTGATGGGTGCATGAGTGCAAAGGTAAGTGTGTTTGGTGTGTCTAAAATGTGTAAAGAAGTTTAAATTACCTGTACTTACCTTAACAGCCTTTCTTCCTCTAGGTTTCGGGAGTCCATCACTCAGCCGGCACTGAAAGCAAAATGGCTGCGAGCTGTCAAAAGTGACAGCCTTCAGCTTTCAGTGCCGGTGAGAGTTCTAACTGAGTCTGTGTAGAAGGACTCAGGTTAGAAGTCAGACTGTCTGTGTTTGACAGCTTCAAACAGCTGTGAAACGCTGCTATTTCATCTGTCAAAACCTCCTGACAGATGAAATTTCAGTCTGTGACGTCACCTGTTGCCGGGTGGCCCTTAATTGGCCTGCTGAGCCCGCTGGGCGGGCTCAACAAGGTCAATCAAGGGAAAATCGCGTGGATTGGCCGGACATCGATGTAGGCGGGACTAAACCCCGAAAGTTGTAGTCCCACCTCCTTCCCGACAGCTTAATGAAAATCGACCCCATTGTGTCCAATTCTGGGCACCACACTTTAGGAAGGATGTCAAGGCCTTGGAGAGGCTGCAGAGGAGATTTACCAGAATGTTACCAGGGATGAGGGACTTCAGTTATGTGGAGAGACTCGAGAAGCTGGGATTGATCTCCTTAGAGCAGAGAAGGTTAAGGGGAGGTTTAATAGAGGTGTTCAATATTATGAGGGGTTTTGGTAGGGTAAGTAAGGAAAAATTGTTTCCACTGGTGAGTGGGTCAGTAACCAGAGGTCACAGATTTAAGATAATTGGCAAAGGAACCAGGGGGAGAGGAGGAGAATTTTTTTTAATGCAGCGAGTTGTTATGATCTGGAATGCGCTGCCTGAAAGGGCGGTGGAAGCAGATTCAATAGTAACTTTCGAAAGGGAATTGGATAAATACTTGAAGAGGAAAAATTTGCAGGGCTGTGGGGAAAGGGCAGGGGAGTGGAACTAATCGGAGAGCTCTTTCAAAGAGCCGGCACAGACACGATGGGCCGAATGGCCTCCTTCTGTGCTGTAAGATTCAGCCACACCATGGCAGAGCATATCAGTACAGCAACAGCTATTTGTGGGAGAGGATTGGCATGACCGGGCTTTACAAAACGCAAAGGAAATGAAAGAAATGGGGCTCTGAAAAATAGAGACAGGTCAAGCTATATAGTTTGTGCTGATGCATAAGTGCTTTTAGCTTTGAACTGGACGCAAAATTATGTGGGTAAAATGGAAATATGAATGGTTTGAATCAAATTTAGGCAGACAGTGCGAGCCCAGTTCCAAGCTGATAGTTGTTCTTGTCTCAACTCTGCACCCAACTGGGCTTTTCCTGATACCTGGGATGGCAGGAATGACGTATGAGGAGAGATTGGGTCGATTGGGCTTATACTCGCTGGAGTTTAGAAGAATGAGAGGGGGTCTCATTGAAACTTATAAAATTCAAACAGGACTAGACAGACTAGATGCAGGAAGGATGTTCCCGATGGCCGGGGAGTCCAGAACCAGGGATCACAGTCTAAGGATAAGGGGTAAGCCATTTAGGACAGAGATGAGGAGGAATTTCTTCACCCAGAGAGTGGTGAACCTGTGGAATTCTCTACCAAAGAAAGCAGTAGAGGCCAATTCATTAAATATATTCAAGAAGGAGTTGGATATATTTCTTAAGGTTAAAGGGATCAAGGGATATGGGGAGAAGGCAGGGACAGGGTACTGAATTTGGATGATCAGCCATGATCGCATTGAATGGCGGAGCAGGCTCGAGGGGCCGAATGGCCTACTCCTGCTCCTATCTTCTATGTTTCCAACCGGTGTGTCAAGCTTAACAGTGCTTTTTAAATCTCGTTTCCACTATTTTATTGTTAACAGAGAGCTGATTGTCCCGTTAGATGTTTAGCATTAAAATTTGACAGGCCGGTGAGCAAGGAACAACGTTTTTCCTCAACTTGGAGAATGACGCACCGTTGACAGTATAACTCGGGTCCGCTGGCTCTGTGGCGCTTTAACTGAATAGTGGTCTCAAGCTAGTACCTGCAGCATAACAGAGCTGTTGTAGAATTCAGTGTCCATCTAATAGGACATAACTTCTGTTTCTCTAAGATGGCACCATATAACATATAATTCAGCATATAATGTCTAACAGCTGGGATGAAGGTTCATTCTTTTCTCGTGGAGCGAGTACACTACTGTTCGATGAGCCAACACAACTGGAATTTAAAAAAAATATAAAAATTAGTATTTTTAAAGCCACTATAAATCTCAATTTATGTTGCCCTCAGCTCCTGCAAGAACTTACGACCCGTAGTTCAACAGCTGTCCCCTCCTGTGACATGGCCATCCAAACTATTGCCACGTTTCCAAACAGTCGCTGTTTCTCAGATTGGACATTAATCCAAGAAATATGCAGCTTTAGCTTGGAGAGGAAGTGGGAGGGAAATCCACTAATCTGGCTGTATTGCTAAATTATGAGGATCTAAAATTCTTGTCCGTGTGCTCAAGTCCCTCCATGGCCTGCCCTCCTTCCTCCCTATCTCTGCACTTCTCCAGCCCTACAACCCTGCGCTCCTCCAGTTCTGGCCTCCTGCGCATCCCAGATTGTCCTTTGCTCCACCATTGGCGGCCGCGCCTTCAGCTGCCTGGGCCCTAAGCTCTGCAATTCTCTCCCTAAACCTCCCCGCCTCTCTACCTCTCTCCCCCTCCTTCAAGATCTAGCTCTGCGACCGAGCCTTTGGTCGCCCGTCCTGACACCTCCTTATGTGGCTCGGTGTCAAATTTGTGTCTGGTAACACTCCTGTGGAGCGCCTTGGGAGGTTTGGTACATTAAAGGTGCTACATAAATACAAGTTGTTGTTGTAGCCACCTGCTATTCCACCACAGTGTAGACTGAGAAATGGTGTCTTGTTTACTATAAAATCTGTGTTCTAATCTGTATCCAGTACAGGCACTGACTGCTGTGTGCACGGGTATTAAATTAAATGCTATAACATCAGCTATACATTGAAAGTGATGTGAAGTGGAGGAGACGCTGGACTATGTCTTAGATCTATATATTAGGTACTGGATGGCTGGCAGTGAGAGCTGCAAGCTACAGGAAACTTTCAATTTACCGGTACCTAAATAACCGGAAATCTCGGTTAACCGGCAAAATTCAGGAGTAGGTTCAGGTAAGTTTTACTTCATATTGTACTTGCCTTCCTCGATCTGTTGCTGTGCAAGGGTGTGGCTGCAGCTGTTGCTAAGCTACAGAGATGCTTGCAACTTGTGGCCATTGTTCTGAACCTGTTGCTAAGCAACAGGGTTTGTTGCTTTATACGGAGCTCTCATCTCTCCGTATCTTTTACTATAGCTTTCGGTTATCCGGAATTTTTGATGAACTGGCACCACGTCGGTCCCGTCGGTGGCGGATAAAAAAAAGTTTCCCATACTTCATAGCTCTGATGATGTTATATTGTGTGACAGCAAAGCTGGAACAGTATATCATTGTCAGAAGTGTCCAGAGATGTATTGGAGCCTGAATCAAACTACCGGGGAGTTTTACATGTAATCTAGAACTTTAAAAGAATATTACAGTCGAACTTCAGTCGTCCTGACGCCTTGAAACCAGAGGGCACCTGTAACTGTGAAATGGCCACAAAGTTTTATGTCTCATACACTGTACAGTCTTTTGCCCCCCCTCTCTGATTTTCTCCGCTCTTCTGCTAAAGGTACAAACTTGTGTTGGGGGTACAGTTCCACGGACATCTGCCCTCGGGTAGCTTTGTAAAGTAGCCATTCTCCCATCCTTGAGCCTATACCGTGAGTGCTGACAAGGTATTTGTCAGTGGAAAAAGAAAGAAAGACTTGCATTTCTATAGCACCTTTCACGACCTTAGGATGTCCCAAAATGCTTTACAGCCAATGAAGTACTTTTTGAAGTGTAGTCACTGTTGTAATGTAGGAAACGTGGCCAGCCAATTTGTGGACAGCAAGCTCCCACAGACAGCAATGTGATAATAAGCAGATCGTCTGTTTCAGCTATAAACATTGGCCAGGTCACCAGGGCAAACTCCCCCTGCTCTTCTTCGAAATAGTGCCCTGGGATCTTTTACATCTGCCCACTTGAGAGGGCAGATGGAGCCTTGCTTTAATGTCTCATCTGAAAGACGGCGCCTCCGACAGTGCAGCACTCCCTCAGTACTGCACAGGAGTGTCAGCCTAGATTCTTGTGCTCAAGACTCTGGAGCAGGACTTGAACCCATAACCTTCTGACTCAGAGGCGAGAGAGAGTGCTGCCCACTGAGCCACAGCTGGCACCACATCTGGGACCGAGCCTGATCATGTCCTCACCCAATCCTCCCCAACTGCACACATTCCAACAGGTGGCACCAGTGATCAGGAGCAGGAACCTTGGCTGATTACTTTTCACAACTGAACCAGGAGAGCGGAGTCCATTTGTAGCGTGTCTTTCACTGTCTAGCTGAGATCAGCTAGCTCAGCACAGTTCAGGGTTTCAAGTTGGGACCTTCCTGCTCTGAGTTGCTCCGGGCAGTGCCTTTACAAACTGAACTCTGAGAATCAGAAGCTAGAGAGAATGTTAGTGATCTTCACCATGGGCTTTTCAAGCCAATGTTTTGATTCAGCTTTTAACCCAACCCAACCCTGTTCTTCCATTTCATTCCATGATAATGGGTCTTGGAACTATAGTCCTCATTGGTCATGTACAATAGGTCAAGTTGGTCAAAGCCAGGCCGGGAAGTAAAAACATAAGAACATAAGAATTAGGAGCAGGAGTCGGCCATATGGCCCCTCGAGCCTGCTCCGCCATTCAATAAGATCATGGCTAGTCTTTGACCTCAACTCCACTTTCCTGCCCGATCCCCATATCCCTTGATTCCCCTAGAGTCCAAAAATCTGTCGATCTCAGCCTTGAATATACTCAACGACTGAGCCTTCACAGCCCTCTGGGGCAGAGAATTCCAAAGATTCACAACCCTCTGAGTGAAGAAATTCCTCCTCATCTTAGTCTTAAATGGCTGACCCCTTATCCCGAGGCTATGCCCCCCAGTTCTGGACACTCCAGCCAGGGGGAAACAACCTCTCAGCATCTACCCTGTCAATCCCCCTCAGAATTTTATATGTTATATGAGATCACCTCTCATTCTTCTAAACTCCAGAGAGTATCGGCCCAATCTACTCAATCCCTCCTCATCAACCCTTTCATCCCAGGGATCAATCTAGTGAATCGCCTCTAAGGCAGGTATGTCCTTTCTCAGATAAGGAGACCAAAACTGTGCATAGTACTCCAGGTGTGGTCTCACCAAATCCCTGTACAATTGTAGTAAGACTTCCTTAACTCTTGTACTCGAACCCCCTTGCAATAAATGGCATGAAAATTGCGTCAATGCACCAATATACAAAGTCACTTATCCTTATTAACAAAGTAGTGGCTGAAAGAGCAGAGTGCTTGAAGGCCAGACAACCGAGGTCCTACTGTGTGTAGTAAACACAGAACATATAAAGGTGGCATGATGCTGATGAAAGGTCAATAGCGATAGAATAGCTGAAGATAGATCCTATTGCACAACTGGTACTTTAACAATGCTAGGATACAGGAAGATTTTAATGTGCTATTGCTATGTACCATTGGCTGTAACAAAATCAGAATGCTGATAGCAGTGAAGGAGGACAAAAAACAAATGTCAATATTGATAAGCAATTAATTAGCGATATGAAGGGTTGAGATTTCAAATTGTTCACCTTTGTCAAGAGCAGTATCTGCTATAAAACCAAAAATTCAATATCAACTCTTCCCTCTCTCTGAAATAAAAACAGAAAATGCTGGCAATACTCAGCAGGTCAGGCAGCACCTGTAGAGAGAAACAGAGTTAATGTTTCAGGTCGATGACCCTTCGTCAGAACTGGAAAACAGTTAGAGATGCAGCAGATTTTTAAGCAAGTGTAGGGGGCAGGGAAAGGGGGGAGGAGAGGAAAGAACAAAAGGGAAGGCCTGTGATAGGGTGGAAGGCAGGAGAGATTAAAAGACAAAAGGGATGATGGTGCGAGGCAAAAGGAGATGGTAATGGGACAAGTTAAGAAACAAAAGATGGCTCTAGCTGAGGTGTAAATGGCGATGGCGGAATCATCAACAGCTGCTATGTGAGAGAGTAAAAAATAAAACATTTAAAAAATAGGGGCCGAGGTTATGGTCTGAAATTGTCGAACTCGATGTTGAGTCCAGAAGGCTGTAAAGTGCCTAATCGAAAGATGAGGTGCTGTTCCTCGAGCTTACGCTGAGCTTCCGTGGAACAATGCAAGAGGCCGCGGACGGTGAGGTCTGAGTGGGAGTGGAGCGGTGAATTGAAATGACAGGCGACCAGAAGCTCGGGGTCACCCTTACGGACTGAACGGAGGTGTTCCGCAAAGCGGTCTCCCAATCTGCGTTTGGTCTCCCCAATGTAGAGGAGACCGCATCGTGAGCAGCGAATACAGTATATTAGATTGCAAGAAGTACAAGTAAATCGCTGTTTCACCTGGAAGGAGTGTTTGCGGCTCTGGACAGTCGGAAGGGAAGAGGTAAAAGGGCAGGTGTTGCATCTCCTGTGCTTGCACGTGTCATGTGGGTGGTGGGGGTGTTAGAGGGGTGGACCAGAGAGCCACAGAGGGAGCGATCACTTCAGAATGCTGAAAGGGGATGGGAGCGGGAAGATGTGTTTGGCGGCGGGATCACGCTGGAGCATACGAGCAGCAGAGTTTTGGAGAGCTCAAGTTTACGGAGGGTGCTAGTTGGGAGTCCGACCAGGAGAGCATTGAAATAGTCAAGGCTATAGTTAACTCATTGGCTATGCAGCCAAGAGACCCAAGCTTGAATCTTGAGTCTTATCTGTCTTTGACCACCCAGTCCTCCCGTAATGAACAAGTGGCTTTGATTTGCTCATCCTTTGGAGGGAAAGAGCATTGTTGCTCCACATGATTGCGCCTCTTGGAAGATCAGTAAAGGTGACACATTGATGTCAGCGATGGAGATACCTGAAGACTGGGTTGTCCCACCCTCTTGGCCCAGATTGAAGTGCGAGAAGGCCTAAGAGGTGGAAAAGGTGCAACCGGAAAAAGGTGTTTTGTTTCCCAATAAGCAACACCCTTTCCAGAGTGCACCAATGTACGTCCGGTGTTAAACGGCCTCACAGTTGCATTGGCCATTCACAGGCCACACCTGCATAGGGAGTGTCACCATTAAAGTCCCTTTTCAAAAACTGGGAGGCCTGCGCTGTAGAGCCAGTGTGTGGATTGAATCCTCCGCCGAGCTCCCAATCTCACCCCTTTGTTGTGAGGAGGTGCCAAGCAAGAGGTTGGATGCTTCTCCGGAGAGGAGAGGGAACATCTGGAATGGGGGTTGACATGAATCAGTCATTCATGGAAGAACAGGCCAGGCCTGGACAGACTAGATGCAGGAAGGATGTTCCCGATGGCCGGGGAGTCCAGAACCAGGGGTCATAGTCTAAGGCTAAGGGGTAAGCCATTTAGGACTGAGATGAGGAGGAATTTCTTCACCCAGAGAGTGGTGAACCTGTGGAATTCTCTGCCACAGAGGGCGGTGGAGGCCAGTTCATTAAATATATTCAAGAAGGAGTTGGATATATTTCTTAAGGCTAAAGGGATCAAGGGATATGGGGAGAAGGCAGGGACAGGGTACTGAATTTGGATGATCAGCCATGATCTCATTAAACAGCGGAGCAGGCTCGAGGGGCCGAATGGCCTACTCCTGCTCCTATCTTCTATGTTTCTATGAAAGACTTATGAAATAATACTGAGCAGCCTGCGGGTGACGCTGTCCAGGGAGAGTATAAATACTCGGGCACGGGCCCAGCTTGCGCAGGACATTCTTAACAGGAACTAGTGAAGGACACAACTAGACCTCCATGTTGTAAAACAGTTGATTAAAGCTTTGTTTAACGCTTAGACTAAGTGCCTAGTAGTTTTCTTACATCAGGGGTCGCTCCACTTGGCCACTCCTGTGCAGCCCCTATCAGTGGGCAGCGGCAGTGGTCAGGGCGCAGGGCAATCATTGTGTCCTTTTAGATGGAGGAGATGTGTGCTGAGATGGAGAGACAGCAAGCGGGGGGCGGAGGCAGTGGCGGGGGGGGGAAGAGAGCATGTATTCATAATAGACTACACGCTTGTCATTTAACAAAAATCAGCTACAAGGAATTAACATTGGCTCGTTCATCTATCTGCTTTAGATGTTTCCGAGTACTTTTATTTAAACAGCAAGTACTGCTGGTATCATCATTGGCTTGGAAAACCTGAGGGCGTGAGGCAGCTGAATGAACATACAGGGCTATTGCTGAATGATCCCGGAGTTTGTGGTCGTAGTTCAAGTAATGAAAATCCACCTCCCAGAGAGTCAGGCCCAGTAACTCCGTCCGGCCTCTGTCTTTCCCCCAGTGACAACAACAATCGTTTCAACAAAATATATGTTTTAACAATTGGCAAATGTGGAAAGAATGCAACAAAAAAAGGGTGTGAATAAGCAGACTGTTAACTGTTTATTCTTGATAATTGTTGGAGGCGAACAGGATTTGTGACTGTGGGGCTCCTTTTTTTTTGTTGTTAAAGAAATCTTTCTGGAAGGGGTTGGCGGGGGGGGGCGGTGGGCGGCGACTGCAGTGTGTGGCTGTCGGGGGTGGAAACGGGATCGGACTCTGCGCTGTTGCCTCCCGCCCACCAACACGCACTGTCTAGGCTCGCACTTGAACGACAGACAACTTTGCCGAGGGCTGCTGAAAATGTGGAACTGTGTCCTGGGCATCATCAGGAAAGGGAAAGGTTCTGTGGGGTGGGGGTGGGGGGGTGGGGGGGGAAAGCCTCTACATGTACGGGCACAGTCACGGTGAGATTTAGTGAGATGTTAGGAGCCTTGGCCTATAAAACCGTTAGCCTACGGTGCATAAAGAGGCAGTGTATAACGGTGCAGTGAGATTATATGGTAGTGGGGCCCCAATACTTTATACAGCAGATGGGAGGTGAACTCAAGGGTAGGGGGTTGCAATGCTGCTGTGCAGTATTAATAACGGACATGCTAGTGTGCTTGTATGAAATTCCTTTGCTATTTTGATGAAGGTGTGAAGCCACTTAAAATAAACTGGCTAACGCTTTGTTACAATAGCAGGCAGAGGAACCTGATACAAACAAGTTAAAACATCTGTTGCTAATGCTGCACAGCACGACTCCAACTCCCTATGATTGCTCAGACTTGTGCGGGCATCCAAAGAGACCAATAAATGATGAGAAAGGTGAGAAAAGTGCGTCCGTGCTCACTCGGCCTGTTCAACACTGCACCCTCGCGCACCTTGCATGCAATCGCAAGTAATGCTAAACCCCCCCGGGGGAAGCGGAGGATGGGGAATAAATAAACTTGTTGGCCAATTGCAGGAAAGACTCTGGGCAATGCCGCTCCAATATCCAACAGCAACTTGCATTTATATAGCGCCTTTAACGTAGTAAAAAGTCCCAAGGTGCTTCACAGGAGTATTAGACAAAACTTGACTGAACCACATAAGGAGAAATCAGGACAGGCGACCAAGAGCTTTATCAAAGAGCGTCTTAAAGGAGGCGAGTGAGGTAGCGAGGCGGAGAGGTTTAGGGAGGGAATTCCAGATCCTAGGCTGTTGGCAGCTGAAGGCATGGCCGCCAATGGTGGTGCGATTATAATCGGGGATGCCCAAGAGCCAAAGAATTGGAGGGGAGCAGAGATCTTGGCAAAGGGGCAAAACCCAAGGGACCACAGACACCCGCGATGCATCCCTAGACATACTTTAACTGACACCGCAACCGCCCTCCCCACCCCACCCCACCCCGATCCTGGGACAGAGTTCCTGATCTCGGACATGCCTCTGAGGAAGGTGTTGAGTGAAAGCATGGGCGTTACCGAGAGAGGAGAGAGAGAGAAAAATTCCCAGGGTGATTCACCGTGGAATGCGCTGGCAGATTTCCTAGTGCTCGGCCACAGAGCTGCAGTGTCAGAGGCCTGGCAGCAGGTCAGCTGACCAACCTGTCAGCTGAGCACCGCAGCACCCAAGTGGGCTGAGTTTCCTCTGCGTGCTATTTTTAGCGGGCTGCTTAACACGTTGGCGCAGATTCTTGGCTGTGCCATTTTGCTTCAGCCTTTAGCATAAATGGGTTAATGTCTGCATCAAAACAGCACTGATAGGAATACACTGACTAGTGCATTTATATATAAAAGTATAGGGGAAGTTAAATGCAACAAAACTAAAGGTGAAAAAGACACAAATGAAGGTTGGCTAGATAAAAATAAAATGCCATGTTTCTCAGAAGTAAAGTTTGATTGTTATAGTTCTGGCTCAGTGGGCAGCACCCTTGCCTCTGGGTCAGAAGGTTGTGGGTTCTAAGCCCCACTCCAGAGATTGAGCACATAAATCTAGGCTGACACTGCTGAGGGAGCGCCGCACTGTTGGAGGTGCCATCTTTCGGATGAGAGGTTAAACCGAGGCCCCATCTGCTCTCTCAGGTGGACGTAAAAGATCCCACGGCCACTATTTCGAAGAAGAGCAGGGGGGAGTTCTCCCCCGGTGTCCTGAGGCCAATATTTATCCCTCAATCAACATCACTAAGACAATTATCTGGTCATTATCACACTGCTGTTGCGGGAGCTTGCTGTGTGCAAACTGGCTGCCACGTTTCCTACATTACAACAGTGACCACACTTCATTGGCTGTAAAGCACTTTGGGATGTCCGGTGGTCGTGAAAGGCGCTATAGAAATGCAAGTCTTTCTTTTATAAAATAAATTGATGGTATTTTTTCTAGTGTACATTCTCCATTAAACCTGGCATTATGGGCAGAGAAGTACTGGCTAGTTTACGTGTGTGTGGGTGTGTGTGTGAGATAGTTTGTGTTAAGTTTCTTTAAGTTTGTACCTGGCAGCCAGTGTATTGAAAAGCCCAATCTCAGCGGTACAGTGCTTCCTGGTACAGCCCTGTGCTAGTCAGTTACAGGTCGGGTTCACACCCAGTGCTAGCGTTGCTGTAGATGTTAGCACACATATCTCAGAAGCGTCTAAAAGGGTCGAGATCATACAAATATGACCACAGCTTCAGATTTTCGCTAAAATCCCATTATTCCTCCTTTTCAACCCCCCCCTCACTCACTCTCCCCGCACAGAATTACACATATTGTGCAGGGGGGGGGGGGGGGGTGAGGTGATGGCACAAGTTGTCGCAAAGATTCCCATGCACTTTGGACACTGTCCCTCCTCAGATGGAGTGGGTCCATCGGACACTTGCCCGTGCAGAACTCCAGACACTCGCATTCCTTGAAACTGGGTGATTGACACGGATGAATGCAGCGTTCTGTTTTCTGAAAACTATGCGTGCGAGCATTTGAATAAGTGCTGTGGCTTCTAATGCCAGGGGAAGAAGGGAAGGGAAGGGGGGGGGGGGTGGGGAGAGACACATTCAACTCACATCCTGCCCCTTTTGGTGGGTTTCTAAGAAGCCCTCTGCTTTCGAGGAGGGGATTGGAGCGCTACTAAAACTTGCGGCGAGCTTTCCCTTGCAATCTCCTCCCCTCTCCTCTCCACTCTCCCTCTCTCTCTCTCTCTCTCTCTCTCGCCCACTCTCTCCTGTCGCAAAGCTGTCCCTGACTTGCCTTGGCACGGGGCACCACCCTGTGATTGACAGCTCGCACTGGAACGGGAGGCAGGCAGTTGGACGTGACGAAGAAGGGGCGATGGTGCAAGAACAAAAAAAAAAGACGCGGTGGGGTGGATTTCAGACCTGAAAGGACTCTCACCCACCCCCCTCTCTCTCTCCCCCCTCCACCCTCCCTCTCCCCCTCCACCCTCCTCTGAAAGGTAGCACCATCAATCTAACTTACAACCAGAGAAGATCAGCCCTCCTTTCCCCCAACCCTCCCCTCCCCATATCAAAGGCAGCAATGTGCAAGGACATATTTACAGCGTCGCATTTCTGAATCGCAAATGCACGTTACGTACAATTGCCTTCGCCCTTTTCTCGTAGGGAAAAAAAAGACTCCAGAAAATGTTCAACCCCCCCCCCCGCAAAAAAAAAGTTGAGGTATTTTGTGTTTTTAAGTGTAGGCGACGTGATAACTTCCCCAACCCCAAACCCCAAAGTTTCAGGGAAGGAAGATTGGTGTGTGTCCACAGAAAGCCCACTGTGCAGATCCCGTTCTGAAGGCTGCATTAAGCGAGAGTCTGTGTGCAAACCTGCCAAGTTTTGCTCTCTCTCTCTCTCTCTCTTTATTTATATATAAAAACGGGAGACGTTTGTTATCCAAAAAAATGGGAGCTGTGTAAACACCGTCTTTTTTGTAAGCAACAAAAGTTTGGCTCGAAACCCGAAGTTTCTGAGTTTCATTTAAAACTGGGTGACATTTCTTCCTTCGCCGATTTGTTTGGAGAGAGAGAGAGAAAAAACCACACACACACAGACACACACCCGATCCAAATTGTAAATAAATAAAATATTAATTATTTTTTTTTTGATTGAGGAGGAGGAGGAAGGGGGGGTGGGGGGGGGGGGGAGGGAGGGAGGGAAAGGAAGGGGAGATTGCTGGGCTGGAGTGCTGATGACTCCCACAACACTGAGAGAGCGAATCGCCAGACAGAGAGGCAACGCAAGCGGCTGTGTCATTCCTCCGACAGAGAGAGAGAGAGGAGAGAGAGAGAGCCTTCTGTCTCGAAGCAACTGATCTCGCTGAGCTATCTTGCAAAGTTTGACAAGTCGAACGCCGCTTTCTGGGGCTTTTCTGTGTGTGTGTGTGTTTATTATATTTTTGTGCTTGTTTTTTTTCCCTCCCCTTTCTCTGTCTCCAAGTCAACACTGACATGTCAGTTTAATTGCGTAACTGACACACACACAGACACACACACACACAGAGAGAGACTGAAAAAAAAAGTTTTTGACAACAAGCGAGTGGATTTCTTTCTGTTGCTGTTTTGGGGAGACTGCGAGAGCTTGTACAGTACAGCTTTTTTTTTGTTGTTGTTCCTCCTCCATCCACTCTCTCTCTCTCTCTCACTCACACAACCAACGTTGTCAACTTTCGCTTTCAGAACTCCCGAGGCCGGGGTTAGAGTTCAGCATGGAAAATAGGCTGTTGCAAAGACCCTGAACCGGCATTCTCACACAAGCCAGACTCATTCGCTACCGTAGTAACTATGTACTCCCCGCTCTGCCTGACTCAGGTAATGCTTTTTTGGCTCGGCTCGTTTTTTTCTTATTATTATTCAATGCAAACTGTGATTGTCGATGTTCCTTTTGTTCCAGTTCTCCCTCTTTCTCTATCTCCCCCTCCCCATAACCAACCGCCCCCCTCCCCTTCCTTCCGTGTGTGTGTGTGTCTGTGTTTTTTTGGGGGTATTTTCTCTCTCTTTGGAAGGAGACTTATGGCATCAATCCAGACTTCCCTCTGCATTCAGCACATGGCTGTCATCTCCAGAAAATGGCGGTTATCCCAAAATTTATATAAATGTGCGGCTCCTATTTGGAATTATTAACAATCTCAACGCCAGAGCCACAGGAGAGTAAAAAAAGAAAACGAATTGTCTGGATTGTTGCATTTTTTTTTGCAGTTGAATTTTAAGGCGGTTCGAAAGCTGTGTTTGCTTCTATTTCTTATTTAGAAAGAAACTATTTGTAATTGAAGAGTTGGAGCAGCTGCCCTTATCTGTTAATTGTGGCGTTGTCTGATCTGTACAATATGTAAACTGGAAAACAAAAGCACGTTGTTTTTTTAAAGGAGGCACAATGCTAGCTGGATATCCTTCTTGTAGTCTCTCTCTCTCTCTTTCTCTCTCTGTCTATCTATCTCTGTTCATTGCGATGATTGCCGCTGTGCAGGTATGAGAACTCGCGTCAAAGTTCTGTTAACTTTTTTTTGGGGAAAAAAAAAGATTTAAAAAAAAATCTGGTCTGGAACTACGAGTTATAACGGAACTCATTCCAGAAATATCTCGTGTGCAATATTTGCAATCCTTTCCAGTTTGTTTCTGACTCTCTTTTTCTCTCTCTCTGTGTAATTGTAGTGATTTTGTAATATATATATTTTTAAAGAAATTGTAGATGCTTTTGAAGGTGCTTATTATTGGATGGAATAGTGGGGAGACGCCAGCTATTTATTACGCACTTCTATAACTGATGGAGCTGCAATTTGGTGGCATATTTTGATTCGCTTTTCGGTGTCCAGTTAGTGAGGTTTTTTTTCCTCAGTGACAGTTCATTCATTGTGAAAGGCATGCTGTCCACCTGGAATTAATGCGGCCACTACTCGCTTAACTTGTGTTACAGTAGACAGCTCGCACTGGCCAGTCTTGGGCGATTGAAGTTGTTTCCTCTTTATGACTTGGGAAGAGTTTAGGAGAGTGAAAATGATTCCCAGGCCCCCCCCCAGCATTTCAGTATTTAAAAAAAAAATATTGTACACCTACCAGACTGAATTGTGCAACTTGACTGTAAGATGCAGTTACAATCCCTCTTTGTTTTGGAAGTAATGGAGGAATGTAAGTAACAACGCAGAGACAATTTGTTATTCCACATAATTAAACTCGTTCATTCAAAATCACAAACACAGGCCACTGGACGAGGAGCCGAGAAGCAGTTCTGTGGGGTTTTGAAGTTTGTATTTGGTGCCATTGCTTGCGTCTGGATTATTCACAGGACAATACAAAAAATAATATATAGCGGATAAAACGAGAAGTGGTATTTTACCAGACCACTCCTTATCTAATCACGTTTACACAGCCTTTAAAAGCTGGCCTGTTTCATTCTGCCTTCATTTTTCTGTCGCACGTAGCGTTAGAATGAAATGGCCACAGTAAAGTGCAGATGGAGATTCTTTATTTTACAAAGCTGTATTTTCCAATTTAGCAAAAGGAAAGCTGATTTTTTTTTCAATATAAAAAAACCCCACTCCCCTAATATTAAGTGCGTGCAAGAGTAAAGCAAAGCTGCAGGGAGCGGAGGCTTTGAACACCTGTGCCCTTCCAGACCTTTATATTAAACCTGCCTGTGTGTTTCCCCGTGTTACCCGCACAGAGTTCACATGGGGCAGGTGACGGTAAATTGTGTTGAATTAACCTTTGGGAAATCGCGCTCTCTTGAACTTTTTTTTTAACAAGCAGTGCAGTTTTTTTAATTAAAAAAAAATTAAATTTCCACTTTTAAATGTTTGTTGGTTCTGCTGTGGTTTGTAGGGGCCTATTGTGTATTCCACTTACTTAATTGCATATTAATTAATTAATAAGTGACTGCGGGGATTAATTCCTTATTTGTGACCAATATAAATTAATAATGTGTAAAAGTCCTTTCAATGATTGATGCGTCTATTTTTATAAGTGTGATCATGAGGAGCTGGGGTGAATCCTGGATTTCTTTCTGACGTGGAGCCTTATCTGACTCTCCATTCAGGAATATTTGGACCAGGGGAACGTGGGCTTGCGAGAGCACTGTGCACTTTTAACTCTTTCTGTGCTGGACGTGGTGGCTCTATGCGAAACCATATGGGTCCATTCATTGTCTGTGACCTTGTGTTACATTAGGAATGAGCCGAGTTGTACAGGCATGTGTGTGTGTAACTGTACAGAAATGCATTTCTACTGATTATGACTGTACATTCTGAGTGTATTCTGTCTTTGTACCGATTATATTATAACGGGCAGCATTACTAGAAGGGGAAAGTAACTCGTGCAGTATTGCAAAGAGGCAGTGCACACTGCTTAGCACCATTCCCCTATCATTTTGATTTGTCATTGTTAATTAGACTCCACTTCCCACTCTCTTCCTCCCCCCTCCCTCCCCACAAAGTAACTCCTCACTGGGGTACTGTTTCACCAGGTATGGATGCCCTGATTGTACTTTACCCATGATGGCCCGTTCTTTAAAGTAGGAAAGATTTGCATTTCTATAGCGCCTTTCACGACCACCGGACGTCTCAAAGCGCTTTACAGCCAATGACGTACTTTTGAAATGGAGTCACTGTTGTAATGTAGGAAACCTCAAAAGAACGAGTCTCAACGTGCCAATGGCCTTCTTTAAAAAAAATAAATCTCGACCTTGCATTTTCTTACGCGCCAGAGTCTCGGCGGTGCGCGTCGGCCGGCTATTCTACCGGGCGGGCCATCACAGCCCAGCGGGATTCGCGCACCGCGCAAGCCGGGGTGGGGTGCCCCACTGCCCGGCCGCTCTTTCCGGGGAAACCCAGGGTGGGCCGAAGCCAATCGTGGCACCCTTAGCTGCCACTGCATCCCGCCACCTGCTAACTCAGCACAGGTCAGAGGTGTGGGATCCCCTCGGCTACTGGCTGAATGAACTCTGTGAGCTGATCGTTCTCAGTTTGTACTGGCCTTTCTCCCCCCCTCTCCCCTCCCCAATGCCATATTCACTGCCCATGTTACTGCTTAGCAGAGAGGTTAATAACCAGGGGGCATAGATTTAAAGTAATGGGTAGAAGGATTAGAGGGGAGTTGAGGAGAACTTTTTTCACCCAGAGGGTGGTGGGGGTCTGGAACTCACTGCCTGAAAGGGTGGTAGAGGCAGAAACCCTCATCACATTTAAAAAGTACTTGTATATGCTCTTGAAGTGCCGTAACCTACAGGGCTACGGACCAAGAGCTGGAAAAATGGGATTAGGCTGGATAGCTCTTTGTCGGCCGGTACAGACACGATGGGCCGAATGGCCTCCTGATCTGTGCCGTAAATTTCTAGGATTGTATACTTAGCAGTACAAAAAAAACCAAAATTAATTAAGTTTAATAAAATAAATATGGGCCTTAAGTGGTACAAATATTACAATGGGGTTTAATTCCCCTACCGTCGCTTTATAATCTGGACAGTGATATCTATCTCTTAGCCTGTAAAATAACTGCAGATATTATAAATAGCAGTGATTTCTGTATTGACAATACATATTTATTATGCATATGATACACACGTGTATCTCTGGGCATAGATTCGATATGTATATGTAAGGACGGGTGTACTTTAGATATACAGGCTTGAAATGATGCTGTCTGGATATTACTAGCGCTGAACATGTTTGTCTCAAATTCCAGCCCCCCTGTTTGAACGGAGAACTGATTCCATCTATCTGTTAGCGCCTCTGTTAAAATGACAGAGGAATTTCGGGCGAATGTGTTCAGCTGGCGTTCAGACTGTGTAACCGCAAGGCCCTAACCTGCAAGTAAGGTGACACATAACGGGATGAAGATACGGAAGGAACTGGGAATGAATAAGCGAGAACCCGCAAATGCTCCCCCCTCCCCTCCCTTCCCACCCGCCAAAAACAATCTGTACGCAAGGCAGGATACCTTGGATAAGTGCAGAGCGCACTGATCAGCGCACGGATGGAAGGAGTGGCCAGTGGTCTGCTGAAGGGGTCCATGCAGGAACATTCACCTGTTTCTCTTCCCCCGACACTGATCGACCCCGCAGTGCCTTCTCAGCATGTGTTTTATATATTAATATATATAAAGAGACTTGCAGGCTGGACATTAGTGGCAAATGAATGTATCTGCCTGTTAAAGGGGAACCATTTTTCTAAGACAATCTGTGCGCCTTTGTGGAGGATTGTGTATTTAAAAAAGCCCAATCTTATAAATATTTAAAAGAGGAAAAAAAACCCCCCAGTACTGGATTAATCTTTTTTTTTTGCTCCTTAAGAGGTAGGGCTGCCTAGAGTACAATGGGACTGCCTGTTATATGGAGAATGGCAGATGGCTGATGGTGTGATATAAGGGTGGAACGAACACACTCGAGGGGCTCCGGGTGCTGGAATCCCCCCCTGCAAGTGTACAGATTTATCATCACCCTTGTGTATGTCGCAATTTGTTTTATAATAATCGAGGGGGATTATTTTCCTGTTGAACTTTTTCTGTTCATGTTTTGCTGTTAGAACTTTCACCCAAGTGTGATCATTTGTTCTTCATCCATCTCACGCACCGTTGGTTGCCCAGAACCCAGAGCATCATGTCCATGACAAGGACTCCTTTCAATCAGTACCTTTCCCCCCTCCTCCCCTCCCTCTCCAATTTTCTCTGCTCTCCTGCTGAAGAGCCTGCCTCCTGCTGGTGGGTTATGGTGCCGCACTGGTTGCCCTCAGTGCCTCATCCAGCATTGCCCCAGTGGGTAGCACTCTCTCGCCTCTGAGTCAGAAGGTCTTCGTTCGAGTCCCACTTCAGAGAGATTTGAGCACAAAATCCAGGCTGACGCTCCCCGTGCCAGTACTGAGGGAGCGCCGCACTGACGGAGGTGCCGTCTTTCGGATGAGACGTTAAACCGAGGCCCCATCTGTTCTCTCTGGTGGATGTAAAAGATCCCATGGCACTATTTGGAAGAAGAGCAGGGTGAGTTCGCCCCCGTGTCCTGGGGCCAATATTTATCCCTCAACCAACGTAACTAAAAACAGATTATCTGGTCACTATCACATTGCTGTTTGTGGGAGCTTGCTGTGCGCAAATTGGCTGCTGCATTTCCTACATTGCAACAGTGCACATCAAAAGTATTTACCTGGCTGTAAAGCGCTTTGGGACGTCCTGAGGTAGTTAAAGGTTATATATAAATGCAAGATCTTTCTTTCTATTCAGCGTGACTAGGCCTAGATTTTGAGTGTCAGCAGGATATTCGACCAGGGAATCAGCGCATCACGGATCTTGTTCTCATCTGACATGCACTTGGCCATTGGATGATGACCATGAGCAGTAGGTTGATCAGTTGACCATGTCCCCCAACCTGGTCCTCTCCAATCTGTTAAACTGGAATAATCTATCAGTAGGCATGCAATCCAGCCCTTTCATTATTTTGTAAGACCTCTATCAGGTCTAGGCTGCTCTAATGTAAACAGACCAAGGTCCTTTAGCTTATCTGAGTTAAGTGGTTTTTCCATTTGAGTCAAGGCTGATATGTAAACACTACAGACTTCTAGAAGTCCCATTCTGGCCTGAGTACAGTCACATACCATGTTTCCTCGCTCACTGCTCATGGCACTTCAGGCTATTGGCAACTGCAGCAAGAAACGTGGACTAAAATTCTCACTTCTATCGCCCCCCCTCCCCCCCCACCTGCCCCGCCCCTCCCATTCCCTTACACATTTGGGCAAATTTAGGTTAACTGCCAGTGGGCAGTGACACCCAGAGTTACCAACTCTGGTTGGACAGTGTCATAAATCTCATCATCGAGAAACTACCTATGAAATAACGCTGGACGGCCAGCTGGTGGCGCCGTCCAAGGAGTATAAATACTCGGGCGTTGGCCCCAGCTTGCCCAGGGACATTTTGTAAAGACAAGGAGCTAGTGAACTACAACTAGACTTCCATGTTCTGAAACAAGTTGATTAAAGCCTTGCTTTATGCTCAAACCAAGTCCGTAGTGAGTTTTATTACGTCAGACGTATTCCTAGTGGTTTCACCACATGGCCACCAACCACCCTGCCCAGTCCGCCAGCCACGTTCTCCCCATCGCTGTTATTGTAACTGTCTTTGTTCTTATCGAGAAGCTTAGTGACATGAATCAGTCATTCATGAAAGAAAGACTTATGAAATAATACTGAGCAGCCTGTGGGTGACGCTGTCCAGGGACAGTATAAATACTCGGGCACGAGCCCAGCTTGCGCAGGACATTCTTAACAGGAACTAGTGAAGGACACAACTAGACCTCCATGTTGTAAAACAGTTGATTAGAGCTTTGTTTAACGCTTAGACCAAGTGCCTCGTAGTTTTCTTACGTCACTTAGGTCTATAGTGGATGCTGCTATCGACGTTTGAGAAGCGCAGGGCTGACGGCAAGGCGGTGCTGAGCTTCGGGGACTGGCGGAGAAAGGCAAGGTCGAGCGAGGCGAGGAGGTCCACCCCATTTGTGAGGGTGCTGAGGAAGAAGGAGCTGATGTAGGAGATGGCGTGATGGGTCTTGGGTTCAATGCAGCGAGGTTGTAGGAACAGGATGAGGAGCAGGCAGGCGGTTGCATTTGGAGTTTGGGAGGGAGGATCAGCGAAACACTGTTGCTGTGCTGTAATCGGAGAGCGAGCAATATTACATGGAGATGGGAGAGATAATCCTTACAAGACAGCAAGTATTTTCGATGTACAGAAATGTTTCTCACACTTGTATGTTTATTGGCAGCGGTGCGCAACAGTCGCACATTTCAAAGGGGAATGAACGATTTTGTTCTTGATATATCAATCAACGTAATTCTCCCCAATTTCAAAGAAATGGGTAATATAGCACAACAAAGCACATTGCAGAAACAGCAAAGCATGTTCCATAGTGTGGAATGGCTGTCTGCACCGTCAACAACTACTTGTATTTATATAGCGCCTTTAACATTGTAAAATGTCCCAAGGCGCTGCACAGGAGCGACTATCAAACAAAATTTGAGAGAAACAGAGTTAACGTTTCAGGCTGATGATCTTTCTGACCCAGTTCTGACGAAAGGTCATTGACCTGAGACGTTAACTCTGTTTCGCTCGCCACAGATGCTGAACCTTTCCAGCCTTTTCTGTTTTTATTACTAATATAAGTGTAATAGTTTTAGTGTTGTACAGTGCACTCGATTCACCAGAATATCCCGATCCCGTGCACCATATGAATCTGGACTCGAGGATACAGCTTTCTCGTCTCGCAAGGCTGTGAGAAATGTTTAACATTGTCAGCCTTTATTGATTCAGCATTGCAGATTTAAAAATTCTCATCCTTGTTTTCAAATCCCTCCGTGGTCTCAGCCACTCCCTATCTCTGTGATCTCCTCCAGCCCCACAACTCCTCCGAGATCTCTGTGTTTTTCCAATTCTGACCCTCTTGCGCATCCCCGATTTCCACTGCTCCACCATTGGCAGCCGAGACTCTAAGCTTTGGAATTTCTTCACTAAACCTCTCCACCTCGCTACCTCTCTCTCCTCCTTTAAGACCCTCCTTAAAACCTACCTCTTTGACCAAGTTTTTGGTCACCTGCCCTAATATCTCCTTATGTGGCTCGGTGTCAAATTTCTGTCTGATTACACGCTTTGGGATGTTTTAGTACGTTAACGGCGCTGTATAAATGCAAATTGTTATCGTTGCTCTTTACCAGAATAGGTCAGGCTGCATTTGAACAAATATTTTAGCTGCCCATGCAGATTAAATAAGAAATAAAAACATTTAATAGGGTTTCATAGAAAGCTTGGGGTTCCTGCACTGAAATCTTAAGTACAGAGCATGGACATTCTGTAGTGTAAGTCGGCCTCATGTTAC
Organism: Somniosus microcephalus; assembly: GCF_052327205.1. NCBI lineage: Eukaryota > Metazoa > Chordata > Chondrichthyes > Squaliformes > Somniosidae > Somniosus > Somniosus microcephalus. The sequence goes on along the minus strand of NC_141017.1, from coordinate 29,696,449 downwards.
TAAGCATCTTCATATATATCGGACTGGTGTACAGGGAAAACTTAAGGACGGTATGGGCCACGTAATATCCTCCAGAACGGGAAAGCGGGACCTCGGTATAGCGTCTCAGCCGATGGGCGCCTCAGTGCTGCGCCGCCTAAATGATGTGCTCGAGTCCCGGAGTGGGACCTGCCAGCTGACATAGAAACATAGAAACATAAAAGATAGGAGCAGGAGTAGGCCATTCGGCCCCTCGAACCCGCTCCACCATTCAATGAGATCATGGCTGATCATCCAAATTCAGTACCCTGTCCCTGCCTTCTCCCCATATTCTTTGATCCCTTTAGCCTCAAGAAATATATCTAACTCCTTCTTGAATATATTTAATGAATTGGCCTCCACTGCCTTCTGTGGTAGAGAATTCCACAAGTTCACCACTCTCTGGGTGAAGAAATTCCTCCTCATCTCAGTCTTACCCCTTATCCTTAGACTGTGACCCCTGATTCTGGACTCCCCCGCCATTGGGAACATCCTTCCTGCATCTAGTCTGTCTAGTCCTGTTAGAATTTTATAAGTTTCAATGAGATCCCCTCTCATTCTTCTAAACTCCAGCGAGTATAAGCCCAATCGACCCAATCTCTCCTCATATGTCATTCCTGCCATCCTAGGTATCAGTCTGACAACTGAGCCAAGCCGACAGTTGCCCGTTTGAAGCCAGTACCTACCTAAAACCATAGGGCAGCATGAGCTATGTGCTTTCTGCTCCATCGCTGTCTGGCCAGGGACAGGCAGCTCTTGGACAGGGGATGTTTGCCCGCCTATGCAGAACTGCGCGCACAGGCATCCAAATGTCAGTCACATGTTAATGTTCACAAAGGGCCCACGGCGCCATCTCTCTGATTAACATGCAGCATAAAACGTCCCACACCGTGACACTGCTGTCACGGCCCAGCTGAAGTGATGCGAGATTCCCTCCTTTTGCATCCCTTGCCTCCGGGCGTTTTGGGCAACTTCAAACCTGAACGATGCACTTCGCTTGTGACAACTTGAGGCCAAAGCTGCTTCGCGTCGATGCAAAAAAAAACACTGTGGGCTACCACTGACCGTCCGGCAGTGACTCTGCATTAAGTGTAAAACCGCTACGTGCATTCACCTAGCACCTTTGGACACAGCAGGGCGTCCCAAGGTGCTTCACAGAAGCAAGAAAGGGTGTTGAGAAATTGCAGAAGATGAGTTTTTGGGAAGGACTTCGAAGCTGAGGAGAGCTATTGCGAGACGGTGGGTTTAGGGAGAGGGTCCCAGAGGCTGGGCCCAGGTTTAACCGAGGCGCTGCCACTGAGCGTGCAGCGCAAGGAGGGGAGGATGTGATGGGGGCAGGTTAGCACACAGGGATGGGGGTGGTTGCAGAGACAGAAAGAAAGACTTGCATTTCTATAGCGCCTTTCACAACCATCCGACGTCCCAAAGACCTTTACAGCCAATGGCGTACTTTTTGAAGTGTAATGTAGGAAACGCGGTAGCCAATTTGCGCACAGCAAGCTCCCACAAACAGCAATGTGATAATGACCAGATAATCTCTTTTTTTTAGTGATGTTGGTTGAGGGATAAATATTTGGCCCAGGACATCGGGGATAACTCCCCTGCTCTTCTTCGAAATAGTGGCCGTGGGATCTTTTATGTCCACCTGAGAGAGCAGACGGGGCCTCGGTTTAACGTCTCATCCGAAAGACGGCACCTCCGACAGTGCGGCGCTCCCTCAGCACTGCACTGGGAGTGTCAGCCTAGCTTTATGTGCTCAAGTCTCTGGAGTGGGGACTTGAACTCTCAACCTTCTGACTCAAGAGGTGAGAGTGCGGTTAACTGAGCCACAGGCGAAGCCCTGCCGGAGCTTGTAGAAGAGGACTAGGAATTTGAATTCGATCCATTTGGGAATTGGCGGTGAAGGCCAGTGAGAACCGGGCGAGCGGTGAGCAGGACTTAGCAGGGGAGAGGTAACTTGGGTGAGTTGGAGTTTGCAGAGGATGGAGCTCGGGAGGCCGGAGAGGAAAGATTTGGAGGAGTTGAGCTTGGTGGCAGCTCAGTTGAATCTAAAGCGGGCATCAAGGACTGGTTTACAGAGCAAATTGCACAGTGAGAGTTGAAGTGATAAGTACAGTGGAAATCTCCGAACCCATTTTTGGGATTCATAAACATAAATTAGCCCGACCACATGATTATCCAGTGGGATTAATCTCAGGGATGGGTGCAGAGGTCAACCCACTGTGTTTGCTTTGAACTATCAATTTACCAGAGAAAATATATCCTGCGCCTACACTGTGTTTAAACAACTTGCCTTCAAGGTTCTTGCTCTGAACTTAAATCAGCACTAAAAAAACACACAATATATTAGCTGAGTTTGAGAAGAAATAACATAGAAAAGCTACCCCCTGCGCTGATCCCACAAACACCCGTGCAGCCACATCTCGGCTGTTTTTGTCTGTCCATTATTTTAGCAGCTGATATTAATCCTCAGAGAGGTCTGCTTCCTTCCGCCTCGCCCCCACCTCCCCCCCCAATTTTCCTCCGCTCCCTCCTTGAAGGCATTGCTCTCACGCTGGGGTACAAGTCCACTGACACCAGTGGCGGCTCCAGTATCTCATGCTGTTCTTCAGAGGGGATCCAATTCAGCGTGGACTCGGTAAAGAAAAAACATGCCTTTCGACCTCTCGTGCATCCCCGATTTCCATCGCTGCATCATTGGCGGCCGTGCCTTCAGCTGCCTGGGGCCCGAAGCTCTGGAATTCCCTCCCTAAACCTCTCTACCTCTCTCTCCTCCTTAAAACCTGTCCCTTTGCCCAAGCTTTTGGTCATCTGTCCTAATATCTCCTTATGTGGCTCGGTGTCAAATTTTTTGTCTTATAACTGGAGTTTAGAAGAATGAGAAGGGATCTCATTGAAACTTATAAAATTCTGACAGGACTGGACAGACTAGATGCAGGGAGGATGTTCCCGATGGTCGGGGAGTCCAGAACCAGGGGTCACAGTCTAAGGATAAGGGGTAAGCCATTTACGACAGAAATGAGGAGGAATTTCTTCACCCAGAGAGTGGTGAACCTGTGGAATTCTCTACCACAGAAGGCAGTAGAGGCCAATTCATTAAATATATTCAAGAAGGAGTTGGATATATTTCTTAAGGCTAAAGGGATCAAGGGATACGGGGAGAAGGCAGGGACAGGGTACTGAACTTGGATGATCAGCCATGATGGCATCGAGGGGCCGAATGGCCTACTCCTGCTCCTATCTTCTATGTTTCTATAATGCTCCTGGGAAGCGCCTTGGGATGTTTAACTACGTTAAAGGCGCGGTATAAACGCAAGTTGTTGCATCTTATCATGTGTGCGGGACCTCCCAAAGTGTTGAAAATGTTAAAAGGATCGGAGCCTATTTCCTCTGATGGGAGAATGTAGAAGGAGGGGACGTAATATTAAAATGAGAACTAAGCCGTTTAGGAGTGAATTCAGGAAGCACCTTTTCACACAAAGGGTAGTGGCAATCGGAAACTTCCTCCCATAAACGGCTGTGGATGCTGAGGAACAATTGGAGTTTTCAGGACCATGATAGAGTTTTGTTAGGTAAGGGTATCAAGGGGTAATGGAGCTAAGGTGGGAAAATGGAGTTGATTTTAATTGAATGGCAGAGCAGGCTCGAGGGGCTTAATGGCCTAGTCTTGGTTCCTAATGTTCCCTAAGTGTATTAGAACCAAGGGATTACTTTGTAAGGGCAGTCACTGCTGTTATGTCAGCCAATTTGTACACAGCAAGTGCGATAAGTGACCAGATCATCTGCTTTCGCTGTTTTTGCTTTGGGGAGAACTGTTGGTCAGGATATTGAGAGAATCCCTGTGCTTGTCCTTGAACAGTGCGAGGGGATCTTTTAAGTCCTGTACAGGCAGACAGGGGCTCGGTTTAACCTTTCATTTGAAAGACTGCACCTTCCCTGCGCAAGGAGGTTGTGTGCTCAAGTCCTGGCGTGGGTCTTGAACCTACAACCTTGCGACCCACGGGCGAGACACCTGGTTCAGTTGGTAGCACGAGAGACAGGCAACTCAACTGTGTGGAGCATCACAGCTGCCCCTAGACCTGCACATCCACGCCCCAGAAAATAAAAATCCTCCACTCCTATGGAACAGCAACAACAGCTTGCATTTATACAGCGCCTTTAACATAGTAAAACGTCCCAAGGCACTTCACAGGAGCGATTATCAATCAAAATTTGACACCGAGCCACATAAAGAAGATATTAGGACAAGTGACCAAAAACTTGGTCAAAGAGGCAGGTTTTAAGGAGCGACTTAAAGGAGGAGAGAGAGGTAGAGAGAGAGGGAGAGGTTTAAGGAGGGAATTTCAGAGCGTGAGGCCCAGGTAGCTGAAGGCACGGCCGCCAATGGTCGAGCGATGAAAAACCGGGGTTGCGCAAGAGGCCAGAATTGGAGGAACCCAGAGATCTCGGAGGGTTGTAGGGCTGGAGGAGGTTACAGAGATAGGGAGGGGGGGGGCGAGGCCATTGTTGCTTTGTGTGAGGATTCATAACATGTTCTGACTGAAAACCATGATCTCAAGCTTCATGCGCCCTGAAGCAACATAGACAAACATGGAAGGCATCACAACTATCTGACCCTTGTCCTGGCATGACATAGACGCTTCTCAGTAAGGGTCACAGGATAGAAATCAGGAGCGGGAACCCTGGCTAACTATTTGCTTTCCCCCTCCCTAGCCCGTGGTTCGCTGCAGTCAGTTTTAGCATCTACAGCGCAGAAACAGGCCCTTTGGCCCAACAGGTCTATACCGGTGTTTATGTCCCACACGAGCCTCCTCTCACTTCATCTAATCTTATCGGCATATCCTTCTGTTCCTCTTTTCTCATGTGCACCGTTAGTGGCTTAGAGGGTGTTTGTCCTGCAATTTGTATGAAAATCAGACATCTTCATTTATCACCATTTAAATTTGTCTATGTTGCCTCAGGGCGCATGAAGCTTGAGATCATGGTTTTCAGTCAGAACATGTTATGAACCCTCACACAAAGCAACAATGGCCTCGCCCCTCCCTATCTCTGTAACCTCCTCTAGCCCTACAACCCTCCGAGATCTCTGGGTTCCTCCAATTCTGGCCTCTTGCGCATCCCCGGTTTTTCATCGCTCGACCATTGGCGGCCGTGCCTTCAGCTACCTGGGCCCCACGCTCTGAAATTCCCTCCTTAAACCTCTCCCTCTCTCTCTACCTCTCTCTCCTCCTTTACGTTGCTCCTTAAAACCTGCCTCTTCGACCAAGTTTTTGGTCACATGTCCTAATATCTTCTTTATGTTGCTCGGTGTCAAACTTTGATTGATAATCGCTCCTGTGAAGCGCCTTGGGACATTTTACTATGTTAAATGCGCTGCATAAATGCAAGTTGTTGTTGCTGTTCCATAGGAGTGGAGGATTTTTATTTTCTGGGGCGTGGATGTGCAGGTCTAGGGACAGCTGTGATGCTCCACACGGTTGAGTTGCCTGTCAATACTTATTAGTTAAGTTACAGAGCGCGGCTGGCCCTAGGGAACCATTCACCAGCATGGGTCAACACTTTCAGGATGGAAAAAAAGATTCCCACAACCCATCCCAGGGAGGAGGGGCTTCAGTAATGTGGAGAGACTGGAGAAGCTGGGATTGTTTTCCTTGGAGCGGGGAAGTTTAAGGAGAGATTTGATAGAGGTGTTCAAAAATTATGAGAAGTTTTGATAGAGTAAATAAGGAGAAACTGTTTCCACTGGCAGGAGGGTCGGTAACCAGAGGACACAGATTTAAGATAATTGTCAAAAGAACCAGAGGGGAGATGAGGCGACTTTTTTTTTACACAGCGAGTTATTACGATCTGGTCAGTTTTAGCATCCCTAATAGCTACCTGGCTGAGATCAGGTAACTCAACAGACAAGTAGGGACTTTCTGAACAGTGTGCCTCAGGACCACACCAGGGACTGGTGCATTAACCCACTGAGTAGTGAAGGGGAGCTCAGCGCTCCCCTACAGTACAACCGTGACTACACTTCAAAAGTACTGCATTGGCTGTGAGGCGCCTTGGGACGTCCTGAAGTGGTGAAAGGCGCCGTCGAAATACAGGATCTTTCTTTTCTTCGACAAAAAAAGGATTTTCTGACCACTTTCAGTGGTAACGTTTCAAATGACAAATTAGTTAGTTGACCTCCCGTGAGATTGCACACAGGGAATGAAAGCCAAGCGTGGTCGTCAGGTGAAGCAGGGGTTAGAGGATGGGGGACTAATTGAGCCCGGGTAGACTGACCTAATTCAGTCGCCATTTTAAAGTCACACATTGTGTCCTCATTTTTATATAATGCTTTGACGAAATGAACGGCAATATTGGCAGCAGAAGTGTAGAGTTTCTCTGTAGTGTAGTCAGAGGAGATTGGTGACGCAAATCAGAAGCATGATAGCATCGCCACTGGTGGGATGGTGTAATTACAGGTATATTATCAAATCAAATCAAATCAATCAAATCAACTTTTATTGTCATTGTTCGTGCACAAGTGCAGTACAACGAAATGTAGGCTTGCGGCTCCCGAGACTGTACATTTAGATTAAGACATTTAAACATTCAACATACATTTGGCTTGAAATACATTAACATAAACATAACCATAATAAAGTGCATTGGCAGATGTGCAGGCTTTAGAGTTTATTTGTGGAGTTCAGTAGGATGACAGCCCTGGGAAAGAAGCTGTTCCTAAATCTGGTCGTTCGGGTGCGAATGCATCTGTAGCGTCTCCCAGATGGCAGGAGGGCGAACAGACTGTGGCTGGGGTGGGTAGGGTCTTTGATGATGGACCGTGACCTCCGTAAACAGCGTTTCTGGTATATGTGCTCTATGGTCGGTAGCCGGGTGCCGGTAATGCGTTGGGCAGTTTTGACTACCCGCTGCAGGGCTTTCCGGTCATAGTAGCTACAGCTGCCATACCATACTGTGATACAGTTCGTCAGGATGCTCTCTATTGTGGGTTAATGCCTCTGTTAAATTAGTCGAGGAAGGAACTTTTTAAGAATGCATTCATACACTAATGTTCGAAGCGATGAAGTTCAAGGCACTAAAGTCTAAAGTTAATTTAATGCCTCAATTTATAGACTCATTAACATCGATTCAGTGTCAGCCGTGACTCAGTGGGCAGCACTCTCTCGCCTCTGAGTCAGAAGGTCGCGGGTTCATAGTCTCCACTCCAGAGACTTGAGCACGTAAAGCTAGGCTGACACTCCCAGTGCCGTGCTGAGGGAGTGCTGCACTGTCGGAGGTGCCGTCTTTCGGATGAGACGTTAAACCGAGGCCCCGTCTGCTCTCTCAGGTGGATGTAAAAGATCCCAAGGCACTGTTTCGAAGAAGAGCAGGGGAGTTCTTCCCGGTGTCCTGGCCAATATTTACCCCTCAGTCCACATAACAAAAACAGATGATCTGGTCATTATCACATTGCTGTTTGTGGGAGCTTGCTGTGCGCAAATTGGCTGTCACGTTTCCCACATTACAACAGTGACTACACTTCAAAAGTACTTCATTGGCTGTAAAGCGCTTTGGGATGTCTGGTGGTCGTGAAAGGCGCTATAGAAATGCAAGTCTTTCTGTTTTTATATAAATAAAACAAAAGTTATCTTCTTGTGTATTTGTCTTTGGGGCAAAGTCCTTACAGGGACACGGGACTAGGAGGAGGCCATTCAGCCCTTCGAGCCTGTTCCGCCATTCAAGTAGATCTTGGCTGATCTATATCGATTCAGTTACAAACCACAGCTGCAGTCGTATCAGTGACTGTTTAATGGTTATTAGTGGCCAGTAAAATGCACACAACAGTTATGTACATTAGGACTCGTGTACTCTGGTTGCCGAAATAGTCACATTGTGAAGTTGGCCAATTAAAATAAGTTTTTATATAAGTCCCATTACACATTTCTTAGTTAAAGCAATTAAAAAATATATATATATTTATTCCCTCCCCCCATTTCATAAGAACGTAAGAAATAGGAGCAGGAGTCGGCCATTCGGCCCCTCGAGCCTGCTCCGCCATTCAATAAGATCGTGGTTGATCTTCTGCCTCAACTCCACTTTCCCGCCCGATCCCCATATCCCTTGATTCCCTTCGTAGGCTGAGGGGAGACGCGATTGAGTTGTATAAAATGATGAGGGGCCGGGATAGAGTGGATAGGAAGGACCTATTTCCCTTAGCTGAGAGGTCAATAACCAGGGGGCACAGATTTAAAGTAATTGGTAGGATTAGAGGGGAGTTGAGGAAAACCTTTTTCACCCAGAGGGTGGTGGGGGTCTGGAACTCACTGCCTGAAAGGGTGGGAGAGGCAGAAACCCTCATCACATTTAAAAAGTACTTGGATATGCGCTTGAAGTGCCGTAACCTACAGGGCTACGGACCAAGCGCTGGAAAGTGGGATTAGGTTGGGATAGCTCTTTGTCGGCCGGCACAGACACGATGGGCCGAATGGCCTCCTTCTGTGCTGTAGATTTCTATGATTCTATCCAAAAATCTATCGCCCTCTGTCTTGAGTATACTCGATGACTGAGCCTCCACAGCCCTCTGAGGTAGAGAATTCCAAAGAGTCAAGTGGTAAATCTTGCAAGGGTTAGCGTTCCACAGACTCCCTTTCCCCTCCCCCCACCCCGTTTACCTCACATAAGTGCCGTTCTTCACGTCTGTGCCTAGACAGTGAGTGTCGGCTGACTATTCCACTAGGGAAGGCATGACAGTCGAGGACAATCTTGCACTGTCCAGCCGATGGTCACTATCCAGCGACCCTGACTGAAGGGCTGGTTTTATTCTGCCTCCCGAATCCAGGGGAGTTGGGGGCCTTTCCCAGTGCACCACCTGCTGCCCCAGGGGAGAGCAGCTGGTTCGTCACTGCTCGGGGATTGAACCTGGCACCTTCTGCACTGCCTGGCACAGAGGTACATGAAGGGAGTAACTTCTTGAGTGTCAGCCGTGGCTAAGTGGGTAGCACTCTCGCCTTGGAGTCGGAAGGTTGTGTGGTTCAAGTCCCTACTCCAGAGGCCTGAGCACAAGGATCCAGTGAGGGAGTGCTGCATTGCCGGAGGTGCCATCTTTTGGATGAGATGTTAAACCGAGGCCCTGTCTGCCCTCTCAGGTGGATGTAAGAGATCCCATGGCACTATTTCGAAGAAGAGCAGGGGGGAGTTCTCCCCGGTATCCTGCGACCAATATTTATCCCTCAACCAGCATCACTAAAGCAAATTTTTCTGGCCATTATCATGTTGCTGTTTGTGGGAGCTTGCTGTGCGCAAATTGGCTGTAAAAATGCAAGTCTTTCTTTTCTTTACGTACTGAGCATTGGGCATGACTACCTGAGGCCAAGTTAGTGCAACTTGCCATTTATTTGCTGCACCAAATATGTCAATGCCGGACCTCATACATCCAGTGTTTAATGGGGAGCTGTGCAGATGCTGTACGTAGAAATGCATTGAGTCTACAGCACAGAAACAGGCCCTTTGGCCCAACGGGTCTATACCGGTGTTTATGCCCCACACGAGCCTCCTCGCACCGCATCTAATCTTATCGGCATATCCTTCTGTTTCTCTTTTCTCTCACGTGCACCTTTAATGGCTTAATGGCAATTTGTATGAAAATCAGACATTTACATTTATCACCATTTAGATTTGCCTATGTTGCTTCAGGGCGCACGAAGCTTGAGATCATGGTTTGCAGCCAGAAGATGTTTTGAATCCTCACACAAAGCAACGATGGCCTCGGCCCCCCCATCCCTATCTCTGTAACCTCCTCCACCCCTACAACCCTCCGAGATCCCTGGGCTCCTCTAATTCTGGCCTCTTGCGCATCCCCGGTTTTTCATCGCTCGACCATTGGCGGCCGTGCCTTCAGCTACCTGGGCCCCACGCTCTGGAATTCCCTCCCTAAACCTCTCCGCCACTCCACCTCTCTCCTCCTTTAAGTCGCTCCTTAAAACCTGCCCCTTTGACCAAGTTTGTGGTCACCTGTCCTAATAACTTCCTCGTGTGGCTCGGTGTCAAATTTTGATTGATAATCGCCCCTGTGAAGCGCCTTGGGATGTTTTACTATATTAAAGGTGCTGTATAAATGCAAGTTGTTGTTGCTGTTCCATAGGAGTGGAGGATTTTTATTTTCTGGGGCGTGGATGTGCAGGTCTAGGGGCAGCGGTGATGCTCCACATGGTTGAGTTGCCTGTCAATACTTATTAGTTAGGTTACAGAGTGCGACTGGCCCTAGGGAACCATTCACCAGCATGGGTCAACACTTTCAGGATGGAAAAAAAGATTCCCACAACCCATCCCAGGGAGGAGGGACTTCAGTAATGTGGAGAGACTGGAGAAGCTGGGATTGTTTTCCTTGGAGTGGGGAAGTTTAAGGAGAGATTTGATAGAGGTGTTCAAAAATTATGAGAAGTATTGATAGAGTAAATAAGGAGAAACTGTTTCCACTGGCAGGAGGGTCGGTAACCAGAGGACACAGATTTAAGATAATTGCCAAAAGAACCAGAGGGGAGGTGAGAGACTTTTTTTACACAGCGAGTTATTACGATCTGGAATACACTGTCTGAAAGGGTGGTGGAAGCAAATTTTTTAAAATTCGTTTACGGGATGTGGGCGTCGCTGGCAAGGCCGGCATTTATTGCCCATCCCTAGTTGCCCTCGAGAAGGTGGTGATCAGCCGCCTTCTTGAACCGCTGCAGTCCGTGTGGTGAAGGTGCTCCCACAGTGCTGTTAGGGAGGGAGTTCCAGGATTTTGACCCAGCGACGATGAAGGATCGGCGACATACTTCCAAGTCAGGATGGTGTGTGTGACTTGGAGGGGAACTTGGAGGCGGTGGTGTTCCCATGCGCCTGCTGCCCTTGTCCTTCTAGGTGGAAGAGGTCGCGGGTTTGGGAAGTGCTGCCGAAGAAGCCTTGGCGAGTTGCTGCAGTGCATCTTGTAGATGGTGCACACTGCAGCCACGGTGCGCCGGTGGTGGAGGGAGTGAATGTTTAAGGTGGTGGATGGGGTGCCAATCAAGCGGGCTGCTTTGTCCTGGGTGGTATTGAGCTTCTTGAGTGTTGTTGGAGCTGCACTCATCCAGGCAAGTGGAGAGTATTCCATCACACTCCTTACTTGTGCCTTGTAGATGGTGGAAAGGCTTTGTGGAGTCAGGAGGTGAGATTCAATAGAAACTTTCAAAAGGGAATGGGATAAATACTTGAAAAGGAAAAATTTGCAGGGCTTTGTGGAAAGAGCAAGGGAGTGGGACTAACTCTCTTCACCCAGAGAGTGGTGAACCTGTGGAATTCTCTGCCACAGAGGGCGGTGGAGGCCAATTCATTAAATATATTCAAGAAAGAGTTGGATATATTTCTTGAGGCTAAAGGGATCAAGGGATATGGGGAGAAGGCAAGGACAGGGTACTGAATTTGGATGATCAGCCATGATCTCATTGAATGGCGGAGCAGGCTCGAAGGGCCGAATGGCCTACTCCTGCTCCTACCTTCTATCTTTCTATGTTTCTATGAGAGCTTTTTCAAAGAGCCGGCACAAGCATGATGTGCTGAATGGCCTCCTTCAGTGCTATAAGATTCTATGATTCTAACAGTGCTTTAAAAAAAAATCTTCCCCTGCTGTTCCCCACCCAGACACGGCAGTGCTCAGCCATCTTGCCTGAAGTTAAGCTTCCTGATATTTTCCGAATGACCCCAGGAATTCCTGAGCATATAAAAGACCTGTTGTGGAGCAAAACCCTTCCATGAACAATAGGGATACAGTAACTTCAAAGCAGGATTAGTTCTTTCAAGAGAAAAGATCAGTTCGCAAACAAGGACCGTAACCGTTTGCATACCGGGTACAGCAAACCATCTGACGACTTAATGGAAAATATATACTGTTCCCCTGACTACTTTTTTTTTCTTGGGATGGCGTTTCTCATTTCTCCTCCCAGTGTTACATAAGAACATAAGAAATAGGAGCAGGAGTAGGCCAATCGGCCCCTCGAGCCTGCTCCGCCATTCAATAAGATCATGGCTGATCTGATCCTAACCTCAAATCTACTTCCACTCTCCATCCCACCCGAACCCATGTGATCTCCCGGGTGAGGCGAAAAACCAGATAAAAACCCAATGGCCAATTTGGGAGAAAAAATCTGGGAAATTCCTCTCCGACCCATCAAGGCGATCGAAACTCGTCCAGGAGATCACTCTGTCCCTGTATTTCCTGCAGTACTTACCTTCTGTAAAAGATGATCTCCACCCCAGCCAGGAACAGGCCCAATTTACTCTTGAAGGACTCCTAGCTGGCAGCCTGTTCCCGAGGTCTCCACTAATCCCTGTGAATAGAACCATCTCCTGAAATCTAACACAGAATTAGAACACAAGAAGTAGGAGCAGGACCAGGCTACACGGCCCCTGGGCCCGCTCCGCCACCCACAGGGTCATGACCGATCCGAACCTAGACTCATGTCCAATTTCCTGCCCGCTCCCTGTTGTCCAGAGTCACGGGCTGGAGCCCTTCAGGTGCCTCCAGGGATGGTATCCTGCTGCCAGGCTTCTTTGTGCATCAGTCCCATTCCTTGTATCAGCTCTTCAAGCAGTGGCATCATCCAGTAAACGGGGGCAGCGGAGAAACACACAAGGGCAGATCTTGCCTTTGCGCAACGGCGTAAGAGTCATTTTTGCATGTCTCCCTGCTTGACTCCAATAGAAACAAAAAAATGGGGAGGGATGTAAAAGTCGAGATCTACTTCGATGTGCGAGCCTCGGATTTGAGACGGGGCGATTTTAACCCTACTCGCTCAGCAGAAACCCGGCGGGCAGGCGGTTAAAATCGCCCCTGGCTCTTACCCGTCCGAAAGCCGCCATGATCGCAACATCTGCAATTTGAACCTGCTCTCCTGAGCCAGGCTGCAAGGACAGGCGCCCGGAGCCAACGGGGTCCTTCTTTACATAGGCACGTTGCGGCCCGATGACATCGTCGAGACTTGACTGTAATTTTAACTCAGGCCTGAGCAGGGAATTGACCTGGAGTTAAAATCGGGGGGTTTGAAATGAGTTTTTATCCAGGACAGATTAGCTGTGAGATTGTTAAATCTCATAGTTTGAGATTCATTAAAGGTAGGTTGTCTTCATAAATGGGTTTCCGGATACCTCAATGACTGACCTAGTCACAGGCCTTTACAGGAGAATCTTGGGGGTAGGGCGGGGAGCTAATAGTCTTGGATTTGAATCCTGGTCCATTATGTCTTTTTGGAGCCATGTACAACTTAATGGCATGGTGCTCGGGAGAGTACTTTGGGTTTCCTGGTAATGGTTGTCCATACACTGGGAATGTAACGTGGCTGAGATAACAGACTTACACCAGGCAGAACCAGTAACGTTTGACTTCCTTCGAAGTGGGTAGACCTCTTTCTAAAGGCTTAACAAGTCCTCCCCCACTCCACACACCCACCACCTCCCAGAAGGAGTCAGTGGCAAATACTGGGATCCTAACCATTGAGTAGATTGGGCCTATACTCTCTGGAGTTTAGAAGAATGAGAGGTGATCTCTTTGAAACATATAAGATTCTGCGAGGGCTTGACAGGGTGGATGCTGAGAAGAGGCTGTTCCCCTTGGCTGGAGAGTCTAGAACCAGGGGACATAGTCTCAGAATAAGGGGTCGGCCATTTAGGACTGAGATGAGGAGAAATTTCTTCACTCAGAGGGTGGTGAATCTTTGGAATTCTCTCCCCCAGAGGGCTGTGGATGCTGAATCGTTGAGTATATTCAAGACTGAGATCGATAGATTTTTGAATATTAAGGGAATCAAGGGATATGGAGATCGAGCGGGAAAGTGGAGTTGAGGTCGAAGATCAGCCATGATGATTGAATGGCGGAGCAGGTTCGAGGGGCCTTATGGCCGACTCCTGCTCCAATCTTATGTCCTTATTGGGACTTAGTTTATATCAGTTAGACCTCTTGCGTCTCTTTGGCCCCTTTCAACCCCCCCCCCACCAGGGGCCAAGAAAATTAGTATTTCTTAACTTGGTGCAAAATTGACACTTCACCCTTGAAGCGAGCTGCCTACACAAACCAGGTGTTGATGTATCGTGGGCAGCACGGGTGAAGGTTTCTGTTTGAAGCTGCTACTTTCGATTAACGTGATAGCATTTCACTAGCACGCGGCACTTGGTACACGGCATGAAAGTGGTTCAAACAGGTTAGCGGGCTGGAATTCACGGAAAAGAAAGACTTGCATTTCTATAGCGCCTTTCACGACCTCAAGACGTTCTACAGCCAACAAAGTACTTTTCGAAGTGTGGTCACTGTTGTGATGTAGGAAATGTGGCAGCCAATTTGTCCACAGCAAGCTCCCACAAACAGCAATGTGATAATGGCCCGATCATCTGTTTTAGTGATGTTGGTTGAGGGATAAATATTGGCCCAGGACACCTCCTGCTGCTCTTCTTTGAAAGAGTGCCATTGGATCTTTTATGTTCACCCGAGAGAGCAGACAGGGCCTGGGTTTAACATCTCATTCAGAAGACGGCACCTCCGACAGTGCGGCACTCCCTCAGCACTGCACTGGGAGTGTCAGCCTAGATTTATGTGCTCAAGTTTCTGGAGTGGGACTTGAACCCACAACCTTTGTGACTCAGAAGACGAGAGCGCTACCCACTCAGCCATGGCTGACACAGAGATTAACAAGTGTAGCAAAGTTTAGAGGTAACTTTAGCAGAGACGGTCATCGCGGGTCATCCCGCGACTGCGTACTAGCAATTAGCAGGCTGTGATTTAACATAGTGACTGATAAATGTACTCAGTAACTACACGTACGCACTCAAAGCAGTCTTGTACGCGGATGTCATTAACCTGCAACAAAAACTGGAATTGATGTCTGCATTTCATATTTAAGAATGAAGTTGTGCTGTGTTTTTGTGTTCCCTCCTTATTTAGGGAAGATGGGCATGAGCGAGGCAAATTACTGCTAATTCTCACCGCCTATTTCTCTCGTGTTTTTAAGTCCGCTCATACGTTTTAAGTCATTTAACCGTTGGTTTACATATTGAAGCGATAGGGGCATTAAAAAAGAAAAAATGGTCTGTATTTTTGTCATTGTCTTTGAAATGATTAATTAGGAAAATATTGGATATGGTGAGAAAATGATGTTTGCGTGGACGGGGGGTTGAATGTACGTGTCTGTGTACAGCGTGCAAACCTCAGTCTATATCAATCGGCAAAGGTCTGTGAGGATTGATACAAAGAAAAGACTTGCATTTCTATCGCGCCTTTCACAACCTTCGGACGTCCCAAAGCGCTTTGCAGCCAATTAAGTACTTTTTGAAGTGGAGTCACTGTTGTAATGTAGGAAACGCTGCAGCCAATTGCGCACAGCAAGCTCCCACAAACACGCAATGAGATAATGACCAGATAATCTTTTTTTTAGTGATGTTGGTTGAGGAATAAATATTGGCCCCAGGACACCGGGGATAACTCCCCTGCTCCACTCTACCACCTTAAACATTCACTCCCTCCACCACCGGCGTACCGTGGCTGCAGTGTGTACCATCTACAAGATGCACTGCAGCAACTCACCAAGGCTTCTTCGGCAGCACCTCCCAAACCCACGACCTCTTCCACCTAGAAGGACAAGGGCAGCAGGCACATGGGAACACCACCACCTCCAAGTTCCCTTCTAAGTCACACCCCATCCTGACCTGGAAATATATCGCCGATCCTTCATCGTTGCTGGGTCAAAATCCTGGAACTCCCTCCCGAACAGCACTGTGGGAGCACCTTCACCACACGGACTGCAGCGGTTCAAGAAGGCGGCTCACCACCACCTTCTCGAGGGCAACTAGGGATGGGCAATAAATGCTGGCCTTGGAATTCTCTACCCCAGAGGGCTGTGGATGCTCAGCCATTGAGTATATTCAAGGCTGAGATCGATAGATTTTTGGACTCTAGGGGAATCAAGGGATATAGGGATCGGGCGAGAAAGTGGAGTTAAGATGAATGATCAGCCATGATCTTATTGAATGACGGAGCGGGCTCGAGGGGCCGTATGGCCGACTCCTGCTCCTATTTCTTATGTTCTTAATCTTATGTTCTTTCAATTTCCGCTATAAGCATAGATAACTATTGTGACCCAGTGGGTTAGATACACAGATTAAATATAATAGAGATACTGGGATGCGAACCTGTAATTATTTTAATTTTTAATTAAGCAGTAATGGACAGGGCAAAGCGGAGTGAGTCATAATTGAGGACACCCAGCTCAGGGGATGATACCACAGGTTGAGTCTTTCAATCAAAGTGCTGTGTTTAATTACAGGCTTCTGTAGGGCCGCAATTTAATTATTTCATTTCATACTTTGAAACAAAAGTATTTTGAAGTGAATATGTCCCAGTCTTTGAAACCAAACAGGTAGAAGGAAAGTTCCCCTCGCCACTTCTGGGTCCGAGAGGGCTCTGGGGAAGAGTTATTGGAAACAGTTCCGTGGGGTCCGAGGTGCCTCTGTGGGATTTGGAGGAATCTGTGGGGATGGTAGTTGCCCTGTGGGGATGGCGGTTGATCTGTGGGGATGGAGGTTGCCCTGTGGGGATGGAGGTTGCCCTGTGGGGATGGAGGTTGCCCTGTGGAGATGGAGATTGATCTGTGGGGATGGAGGTTGATCTGTGGGGATGGAGGTTGATCTGTGGAGATGGAGGTTGATCTGTGGAGATGGAGGTTGCCCTGTGGGGATGGAGGTTGCCCTGCGGGGATGGAGGTTGATCTGTGGGGATGGAGGTTGATCTGTGGGGATGGAGGTTGATCTGTGGGAATGGCAGTTGCCCTGTGGGGATGGAGGTTGCCCTGTGGGGATGGAGGTTGATCTGTGGGGATGGAGGTTGATCTGTGGGGATGGAGGTTGATCTGTGGGGATGGAGGTTGCCCTGTGGGGATGGAGGTTGCCCTGTGGGGATGGAGGTTGATCTGTGGAGATGGAGGTTGATCTGTGGGGATGGAGGTTGATCTGTGGAGATGGAGGTTGATCTGTGGAGATGGAGGTTGATCTGTGGGGATGGAGGTTGATCTGTGGGGATGGTGGTTGGCCTGTGGGGATGGAGGTTGCCCTGTGGGGATGGCGGTTGATCTGTGGGGATGGAGGTTGCCCTGTGGGGATGGAGGTTGCCCTGTGGGGATGGAGGTTGCCCTGTGGGGATGGAGGTTGCCCTGTGGGGATGGAGGTTGATCTGTGGAGATGGAGGTTGATCTGTGGGGATGGAGGTTGATCTGTGGGGATGGTGGTTGGCCTGTGGGGATGGAGGTTGATCTGTGGGGATGGAGGTTGCCCTGTGGGGATGGCGGTTGATCTGTGGGAATGGCAGTTGTCCTGTGGGGATGGAGGTTGATCTGTGGGGATGGAGGTTGATCTGTGGGGATGGAGGTTGTCCTGTGGGGCTGGAGGTTGCCCTGTGGGGATGGCGGTTGATCTGTGGGGATGGCGGTTGCCCTGTGGGGCTGGAGGTTGATCTGTGGGGATGGAGGTTGATCTGTGGGGATGGAGGTTGATCTGTGGGGATGGAAGTTGCCCTGTGGGGATGGAGGTTGCCCTGTGGAGATGGAGATTGATCTGTGGGGATGGAGGTTGATCTGTGGGGATGGAGGTTGATCTGTGGGGATGGAGGTTGCCCTGTGGGGATGGAGGTTGCCCTGTGGAGATGGAGGTTGATCTGTGGGGATGGAGGTTGATCTGTGGGGATGGAGGTTGCCCTGTGGGGATGGAGGTTGCCCTGTGGGGATGGAGGTTGATCTGTGGGGATGGAGGTTGCCCTGTGGGGATGGAGGTTGATCTGTGGGGATGGAGGTTGCCCTGTGGGGATGGAGGAATCTGTGGGGATGGTGGTTGCCCTGTGGGGTTGTGGCGGTATCTGTGTGGGGTTGTGGAGTTATCTCTGTGAGGTTGTGGAGTTATCTCTGTTGGGATAAATGTATATCTGTTGGGATAAATGTATCTCTGTGGGGATGGAGGTTGCTCTCAGAAGGAACCTGGTTGAGCTGGAATAAAATTCACGGCTTTGGGTAAACTTTAATAGAGCTCTTTGGTATTACCCCTCTCCCCTGTGATGCTGAGAAAAAGAACCATCTTAATCCAGTGTCGTAGGAAGTCATCTAAAGATTGATAAGGTGCTTGAGGAAGTGAACGTGTTAATTGAACATGAGTTTCAAAGAACTTAGGCTTGTGTGCCATAGTAAGTAACAACAACAACAACCTGCATTTATATAGCGCCTTTAACGTAGTAAAACACCCCAAGGTGCTTCACAGGAGCGATTATCAAACATAATGTGACACCGAGCCACATAAGGAGATATTAGGACAGGTGGAGGTAGGTTTTAAGGAGCCTCTGAAAGGAGGAGAGAAAGGCGGAGAGGTTTAGGGAGGGAATTCCAGAGCTTAGGGCCCAGGCAGCTGAAGGCACGGCCGCCAATGGTGGAGCAGAGAAAATCGGGACTGCGCAAGAGGCCAGAATCGGAGGAGCGCAGATATCTGGGAGGGCTGTAGGGCTAGAGGAGGTCACAGAGATAGCAAATGTAGTCTGGCAAGACTCAGCTAGAAAATTACTGCTCGGAATAATAACCGATGCCGCTTACCGTGCTGGTGTGAATTCCTCTGTCCGCTCTTTTAACCAGGTCTTAACGAGCTTATTTTAAGCAATGCTACAGTAGCAGACGGTGGAATATCATGCATTAAGCTTTTATCCACTGTTATTGTAAGGATGTCAGCTTGGCTCGGTTGGTGGTCCTCTCACCTCTGTGTCAGAAGGTTCAAGCCCCCACTCCAGAGACATAACCACAAAATCTAGGATGGCACCACAGTGCAGTACTGAGGGAGCGCTTCACTGCTGGAGGTGCTATCTTTCAGATGAGACGTTAAACTGAGGCCCTGTCTCAGTTGGATGGGAAAGATCCCATGACACTGTTTTGAAGAAGAGCAGGGGGAGTTCTCCCCGGTGTTCCGGCTAATTTATCCCTCAACCAACATCACTAAAACGGATGATCTGATCTCTGATCATTATCACAATGGTGTTTGTGGGATCTTGCTGTGTGCAAATTGGCTTCCGAGTTTCCTACATTACAGAAGTGTGAAGCTATGCATTTTGGAAGGAAGAATGAGGTGAGGCAATATAAGCTAAATGGCACAATATTAAAGGGTGCAGGAACAGAGAGACCTGGGGGTTTGTGTATATAAATCTCTGAAGGTGGCAGGACAGGTTGAGAAAGCTGTTAAAAAAGAAGACGGGATGATGGGCTTAATAAATAGAGGCATAGGGTACAAAAGCAAGGAAGTTATGCTAAACCTTTATAAATCACTGGTTAGGCCCCAGTCTGACCTCATTACCTCTCTCACCGTTGACAGATCGCTTCTGTCATCTCTACTTCGCCTGCCATCTATTCCATCAGCATGGATGCACACCTTGGCCCTCAGAATCCCAATTCTGGGCACCACGCTTTAGGAAAGATGTCAAGGCCTTGGAGAGGGTGCAGAGGAGATTGACTAGAACTGAATCAGGAATGAGGGACTTCAGTTATGGAGAGAGACTGGAGAAGCTGGGGATGTTCTCCTTCGAGCAGAGAGGTTAAGGGGTGTTTTGATAAGCAGCGAGTTAAGATCTGAAGGCACTGGCTGAAAGGGCGGTGGAAGCAGATTCAACTTTCAAAAGGGATTTGGATAAACACTTGAAGGGGAAAAACTTGCAGGGCTGTGGGGAAAGAGCAGGGGGAGTGGGACTAATGGGACAGCTCTTTCAAAGAGCCAGCACAGGCCCGGTGGGCCAAATGGCCTCCTGTGTATGATTCTATATAAGTGACTACACTTTAAAAGTGCGTCATTGGCTGTAAACCGCTTTGGGATGTCCTGAGGTTGTGAAAGGTGCAATAGAAATGCAAGGCTTTCTTTTACTGCAAAGCCTGTGGACTGGCAAGTCAGACTAAGGCACCCTCTACATGTCAAGAGTAGCCAATTAGCTGAGGTACTGGGTCGCAGAGAGGCGGAGGGCCGTGGTGCCCAAGGCTGTCACCAGCTGTGGATCTGTACCCCGCCTCCAGTCTACAGGAGAGGAGCTGGGAAGCAAAATAAAGGCAAGGATTTAGTTTATGTCAAGTTTAGTTTCTTGGAGAGAAAAAAGGCTAATTTGTCTCAGGACCCACGAGAGAGCGATTGGGGGGGGGGGGGGGGGGTGAGGGCAAAGAAAAGATAGGAGGAAATTGGAAAGTTTTTTTTCCCAAGAGTAATGGATACATTTCACTTTTTTATTGGGCGGTTTGGGGGGAATGGAAAAGGACAGGAATAAAAAAAAAAATGAGATGGTCACTGCGCAAAACTAAAAAATGCAGCTTCTGGCGGAGTTTGACCAGCTGAACATCGAGGAGCTTTCATGTCAGGTGAATGCCTGAGCATGGGAACAAACTCCGGCAGAAAGTGGCGTCCCATTCACACCAACAGAAAGTGGCGTCCCATTCACACCAGCAGACAGTGGCGTCCCAGTCACACCAGCAGAAAGTGGCGTCCCATTCACACCAGCAGACAGTGGCGTCCCAGTCACACCAGCAGACAGTGGCGTCCCATTCACACCAGCTTTAGCAGGTAGAACAGGCCATCAAACAAACCCACTCTGCTCTTTGTTAACCCACTCAGGATTTTTGATTTTTTAATCTGTTTTGTTAAACAAAATCACCTCAATCTGTTGCAATGCATCTTTTGTGTGTGAGTGTGTGTTTCTATGCATGTGTGTGTGTGTGTGTGTGTGTGTGTGTGTCTATGCATGTGTGTCTATGCAAGTGTATGCATGTTTGTCATGTATGTGTGTGTGTCTATGTATGTATCATATATGTGTGTGTCTGTCATGTATGTGTATCTGTCTATATATGTATATCTGCGTGTCTGTGTTGTGTATATGTCTGCGTGTCTGTTGTGTGTATGTCTGCATGTCTGTGTTGTGTGTATGTATGTGTGTGTTTCTGTGTCTATGTATGTATGTGTTGTATGTGTGTGCATCTGTCTATGTATGTGTGTGTCTGTCTATGTATGTATGTGTGTGTGTTTCAGTGTGTGGGGTGGATTAGGGATCGATAAAGGTACAAGCTAACACAGAAATTGATTTTAATTTCTGCGGCTCCCTGTTTATTCCCCTAACCTCACAGGAGGGTGTTCAGGTTAGGAGAGAGGGTGTTTTGCAGATCCAGTGAGTGAAATGATATCAGCGCCTGTTGAGCATGAAATCCTCTTTGTCTGCTATTTCATTAACCCGTTCCAAATCGACGTGTTGATGCTTCTCTGTTAGGGAAGCGGTCAGCGGGGTTGAATTCAGGCGTGTTAGGTTTTTGGCACGCTGATTTGCCACGTCACGAGTTCACCGCACAGGTTTTGAATGTATTTGTTATTTAGGGGTCAGTCGAAGTATTAAATATTGCTGAATAAAGTATCTTCACACACACACACTTTTATTATATATTTATATATAAAGGGGAGTCTCAGCTGGTCTCTATTTATTTGCGTTTCTCTGTTAGTCTGAATTGTTTTTGTACCAGTTAGGTTCTCTTTGACAGACCAGTTATTTTTAAATAAGCAAAAACCTTTTTATAAAAGTCAGCTCATCCTCTAATTTTACATTTTGGGGGCCACTATTTAAAAGTTGTGTTTGAAATGTTTTCTTTTTATTTATAAGATTCTGATGGGCGGCAATTTATATTATAAAGAAACACACAGACACACACACAGACACAGACAGACAGACACAGACAACAACACGCACACAGACACAGACAGACACAGACAGACAGACACACACAGACACAGACACACACACACAGAAAGATGCACAGACACACACACACACCAGCCAGACACACATAGACAGACAGACATACACACAGCCACACAGGAACACACAGGCAGATTCACACACACACACAGGCATACACAGACACATAGAACAGACACAGACACCGACACACACAGACACACAGATGTCGATGTAAAGGGTGGCTTTGTTGGTACTTTATTTCAGAATTGGAGGTCGGGAGTGCTTGTTTACTGGAGCCGAGTAACGGTGCTGGTTTCTGCTGTGAGCTCGCAGTCTGTGCTGAGGGTGGGGGGGGGGGGGGGGGGGAGTAGGACACGAAAGACAAAATGGGCAAAATCGGTGTGCTTAACAGCAGGGCTCCTGCATAAAGAAACTGTCCCTGGAATCCAGTCCAATCATTTGAAAATAAAGAGAAGACACACAAAAAAAATCTAGCAGTTCAGTGGGACAGGGAGGGAGGGGGGAGTCCCGGGCACATCTCAAGCAGTAAGTAATTTTTTTTGAAGGGGCTGAGTATAGAGTTTGGATAACCAGTATGTGGGAGATCTCACTCCTGCGGTATAGAACGGGGCAGCCAAAAAAAGAGAGGGGGTACAGCATCTTTTCTTAAGGGAGAGAAAGACAATGAATGCATTGTGCGCAAGGGAGAATTGTACTGACTGGATTTTTTCTCTCTCGGGAGAATGCAGTGGTGGGCTGTGTTATCAGTGGGAGGAGATTATTAAATACCACTAGTTTGACCACTTCATATAATCGCTGGGTAACTTTTTTGTTGTTGTGGGCCTTTTGGTTGCAGAGTTCCCCCCTTCGGAGCAAATCAAAACCTGCACCAAATTGCAGTCTCGTCTCCCCTCCTCACCCCAACCTCTCTCTCTTCTCCTCTCTCCCTCCCAGATCTCTCGTGCAAGGCAATAAACACCAGCCAAATACGTCTGTGAAATGCCCCTCGTGTTTATATAAAAAAAAAAGGGAAGGGTTATTAAACCCAGCTGCCCACAGCAGGTCTGCAGTTTGCCTTCCACTCGCCAAACTGCTTCAGCCAGTGCGCCTCGAGTGAGTGAGTTTGCCAGTGGCGGGTCCTCTTGCTTTCGTTGGCTGGCAGCTCGCCACGTTAAAGGCGCCCCTTAACCCTCTGAGCGCCAGGCCAGGCCAGGCCAGGCTGCGCCAGCGACTCAACACGTGGGGTCTTGCCGTGCCTGGATTTGAGGCTTGCTGTAGTTGGAAAGATAGCTGATTTGCAACGGTGGATGAGCAAAGGCGCTTCAAGGAGCAAAACGTTGTGTATATTGCAATAACATTGGGGTTTTTTTTGTAAAGTTAATTGGAATTTTAGCGATGAGGAAAGATTGGAGAGGCTGGGGTTGTTTTCTTTGGAACATGGGGGCTGAGGGGAGATTTAATTGAGGTGTATAAAATTATGAGGGGCCTGGATAGAGTGGCTAGGAAGGACCTATTTCCCTTGGCAGGGAGGTCAATAACCAGGGGGCATAGATTTAAAGTAATTGGTGGAAGGATTAGAGGGGAGTTGAGGAGAACTTTTTTCACCCAGAGGGTGGTGGGGGTCTGGAACTCACTGCCTGAAAGGGTGGTAGAGGCAGAAACCCTCACCGCATTTAAAAAGTACTTGGATACGCACTTGAAGTGCTGTAACCTGCAGGGCTACGGACCAAGAGCTGGAAAGGGGGATTAGGCTGGAGAGCTCTTTGTCGGCCGGCGCGGACACGATGGGCCGAATGGCCTCCTTCTGTGCTGTAAATTTCTGTGATTTAAAAAAAAATGTTTCACTGATTTGGGTGAGTGGCAATGGTTAATGGACCGGTCCCGCAAATTTCACTGATCCCCCCCCCACGCGCTCTCCCAATGTGCGCTCATTTTTCACTGTGTCTAGAACAAGCCCAAAAGTTCCCAAAATTGAAACCAGGGGCAGAGCTTAGGGCGGGGGGACTGGGAGCGAGGAGGAGATAAAGATGGGCGCAGTAGTAAAGTGACAGCAACATTTGGGGTTTAACAGCGAGTGATATAGAGTAAGATTCGGAAAAGGCATTCGGAATGGTGACAACCACTTGGGATTGCAGGAGAAAGTCTAAATGTGATGCCTTTTAAATAAATTTAGTGCTGAAATACCCGAGGAATCTGAAGATCTTCCCCCCCCCCCTCCCAAACGTGGGAATAATTCTTGATTTAAATTTTTATTTTAAACGAGACTGTGCGGGCATCATATCAGCTCCAGCGAGTGAACGGGTCATTTCCAAAGCAAGACTTCGCCCAAGTCATTCAACTAGCAAGCTTTGAATTGCAACCGAGCTGGGTATTGGCAAGCAGATTGGGGAGGGGGGCTGGGGGCGAGGAGAAAAGGAACTCTTGCTGATTTTCAAGATAAGAGTTGGTGCTTTTAGTTGCTGAAGTGAGACGTTGGCGAATGGAAACCAGTGATGCAGAGAATAAACTTCATGCAATAGGGGGGGGGGGGGGGGAGCATAAAAGTATGTTTCATACGAATTAGCTCCTTGTAAATGAAGAAAGGGAGGAATATGACTGGCTGGGAGGGAAACGCTGGTTTAAATTGGACCGATTATTCGGACCGGCTGGAGCTATGCTGCTGATAACCATGATGTTCATCGTACCTGCAAATCGCGGTTGCATGACTGCAGTCGGAAGCGACCAGAGTCCACAGGACGCGCGAAGCAAAACCTTGCTTCTTGTGTGCCCGGCCTGAATCTAATGGGCGTTAAAAGCAGCCACTTACTTCTCTGTTACTGAAAGTCGCAGCCCGCAGAACTTTTAAAAACTCAACTTGTAACAATGAACGATTGCAACTCTGCAGCAGCACCTTGTACTCTTTTGCAGTTCCGGTCTTAATGATTTAATATCGTCGCTTTCCCCATCTGAGTTCTGCTTGCAAATATTAGCAGAATTATGGAGAGTTTTTTTTATAAAAGCGATTGAGCAGAATGTATGGAAGTTTTTTGTATATATATATATATATATAGTTTCAATTTTAAATACCGACTGTGCTCAGCATGGCACGGGTCCCAGTTTGCTATTTGCTTCTCTGAAGGTGCAATCCTCCCCCCCCCCCCTGCTCCTATTTCGCATTTTTTCCCCATATCGTGTCTCATCCACATTTGAGAGTCAGGTTATCCGCGGGGCTCCCACCAGAGCAAAAATTGCAAGCACAGATGCAAAGGGGGGCACGACCCAGGGGGTAAGTCTTGCCTCCCCTCTCCCCTCCCCTTTCCCCACCTCTTCTGCACCCAGTTAGAACATGTCCCGGGAGTTGAGAGGACTGAGATCATTAGTAAGTGGCGCGGCACATAGCGCTTAGCACCACTGATACCAACAATAAAATGTTTTTAATTCATTCATTTTAAGCAATCATCTCCCCCCCCCCCCCCCGCCACCCCGACCCCTTCCCACAGTGGATGGGACGGGAAAGACAAATCTGTAGAAAAGGCCTGAAAGGAAAATAAAACAATTGAAAACCCAGCACAGATCAAGGGAAATTTGGATACAATAAAGTTAACTGAACATCACATTAATTGAACTTAAAAAAACCTGTATTAAATTCTGAAAATTGTAATTTCCCAAATCGTTCACAACTGGTTAATATCCCACATGAAATATTAGTAGAACAGGGTCGAGCTTTTTGTGTTGGCTAAATTTTTAATTTATTTTTGGAGGGGGGGTGCAGTTATATTCATATTTAAGAATGCCCATTTCTCAGTCTCGTTTTTGCAGTGCTCAGTATGGGCTGCGCTGGTACAGGTCCAGCTTAAACTGTTGTAGGAAGAAGCCAAAAAAAAAATAGTGGACCGCGTTGGTTTTGATCTTTTGAAGGGAAAGATAGATAGAGAGCAAAAGAAGAGGACTGCAGCAGTTTGAGAGAAAAACTATAAACCAGCGGGGAGAGAGAGAGGGGGAAAATTCACACCTCGGGCAGAGTCAGGAAGCTCAAATATATTCTGAGAGAGGGAGAAAGTGTTGAAAAAGAGAGAGAGAGAGAGAAACAACAAAGACACACACACTTGTTTCATAGAGGACTGAGGACTTCTCTGAACATGCACAAGCCAAGGACACAGCGAAGCCTCTTCAGTGTCTTGCAGACTTCAGGCAGTAGCCGAACCCTTGCCGAAACAGCCTCTTAAAACATTAGACACTTTGCTTTATTTTCTCCTCCTGTTGCACTTTTAGATTTAACTCTTCCCTGGAGATGTAACTTTTCTATCAACAGGCCCCCTCCCTCCCTCCCTCCACCCCACACCCAATTTTTTTTTTTTTTTAAAGTGACAATGAATTAAGGCAGAATTTTTTTGTAAAAAATCCATTGAAACCAGACTTGGGCACAAACTTGAGAATTCAAACCTTGAAAAAAAGATGTAACGTTTTTGCGGTTTTAATTTTTCAATCCCTCCCTCTCTCAGTTGGCAATGCCCAGTGACTTGTATTCTATTGAGAAATTCTTTCAAAGGGGCATCGCTTCGCTTTTTAGGACTAGCACACAGACAGACACAAGAAGACAATCGAAGTGCTGCCGCCTCTCATTTTTTGGAAATATTTTGCCAGTTGTACCTGAGTTTCGCTTCTGAACTTCCCGACAGTCGGCTTGGCTTATTTTTTAATTTCGTTTTTTGTTGTTGTTGCACTATAAGTAAGAGAGAGAGGGAGAGAAGGAGTCGGTGCCTCGCCTTTTCTCCGGGCTCTCGTCGATGGCTCAACCCCTCTTGAGTCCCAGATCTTGGCTGACGGTGACTGCTTTGTGAACGGAAACAAACTGTTTACTTGGCTTATACACAGTGCGAGCTCTAAGAGGCAGCTGCTGCATCCACACAAAGGAGCTCTTTCTAAACTAAAAGAATTCTTTCTAACTTCAGTTTCAAAGTGATAATTTTATCAGCTTTTGTCGATCCCCCACCAAATATTAAAAATGCATTTTGAGAAATGCTTCATATAAATGAATTCATTTTTTTTTAAACATTTTTTTTTACAATATTCAAGAGAGGCATGAAATGATTATTGCTGAAAATTAATTTGAAAGCACCAGCTAAAATTCTGTTCAATTTCTCTGCTTAACAGCAACAATATTTCTTGAGATGCTGCAGTGTGTTGAAAACAAAAAAAAAACAAATTAGGAAACTTAGTGCATTGGCCCAGCTGAATAAGTCCCCTTGTACAGTTCGAAGTCTGTAATGCTGATTGACAAGGAGAGAAAAATATAGCCACTCTACACAATGAAATGTGACATCCTTTAATGGACTTACTTAGCATGAAAGTTATCCCATCTGAAATATCAGGGGTGGGGGGGGGGGGGGGGGGTAAGATGTGTTAATGTGAGTTTCTCCATTAACCCCATACTATATAATTTTGCTCCCCACCAGCGGTTATAGCAGAGACTGTTTTAAAAATTACAATTAATAACACATTAAATCGCAATCCTTGAATCACATTTCCGCACACAGTTTCCTTCTAAAATTTTTTTATTTGTTTGAATGAACCTCTTCAAAATATTAATCTCTGATATTTTTAGTCACTGGTTTGTTGCAATCCAATCTGAGATTAAACAGATCACTCGGCGGTGCGATATACATTTATGATATTGGTGGAAATATTGCCAAGTGTTGTGAGTAATATTTTCACTTCAAGAATATATTTATACAAATGTCATATATTTTATATATATATATATAATCAATATATAGATATATACACACATGTAATACGTATTATCTATACACAATATAGAATATACATGGATATTATATGTGTGTATATGTTTAAAAAAATGCTTATATATATCCAACAAGAGATGTGGATATATATTATATATACGTATAATATAGCTTTATGTACAAGGTATTTATAAATAATATATATGATTTTTATATATATTGAATCTATTTGGAAAATTGACAATAGTTTTTAATTTTTTTAGGGGACAGTGAGATTTTGTTTTAATAAAAGGCACTGTTTTTAAATTAATCTCCATCCCGGTTACTTAATCTCAAAATCCTTTGTTATCAGACCAGGTATATCTGTGATATTGTGTATTTATTTCAAAGTTAATTTTGGACTGGATTTTTTTATTTAAAAAAAAATTGGCTGCTCAAAATAAAATGGGACGCTTTAAATTTTCAACTTGTTGGACGGGCAGAAAATAATTTTTTAAAAACAGACACACACACATAGCTCGGAGGAATGTTTTTGGGGGTTATCAAAGCGGTTTGAATAAGTGGAACGCCAACATTGCATCACCTCTGAGCAAGCTCAGCCTTGCGCTGCGTTGTATCAAATGTTGTGCAGGAAAATGGGAATGTTTGTGGAAATATTGAAGTAGGGGAGGAGGGGAGTGGGGGGTGGGGTGGGGGGGTGGTTGCCGGGGGTTGCGTCCACTTGTGCCGGTCCGTGAAATCTCTCGGAAAAAGAAGTAGTTGGAGGCAATGCCAAGTGAGGACTTGGTTAAGAAAAAGTGCTTTGAATAGGATTGCAAAGTGAGGGCGAATGCGAGGGCCCAGGTATATTAGAGCGTGAGCTTTTTCTTTGTGCTACACATACCTTCGTCGCAGAGCACTAAACAATTATTTTATATGTCAATGAGGCCTTGTGCCAACATAAATACAGTCAAGGCCACTCTGGGATTAAGTCCGATAAATTAACCGCGCCACCTCCCCACACACTCTCTCCGCGCGCAGGTTTAATCCCAAAGCCTCGCGAACTGTTCACACACGTCGGTCGAACAAGCTACGGATTGTTAAAGCAAACTTTAAAACGACAAATGCAGGCAGGGCACACTCGCAGGCTTTCGGCTGCTTACACCTGTCCTGCGCTCCGGGGCGGCACAGGAACGGAAGGAAGGACTCGGCTTCGGAGCTTCCACTGATTCTCGTTCCACGGGACAAAGCCGACACGGATCTGTGTGAGGTGCTGCGTCTCTGAAACCTAACCCAGCCAAAAAAATAAAGCCCGCACGCACACACACACAAATCTAAAATGTGTCTGGCCTTTTAAAATTTTCTTTTCTTTGATTTCCGCCCCCCCCCCCCCGCGCATACAAAAAAAAAATCCTCATTGAGGGGAGGGGGAGAAAAATTAGCAATAAAAGCTTCGAAAGTCTTGGTTTAAATTTTTCCCAAATTGAAGCAACATTTTTTGTTTCCCCGCTCGACTCCGAGCTGCATTGAGACTAAACTTTCATATGTTAACTCGGGGAGAGAGAAAGGGAATAAAGCTGCCAATGCAGCAAATGCAGAGCAGGTATCTGTGAAGAGAGGAAGACAGGTTCACGTTTTGGGTGTTTGTAGGCTCTTTGTCAGAACTGGGTATTAAGTCGACAGTAGCTCCGGGTTAGCCGATGGGTTAACTTTTCCTTCTCTTCTTTTTAAACAACGTTACGACGGGTTGCGAAATTGAGAATGCAGCCGGTATTGACCTACTTTCAGACAGGATGGCGAGGCTGGCACAGGGCCCTCGGGAGTGTGGAGCGGGGCTTTGAAAAGAAGTGGATTAAAAAAAAAGTTGAATGGTAGTTCGGAGTTTGCCGTGAGTTACAGCTTTGGAGAGAGCGAGCGAGCAAAGATCTCAACGCTTTTTTTAGATTATGATAGCCTTTAAATCCCTCGTGACGTTTTATGTGGTTATTTTTTTTGGCAAACCATTTTTATAAACAAGTGCAATTAAAGGACAACGTATTTTAATCTCGGGGAGCAGCGCGAGCAGCAAGTGGCAGGAAATGTACGGATGTTGTAAAGCCAGGTCTGTGCGCGAAGGACTAATGTTGACCATTTAATTTTTTTTGTTCTTTTTGATAATTTATTTCCTGCCCCCCCTTGCACTTCCCCCCCCCCATGTCTATTTAAAAACAAGTTGCTTAGCTTAGAGGAAAAGGGGGAATTTTTTTTAATATAAAAAAGGGATGAAATTAAATTGTTTGTTTGTTAATCTGATCATTCCTATTACGAGGAGCAGCTGGTTTGGGTCTAGTGGGACTGTTCGTGTTTCTAATGGTGTGTGATGCCCCCAACCTGCCATAGTACAGAGGGAGAGAGAGAGAGAGAGAGAGAAATGAAAAATTCATAAATGCTGGACTTTGCTTATTCATTGCATATGAAGTAGTCGATTTGGCAAATTGCATTCTATCTCCGACTGCACAGTCCCTCTTTAGGAGCGTCGATTGGCTGCCTGGTAGGCGTGACTTTGCCAAATAGGTGGGCCTTAAGCTGGCAAGAACTCAAGCAAATGGTTGGGGATTGTGTGGGGAAAGAGAGAGCGAGCGAGCGAGAGAGAGAGAGAGAGAGAGAGAGGGAGGGAGGGAGAGAGAGAGAGAGAGAGAGAGAGAGAAAGAAAGCTGCAGTCTTCTCTGCCAGCGGTCTCATACTCGCTCCAACACGGCAATCCGTCCCTCCATTGCTACGATTTCTCGTTCCAAATAGGCCAGAGGAGCCCTGCTATCAGACGAACTTTCTTTTTTTTTGGCCAAGGCTGTTTGTGCATGATTAAGTCCTTTTTTTTAAATATATAAAGCCGTTTGCTGGAAGTGTCACATTTTGTGCGTGTGTGTGCAAGGCAGAGTACCCATTCGCCCCGTATTGGGTACAATCATTGAACGCAGAGCAGTTCTCAGCGTAATGAGAGTTCGAAATGGTAACTATTTAAAAAATGCCTGCACAGACGTAATGGAACTGTATTTTACCACTAAGTGTGTGTGCGTGTGCGTGTGCGCGTCTCGCAAAGCTACCGTGTTTAATTAAATTAATTTATTTTTTTACTAATTTTCTCAATTGTTTCCTAACCGTATTGATTCCCTTCTCTCCTTTGTCTCCTTCTCTTCCAACCACCCCCCCCACCCCCTTCCACCAACAGGATGAATTTCATCCCTTCATCGAAGCCCTTCTCCCTCATGTCCGTGCTTTTTCGTACACATGGTTCAACCTGCAGGCTCGCAAACGCAAGTACTTCAAGAAACATGAGAAACGCATGTCCAAGGATGAAGAGAGAGTGGTCAAGGATGAGCTCCTTGGAGAGAAGCCTGAAATCAAGCAGAAGTGGGCGTCCCGGCTCCTGGCGAAACTGCGGAAAGATATCCGGCCTGAATTCCGGGAGGATTTCGTGCTGACCATCACCGGCAAGAAGGCTCCTTGCTGTGTCCTTTCCAACCCCGACCAGAAAGGCAAGATTCGGCGGATCGACTGCTTGAGGCAGGCCGACAAGGTCTGGAGGTTAGACCTGGTAATGGTCATACTGTTCAAGGGGACTCCCTTAGAAAGTACTGATGGTGAGCGCCTGATCAAATCACCGCAGTGCAGTAACCATGGCCTGTGCGTCCAGCCACACCACATTGGAGTTTCTGTAAAGGAACTTGACTTGTATTTGGCCTATTTTGTACACAACCCAGGTAAGTTGCCCATTTGCTTAACTGTTTGCATTCCTTGTTCTGTCTGCGCGCCCTCGGTTGCATTTGATCAATTGTAGAACGATAGCGCTGTGTTTGGACGGTTTACATTTTAAACGTTCCCTATGTGCAGAAGCAACGTTCGATTAACCTAGGAACCAAACAGGCGTAGAAAAAAATTCTTAATTTTGTTAAAAATTTTTTTTGTAAATTAACCGCTAAAGCCGAGGGAAAAATATATTAAAATGTCCCTTTTTGTTTCGTACAGTGACCATTATATTTAACCCATTCTGCTGTGCTTACTGAATGGGTGCCTTTTAAAAAAAAAAATAGATAAAATTCCTAAATTTGTTTTTAATAGAAGTATCCCTCATGTAGCTTAAAATTTTGACAAAAGGCGTTGCCAATAAAATTAATTGTTTCTGACAAATATCATTCATCATAAGGACAATTGCAAAAAAAAGGGAAAAAAATACTTAACAAATGAAATTCGAATTGAATAAAATCTGTTGAGATGTCAACCTTTACAGCGAGTGCAGCCAACAAGAGCCCATTAAAATTCCGACTTAGCCCATATATTTTTTTTCATTATTAGTTAAAACGCTAGTCTTCTTTCTCCCACCCCCCCTCTCAAAAAAAAACCCTTCATGTTTGTGGTTTAAGTTGTAAATGATAAAAATAATTCGCAGCCCAAGCTTTACACACTGAGAATAGTAAAGTCGAGGGATTGAAGAAAAAATATATCGTTAAATTAAATTGAAGCAGTAGAAGGCCCTCTAGCCCATTTTGTCTCCTGCTGCCAAAGTGCCAGCCATACCGTCGTCCCTTTGTATCTTTAACGCCCACCTGAACAGGCTAGACAGGACCTGAGTTTCATTTCTTACATCCCTGCACCCCGCACCCCCCCCCCGCCACCCCTTCCTCCGATGCTTGCCCAGTAATGCACTGGCCTGTCGACTATCGGTCGCGCGCTCCGGTTGGGAGTGGGGTTTCGACCCACAGCCTCTGCCACCGGGGCTGAGAGCACGACTGAATGAACCAAGCTGACGCTTCCAAAATGTAGGCCAACTCTCACTTGTGACATCTTGGATTGGGCGCAAGAGCCAAGCCCTGTCAATAAATGCCTAGGTGATGTCAAAGGAGGCAGATATTCTGATATCTATGCTTAGAAGCGAAAACGAAATCTCACACTCACAAATCGAATTCGGATGTGAATGTGGTAAATAATGTGACCGCATGCTGCTGAGAGATATAAAGAGTGCCACCAGTAATAGAAAATGAGTAAATGTTTGATTTGCATCCAATGTGTATATTGTCCAATTATGCATTGCGTCTCATGCTAATGTCAATATGAATTCTTACTGTTGTGTTTCATACCCCTTCATTGTGAGGATGCATGTGCGACCTCACCCCCACTGGGCATGTGCCACACTTGTAATGGGCACTGGGAATTTAAAAGAGACACACTTTTTTTTTTACACACACCCAGTTGCAGGCGTGAATGCAAAGAAAAATTCGACAACTAGCTGCCCAGTAACTGACAAAAGTCTGTCCTTTAAAGAAATGCTAAAGGCGATCTTCTCATGTTTTAGGTGTGCATTGTGACGTCTCTCTGGGACAAGGGTGTGGGGCAGATGTGTTAAAATTTGGGGAAAAAATCTGAACTTTATATATTAGGACAGCGCACTGGTTGAATCTCATTTTAAGTTGGTGCAAAAATGTTTCTGGAAGTGAGAAGTTAGCTGCATGTCACAGACTGGAGGGCTGTTTTATTTGGGCATTGTTGGAGGTTGTAATGAGCATGAGAATCGAACGCAGAGAGTTCGGATTTATTCCCAGCACAAACTCCCAAGCCCGCATCGAGTAACCTTGGTAAGTAATCCTTGGTTCTGCCTCTAAAGACTGGCACCCTGTTAACTCATTCCAGCGACGGAAACAGGGTAGCTATAACCGGTCTGGGTCACAATCATGCGGTTGAAATGAGACAGTGCCAAGTCCTGCCTGGCATTGCAATTGCTTGCCAGTCAATGCGGGCACAGCTAAAACGCCACCTTCATTTTTTAGAGAGAAAATTCTCACTCACTCCCTCTTCCCCCCTCGCAATCATAAAGCGATTCGTGCTGGTTGTAAATGTTTGAAATGCATAGCCAGATTAATGTGATAACCTAGGGTTGTGTTCTAGGTAACCAAATGTCCTAGACGACAGGCTTGGACTGTATAGGTTGGTGTAAAAGAATTAACCAGAGGGAAAGAAGTGCTCCTCATGCCTGGTATTGATTTTTTTTTAAAAGATTTGTGGGAGAATGTACAACGAATGATTTTTGTCTTGCTCTCTCTCTCTCTCGCAATCTCCACTTCATTGGCAACCAGTCAGGACACAGATATACCGCAACTCAAAGTAGATAGATAGAACCATGTCATCAATTGATAACATTTGAAGAGCAAAACCATAAACGGTCCCATTTTATCTGCGCGCGCCTTGGCATGATCAGGAGACTGAACTAACAATCATTTTATGTCCAGATTGCATCCTGTCCCATCGATGTTACCTTGTCCAAAAAAAAAATATGTGGTTTATTAATTTGAGCTTGATGTTTTTCTGGTGCAATATTCAAATCTGTTTTATGAACTATATTTTACTTCAAAAGTCAAACAATCTACGTCAAGTTTTTAAAGAGGTAATAAAATAATATTTGCATTTATTATAGCCCCTTATCGCATGAAAAGGGCTCGGAATACTTCACACAATTGATAATGTTTGGAGTGCATCAGTTTCTATGCATATTCTGTGTAAATTTATATATCTGAGATTTATTCGACCTGAATTATGTGTGCCTGTTGATAGATTTATATATAATGTCTAAGGCATTGAACAAAACGTGCCTGCAAGGCAGCTCGCTAGTTAGACCTGTCCCGCCATTTTCACTTCACTGAAACAGTTGCTAAAATGGCGTGACTGTGCAGTACTGCCCGAGCAAGACCGATGTGGAGCAGCAGCCACTCCATAAAGCTTGTGGCAACACTTGTGAAGAAATAAAAGCAAGACGCAGAGTGCAATTTTGAGGCTTTCTTCTAACTCTGTCCTCTTGAAACTCGGCTCACACGCAGGGCTGGCGACGTGAGCCTGCCTCTCGCTCGAAGCTGGGTTTGTTAGCGATGATTTTGTTTTCGCAGGACGGAGGGGGATGGAGCTTATGTCTATGCACATCGCCAGTTGTGTTATTATTGTGTTTATTCCTTACACTCTTCAGTTTTTTTTTAGTGTCACCCATTCACCTCCCGGTTCTCCTACTCTTTTCGGCTTTGGCAGTGGTGTCTTGCACCTGGGTTCTTGGCCCTTCAGCTAGTTTTCTCGATTGACCAGGGTAATAAATGCAATATTAGCGGAGAGCTGATTGATCAGAATTGTCTTCATATTTTATCATAAAATGACATATATAGTACAGTCAGGTGAGCAATGGAATAGCAGCAAATATATTAACCTATACCGTACACGTGTGTAAAGTAAAATAAGGACTTGTCTTTCTGAAATGTCTCAACACACTTTGCATTACAACGAATTACATTTGAAGCGCAGTGACTGTTGGGCAGGAAAACAGAAATAGAAAATATACCTTTAATATCCGTGAGCAAATTCAAGAGTGATATGGGTTGGGAGAGGCAGAATCAGGCTGTGTCGCCTGCGGCACTGAAAGTGTTAATCACCTATCTCCTGTGTGCATAATGGTTAAAAACTAACACCTTAACAAGAGAGAGTGAGGCGTTGAAGAGTTAAATAGCGAGATTTTGGAAATACTGCTGGACGCCGTGGCTGTAAGTAGCGCCTGAAAAATATTAAAATACGATATGATTGTTGATTTTAAAAAAAAATCAGCGGTAGTAGTTGAACGCTATTGTTGGTGTGTCTCGCAACTCCAACGATGAAACCGCGGAATGACAAGAAGGGGGAACTGGCCACCTCCGAAGACTCCACCACCTCCCAACCCCCTCGCACCTTCCCCCCCCACCCCCCCAAAAAAAAGGTTTCTGAGAAAGAACGGCTTTTAATTTTTCAGAATAAGGTTGGCGTAAAACTGACCGTCAATGATTGGAATGAATAATTGCAGAAGAGAAGCAACTGTGGGCTTGTTTCGGATGCCTGGCGCTATTATCCGTCGATCACTTTTTTTTCGAAAGCCGACGCTCATTGCATCGCGATCTACTGCAGTCTATTAACGCCGTTCTGTGCACACTGATAGATCGGCGCCCGAGTTCTGGTGACTCGTAGCTCTGAAACCCTCCAGATCGAGGGGCTCATTGGCCAAGGAAAGACTGGGACATCTGTTTGGTGTCCACAAAACGTCAAAAATCTCCTCATTAAATAAACTGAGAGCTAAAA
This sequence comes from Somniosus microcephalus, assembly GCF_052327205.1. NCBI lineage: Eukaryota > Metazoa > Chordata > Chondrichthyes > Squaliformes > Somniosidae > Somniosus > Somniosus microcephalus. Next base: position 29,660,857 of record NC_141017.1, on the reverse strand, counting down.
GATTTTTTATTTATTTAAATATTTTATTTCCCACTCACTCTCCTATACCTGGGTTCTGTTTAATATATATATATATTAAACATTAACATATATATTTATAATATCTTTTTTATTGATAAATAAATATGTTACATATATTTATAACATATTTAGCTTCCCCATTGAAGGATATAAAAGTTCTGCAGTGTCTTGTGGTGTGAAATGGTGTCCATGACTGGAAAGGGCTTGCTTCGGATTTGCTAGCGTTGCAGGTGAGCCATGTTGCGAGAGCTTTTCTTGATGCACAAGATGGCGGACGTTGCCGAGTCTTGGTACTGAGACTCGGCTCCACGCGGTCACAACTCGTTGCCGTCGCAGCCAAGCTGCCCACAGCAGGGAGGGTCCGAGGAGAAGTTCAACGGGGCCGAGACCAACCCGGTCTCGCGGCCAACGGCACGAGCGTGAGGCTGAGCTAGCTGATCTCAGCGAGGGCAGCCGCACGGGCATCGCAGATCCCTTCGACGCCCCTAAGTTGCAGAAGGGGAAACGCCAGCCCCGATGGTGTTCCAGTGGACCCCCCGCCTCTTGCTTGAAGGTGTGTGAACGTTGGCTCAGCTCTCGTACCTCCCTGGTGGAATTTCCCGCTGACATTCACTGTCCAGGCCAACAGGTGAAGAATGGGCATTCGGGCAAAAGTTCCAGCGAGTGGGTGGTGCCCATGAAAGTGTACCCAGGACGAGTAAGTCCCTGCAGGGAGAAATTGGGGAGGGATGGAGAGGGTGGGTGGAATTGCGACCAAGTTTGGGACAAAGCCTGGCAAAGAACAATCCCTCATTAACCCATTGGGGGTCAGCTGTTGCTGCACGGAAGGCCAAGGATAGACAACATGTGCCCTTCGCCCTAACGTTTGGATCATATAACAGATCCTACATCATTTTCAACCCCGAGTAAGCGTAAAAAAAACATCTGTCGTTGTGGACATGGACTGTGCTGGGATGTTTGAATTCCATTCCAAAATACTGGGCAACCTCTTTGGTTTCCGTGATCCTGCTCGGTATTTCACAGGCTCCTTCTTATTTATTCAGCCATTTAAAAACGGAACCAGCTTCATTTGGCTCCCTCCTTTGTTAATAAAGGAAACACTTCCACGTGTATGAGACCTTGTTACGTAGCTTAACCGTCACAAAGTGCTTCGCACAATGGGATTATTTCTGCAGTGACTGCCGGCAGGTAGGCAGGCAAGTGTAGCAGCCAACTCCAAGCCAGCACCATTCAGCGAACCGTAATAAAATGAGTGGCCAGTTAGTCTGTTTTCGGTGATGTTGCTTGAGGAAGGAATGTTGGGCAGGGCACTGGGAGAACTGCCCTGCTCTTCTTCGAACAGATGATCACGGAAGCCCACCTGAACAGGCAGCCGGGGTCTCAGTTTGCCAAAGGCCAGCACCTCCAACAACGCTGCACTCCCTCAGTCCTGCTTGGATTAGGCGCTCCTGTGCTGGCGTGGGACACAGACCCATGACCTGCCTGGTCAGAAGCAAGGGTGCTCCCAGCTAAGCCAAGCTGACTCTACAGTCAGGAATAAAACCTGACTGGGGGGGGTGGAAAGAACCTCTGATCTTCCTCAAATGAGTTTCTTCCGGCGAGGAAAACGCGATCCAGTTTCAACCAGCAGGAATATGGTCAGGTCGAGGCATCTGTCGAACCCCCTGCTGCTTGCTACTCATTCCAGCTGGACATTATAGAAAGATTGCATGCTGTCCAAATTGGATAAGTGATCAAAGGTTGCTGCAGCATTGATGTTCTGCCACTAGATGTCACTAGTGGTTTTGGCATCACAAAGCATGCGAAGGACAGATGGAACACCAGATACGCATCGATTTTTGTCCTCCCTTGTTACTGCCCGAAACCAGGATTAGACTCTGACTAGCGTGCATCCCTTGAACGGCACCATCAAAAACTGATCATCTGCTGATTCACTCCCTTGTTGTTTGTGCCACTTTGCTGTGTGCACTTGGCTGTGGCACTGGCCTACGTAACAACAGCCAGCGCACTTCAAAGAGAAACCCCACTGGTTGCGAAGGATGTCCCGAGGGCGGGATAAAAGTGCTATTTAAATGGACGCTCTTCTTTCTTTCTTGCGATCTAGATGTGGGAGTCTGAGTGCTTCAAAACTTAGAGCCCAGGATCTAAGAGCGAGCGAGCACAGGCCACTGCAGTCTCTAGGGCTCTGAAGCCGGAGGGTCCGTGTTCAATTTTGTAGAAGTTCAAACAGTCAAAATGGAGACAGGATTTTTTTGCCCCTGGTACCTTTTAGCCTATTTTATAAAATGGTACATAACACTGACTAAATGTACCAGTGACACCACCCCACCAAACGTCACTGATACCTGGGATGGCAGGAATGACGTATGAGGAGAGGTTGGGTCGATTGGGCTTGTACTCGCTGGAGTTTAGAAGAATGAGGGGGGATCTCATTGAAACTTATAAAATTCTGACAGGACTAGACAGACTAGATGCAGGAAGGGTGTTCCCGATGGTCGGGGAGTCCAGAACCAGGGGTCACAGTCTAAGGATAAGGGGTAAGCCATTTAGGACAGAAATGAGGAGGAATTTTTTCACCCAGAGAGTGGTGAGCCTGTGGAATTCTTTACCAAAGAAGGCAGTTGAGGCCAATTCATTAAATGTATTCAAGAAGGAGTTGGATATGTTTCTTAAGGCTAAAGGGATCAAGGGATATGGGGAGAAAGCAGGGACAGGGTACTGAATTTGGATGATCAGCCATGATCTCATTGAATGGCGGAGCGGGCTCGAGGGGCCAAATGGCCTGCCTCTGCTCCTATCTTCTATGTTTCTATGTCACGTTTCATTGTATTGATGGGTTGTCCACTTTGGATACCTTCGATCCTTTGGATGGCGTACAGTTGGAAAGGAACAATCCACTGGGCACCTTGAGCCTATGGATTAATCTAACACTAGTTGACCGTTCAATTCTAACGGTACGTAGAAATAGTATTTGGTTCTGCAGCATATTTTTGGCGCTCACTTTTAATCTAGGACTGGGCTACTCTATATTTGGGTTATCCCACTTGAACATACACTGGCTAATTGCATGCCCTATTCCAGTTACACACCTTGACTTAGGCTTTTCTTTCTTGGCAACATAATGGCGTGAGTTGCATAGTCATATCACTTGTGTCCGACGTCATTATGAGTGACCCTCTCCGCCTGTTTCTTCTCCCTCCACCCCCCTCCCCCCCCCCAAAAGAACTGACTATTTTGTTAAACACGTTGTCATGAAGGCAGTTTCCCTTTTCAAAAAAAAAAATTCTCCGGAAAATCTCAATGTTTTGAGAGTGCCGATATGTTAAGCGAGTGTAACAAAGGCAGGAAACCTTGTAGGGTGATAGTGCTCTCAGCCTAATAGCCTATCTTCATCAAATATTACTGAAAATTAACCTCTCTTTCCTTTAAATCCTACCCTTCCTCAACTGGATTTGTGCTAAGGGCCTGCTGCGATGGGATGGGAGAGGTCGGAGAATAGAATCTCAGAATGTTAGGAGCCTTCTTTGAAGGGAAGATGTGGGAAATGACACCCTCCAACACATTTTTTGTTCGCTAAATGTATAAAACTGGGAGTAGTGCTGCTTTTGGCTCCATTGGACTACTTAAATAAAACCACATACAGTGGCGTGATTTTGGAATACAAATTTAATTTGCTGATACCTGGGATGGCAGGAATGACGTATGAGGAGAGATTGGGACGATTGGGCTTGTACTCGCTGGAGTTTAGAAGAATGAGAGGGGATCTCATTGAAACTTATAAAATTCTGACAGGACTAGACAGACTAGATGCAGGAAGGATGTTCCCGATGGTAGGGGAGTCCAGAACCAGGGGTCACAGTCTAAGGATAAGGGGTAAGACTGAGATGAGGAGGAATTTCTTCACCCAGAGAGTGGTGAACCTGTGGAATTCTCTACCACAGAAGGCAGTTGAGGCCAATTCATTAAATATATTCAAGAAGGAGTTGGATATATTTCTTAAGGTTAAAGGGATCAAGGGATATGGGGAGAAAGCAGGGACAGGGTACTGAGTTTGGATGATCAGCCATGATCGCATTGAATGGCGGAGCAGGCTCGAGGGGCCGAATGGCCTACTCCTGCTCCTATCTTCTATATTTCTATGTTTCTAATTGTTCTTCCGAAGAAATGTGGGTGAAGGGCCAAGCCCCAGTGGTACAGGACGCCGCCAAGATTGAAAAGAGCGGGGGAAGACAACGGGATAGATCGTAATAAGAAAACCCGTGAAGACATTGGTACCAATTGCAAAAAGAAAAGGATTGTAGGGCTTTTGAAGATGCTAATGATTCTTCTCAGCCCTCCTTCATAGCAATAGCATTTTAGCCTTGACATGGGGGTGTTACATAGAAACATAGAAGATAGGAGCAGGAGTTGGCCAATCGGCCCCTCGAGCCTGTTCCGCCATTTAATGAGATCATGGCTGATCATCCAAACTCAGTACCCTGTCCCTGCCTTCTCCCCATATCCCTTGATCCCTTTAGCCTTAAGAAATATATCTAACTCCTTCTTGAATATATTTAATGAATTGGCCTCAACTGCCTTCTATGGTAGAGAATTCCACAGGTTCACCACTCTCTGGGTGAAGAAATTCCTCCTCATCTCAGTCCTAAATGGCTTATATCCTTAGACTGTGACTCCTGGTTCTGGACTCCCCCGCCATCGGGAACATCCTTCCTGCATCTAGTCTGTCTAGTCCTGTTAGAATTATATAAGTTTCAATAAGATCCCCTCTCATTCTTCTAAACTCCAGCGAGTATAAGCCCAATCGACCCAATCTCTCTTCATACGTCATTCCTGCCATCCCAGGTATCAGTCTGGTGAATCTTCGCTGCACTCCCTCCATGGCAAGAACATCCTTCCTCAGATAAGTGTTGGAAAAGTCTTGCATTGATGTCTTCGTTGTAAGTTTTGGGCCTTCTCTAGCTCTTCAACGCACACAGTGGTCAACCCTTCGTAGACTGTGATAGGGTGTCAGCCACAGAAAAACAAACCGCGACATGTTTTCGGGAGCTCCTTATCTTAGAATATGATTAGCGTAGGAGCGGTCCCTGACTCCACGTTAATTCATGGTCATATTACAGTATTTAGCAATCGAAAGTGTGCTCTTACTCATAACCTGTGAAAATTCTGGCGGCTAATCGGATAATAGGAGTGATGTAATATAATGCGATACGACAAGAACAAGAACAACTTTCATTTATATAGCGCCTTTAGCATAGTAAAACATCCCAAGGTGCTTCACAGGAGCGTTATCAGACATAATTTAACACCAACTCACATAAGGAGATATTAGGACAGGAATATTGGTCAAGGAGGTAGGTTTTAAGGAGCGTCTTAAAGGAGGAGGGAGAGGCGGAGAGGTTTAGGGAGGGAATTCCAGAGCTTAGTGCCTAGGCAGTGGAAGACACCGCGATTGTGGGACAGGCTGGATGGACCAGAGGGTCTTTTTCCTGTCCACCGTTGCTCGTATGTTCGTAGGAGTGTGGATGATGGAGAAAAAGAAAGACTTGCATTTACATCGCGGCTTAGTCACATCGCAGAAAGATCTCAAAGTGCTTCACTTACAATGAATTACGTTGAAGCGCAGCGACTGTAGCTATCTGGGCAAACACAAAGGGTAATGAGACGAGTGACCAGTTAATCTGTTCTTGTTGGTTGAGGGAGGAATGAAAACCAGCACATTGGGAGAAATCCATGCCCTTTTCCAAATCCTCGATGTCCTCCTGAACCACTGGAATCGACCATTGGGACGCCGGTTTTAGCACTGGTACACTGTAGCGGCCCTTGTCCTTCTAGATGGAAGAGGTCGCGGGTTTGGGAGGTGCTGCCGAAGATGCCTTGGCGAGTTGCTGCAGTGCATCTTGTAGATGGTACACACTACAGCCACGGTGCGCCAGTGGTGGAGGGAGTGAATGTTTAAGGTGGTGGATGGGGTGCCAATCAAGCGGGCTGCTTTGTCCTGGATGGTGTCGAGCTTCTTGAGTGTTGTTGGAGCTGCACTCATCCAGGCAAGTGGAGAGTATTCCATCACACTCCTTACTTGTGCCTTCTATTTTGTGGCTATTGAGGTGAAATTACAAAGATACCGCCTAGATTAATAAATCAGCGAGTGGAAGATTGTGTGCATAACTGCTACAGTGAACCTGGGTGTCAGCCCAGATTATGCACCCAAGACCCAGGAACGGGGCTTCTCGAGGGTTCCATTCTACATTGCTCCCAACTTTGTGCAAAAAAAACCTTTGAGTGGCCGAATCGTGAACGATGGGGAAAATTGCTTTTGACTTGCGGGTGAGGAGATGGGATAGGTGTTCCCGTCTCTCTCCGAAATGATATTTTAACTCTGGAGCACATAATGCAGACAGCATGGATTGGCAAAGAACAAAAGGAAAAACATTTGCTAACACTTTTCAGGTCCACTCAGTTACGGTTAACAAAGACAGATGTTGATTACTTTTTCTCTGCCGCCCATACGTTATTGCAACCAAACTGCGTGATGTGCTGAATGGCAAACAATCGGTCAATTCTTCAATAGCCGGCAATAAGACAGGCGTAAAGAAAATTGGAGGAGGAGGGGGTAATTTTTTTTTTAATTCGTTTTTTTGGGATGTGGACATCGCTGGCAAGGCCAGCATTTATTGCCCATCCCTAATTGCCCCTCGAGAAGGTGGTGGTGAGCCACCTTCTTGAACCGCTGCAGTCCGTGTGGTGAAGGTGCTCCCACAGTGCTGTTAGGGAGGGAGTTCCAGGATTTTGACCCAGCGACGATGAAAGATCGGCCGATATATTTCCAAGTCAGGATGGTGTGTGACTTGGAGGTGGTGGTGTTCCCATGCACCTGCTGCCCTTGTCCTTCTAGGTGGAAGAGGTCGCGGGTTTGGGAGGTGCTGCCGAAGAAGCCTTGGCGAGTTGCTGCAGCGCATCTTGTAGATGGTACACACTGCAGCCACGGTGCGCCGGTGGTGGAGGGAGTGAATGTTTAAGGTGGTGGATGGGGTGCCAATCAAGTGGGCTGTTTTGTCCTGGATGGTGTCGAGCTTCTTGAGTGTTGTTGGAGCTGCACTCACCCAGGCAAGTGGAGAGTGTTCCATCACACACCTGACTTGTGCCTCCTATTTTGTGGCTATTGAGGTGAGATTAGAAAGATACAGCCTAGGTTGATAAATCAGCGAGTGGAAGATTGTGTGCATGACCGCTACAGTACCATTCCATGCCATCATACACCATGTTCCAGTGCATTTGCAGGACTGAGTGGCGCAGTGAGTTGGAATGAAACCCGGACTCCAAGGGTTAAATTACGAGAGATTGCACAAACTAGGGTTGTATTCCCTGGACTTTAGAAGGTTAAGGGGCGATTTGATCACTGTTTTCACGATATTAAGGGGAGCTGATAAGGTAGATAGAGAGAAACTATTTCCATTGGTTGGCGAGTTTAGGACTAGGGAATTGGAGCCTGAAAATTAGAGCCAGGCCTTTCAGGAGTGAAGTTAGGAAACACCTCTACAAGCAAAGGGTGGTAGAAGTTTGGAACGCTCTTCTACAAATACAGTTGATCCTAGGCCAATTATTAATTTTAATTTGGAGATTAATAGATTTTTGTTAACCAAAGATATTAAGGGATGTGGGGTAAAGGCGGGTATATGGAGTTAGGCCACAGATCAGACATGATCTCATTGAATGGCGGAACAGGCTTGAGGGGCTAAATGGCCTCCTCCTGTTCCTATGTTCCTAGAACACTGTCCTTTCAAGCTTAGAACCTGGGCTTGACTTTAGTCCAGAGTCATGGGATGAAAGGCCCTTCTGTCTGTTGGCTGTGAGGATCTCAATGCAGAATATGGTGGGCATGGCCTCATAGCAGAAAACATAATGCGATTGAACACATCTCGACACTTAAAGGGCAATCTCGCTCAAAGAGGTCACAGAGCAGGAAGTGGAAGTGCCACAATGGTGCAATGGGGGACGTGTGGTTGGGGGGTGGGGAGGTGGAGTCACTGTTCTGAGATTGCGCATGAGACATGATCTTGAGGCAGAATGGAAAGAACTTAACTTTGCATTGAACCCACACTGTGCTTGACCTGGGAGTTCTTGGTGCTGAACTTGAGTCAGAAGTAGAAAAGTGCTCAAAACCCCAGAGATGACATCCCTCACCTTTTAATGAGCACAAAAATTAACTTAAAAAAAAAGGAATTATAACAATTGTATGGTTGTGTGGGGAGTTCTACCAAATAAGCACTTAATAAGTACTACATAGACTTAATTACTTTAATTAGGATGGAGTTGCTCACAGATTTCTACATACGATGAAGTAATTAGATACTTGTTCATGAGCCAAAGCCAACTATGAAAGTCTTGAGTCATTCTTGGATTCAAGTATGTTGGGGCCAATGAAGGAGTTTTAACCCAATAGAATAATGGGCCACCTGATTTTTATGGCATGCCAACACACTGAACTGGACCCTTGTCGTGAAGTGGAAGGACCGAGATTATCGACCTGCTATTTTTAATAAATTCTTCATTGGTTGCAAGGCATGTCCTGAAGACATAAGGCGCTATAGAAAGGAACGTTCTTTCTTCAGTCATTGGTGAGCGGTGATGGCGTTGGGAAGGTAATGGTTGTGGGCTGTGGGCTGGGTAATGCATTTGCCAAAAAGGCAACATTTCACAACAAATCCTGTGAACCTCTACACTTCCAAGAATAACTCAAGACTTTCATAGTTGGCTTTGGCTCATGAACAAGTATCTAATTAATTCATCGTATGTAGAAACCTGTGAGCAACTCCATCCTAATTGAAGTAATTAAGTCTATGTAGGACTTTTTAAGCACGTCGTGCAATTTGTTGCTCTAGTCCTGCAATTTTTCTCAGGAAGTTCCTGGGAGATTCTGGATTCCGAATGGATCTGATACGTTATGTGTCCCGGATTCACACTTGCCCCTATTCTCCTAAACCTAGGGTTGTACACCCTGGAATCTAGAAGGGTAAGGGGTGATTTGATCAATATTCCCACGATATTAAGGGGAACTGATGGGGTCGATAGAGAGAATCTATTTCTGCTGGTTGGGGAGTCTAGGACTAGGGGGCATAGTCTAAAAATTAGAGACAGACCTTTCAGGAATTAAATTAGGAAACACTTCTACACACAAAGGGTGGTAGATGTTTGGAACTCATCTACTGCAAATGGTAGTTGATGCAAGGCCAATTATTAATTTTAAATCTGAAATTGATAGATTTTTATTCACCAAAGGTATTAAGGAATATGGGCCAAAGGTGGGTATATGGAGTTAGGTCACAGATCAGCCATGATCTCATTGAATGGCGGAACAGGTTTGAGGGGCTAAATGGCCTCTTCCTGTTCCAATGTTCCTAGAACACTGTCCTTTCAAGCTTAGAACCTGGGCTTGATTTTAGTCCAGAGCCATGGGATGAAAGGCCCTTCTGTCTGCTGGCTGTGAGGATCTCAATGCAGAATCTGGTGGGCATAGCCTCGTAGCACAAAACATAATGCGATTGAACACATCTCGACACTTAAAGGGCAATCTCGCTCAAAGAGGTCACAGAGCAGGAAGTGGAAGTGTCACAATGGTGCAATGGGGGCGTGTGGTTGGGGGGGTGGGGGGGTAGAGTCACTGTTCTGAGATTGCGCATGAGACATGATCTTGAGGCAGAATGGAAAGAACTTAACTTTGCATTGAACCCACTCTGTGCTTGACCTGGGATTCTTGGTGCTGAACTTGAGTCAGAAGTAGAAAAGTGCTCAAAACCCCAGAGATGACATCCCTCACCTTTTAATGAGCACAAAAATTAACTTAAAAACAAAAGGAATTATAACAATTGTATAGCTGTGTGGGGAGTTCTACCAAATAAGCACTTAATAAGTACTACATAGACTTAATTACTTTAATTAGGATGGAGTTGCTCACAGATTTCTACATACGATGAAGTAATTAGATACTTGTTCATGAGCCAAAGCCAACTATGAAAGTCTTGAGTCATTCTTGGATTCAAGTATGTTGGGGCCAGTGAAGGAGTTTTAACCCAATAGAATAATGGGCCACCTGATCTTTACGGCATGCCAACACACTGAACTGGACCCTTGTCGTGAAGTGAAAGGACCGAGATTATCGACCTGCCATTTTTAATAAATTCTTCATTGGTTGCAAGGCATGTCCTGAAGTCATAAGGCGCTATAGAAAGGAACGTTCTTTCTTCAATCATCGGTGAGCGGTGATGGCATTGGGAAGGTAATGGTTGTGGGCCATTGGCTGGGTAATGCATTTGCCAAAAAGGCAACATTTCACAACAAATCCTGCGAACCTCTACACTTCCAAGAATAGCTCAAGACTTTCATAGTTGGCTTTGGCTCATGAACAAGTATCTAATTAATTCATCGTATGTAGAAATCTGTGAGCAACTCCATCCTAATTGAAGTAATTAAGTCTATGTAGTAATTATTAAGTGCATCGTGCAATTAGATGACACCTGAAGACTGTAGGGAAGTGAGGAGTTCCACCGTTTTAAGGTCCTGGGAAAGCATGAGCTGGACTAGGAGATGGAGTGATGAGTTTTCAGTTCAATGTTTCTTTTCATAAAGAAACAAAATATACATTGACAGCAACAGTGTCCATCAAGGTGAGAGGATTCTTCTGCTGTGAAGTCGGGCACATCACAGGCCAGATGCTGAGTGAAGGTCCCTCAACATTCAGCCTGGCCTTCATACTCAAACGAGCATGTCCTACTTGCGTTTGTGCAGTGCAGTGTTTTGATTTCCCAGGTCGGCCAGCCTGAGGCTTCTCTAAGCGAGAGTGCCAATTTAGTCCTGACCGGCGGCTATTTTTCTAATATGGGCTCCTGGCCGAAAAAGGAACCGAGTTAAAACTATCCAGAATCTATCGTCTCGCAACACGCAACACCTACAGGCGGAGAGAGGGAGGGAGATTTTCAGCTGGACGGGGCCTGGGGCTGGATTCAAACTCGCGCCCTGGAGACACTTTTTCTTCAGCGCTGAGCGGACATCATTTGTAGAAACATCGCACCAGTCGCTTGGCAGGGAGCAGTAATCACAGCGCAGTCACTACATGGGTCACTGGTTTTATGGGGACACTTTGTTCACATCTATGTATAGGTTTGCAGCTGCAAAATGATAAGCTGGACTAGAGCTAATCCTCAGTGAAGTCTGACTTGAGATCTTATTACCTTTGACTCTGTGTGTGTGTGTACGTGCTTGTTTTCCTCTCATTTTGTGTGCACATCTCCATCTCTGCAATTAAAAAAAAAAAATAGGGCGATTGTTGGAACTTTTTCCTCCGTGGTCACATTTGTCCTCTTCACCAAGTATCCTGAATAGGTACAGGTAGAGTAGCCTAATAGTTGCGGTAGTGGACAAGCAGCCAGAGGTTGTCAGTTCAAATCCCACCGTGACATTTGTTATGAAGCTGAGTTCAATTAATCTGTGATTTGAGGACAAGCAGCTGGATTTCTGTAGAAAGCCAACAGGTTTACAAAGAAAGAAAGGACTTGCATTTCTATAGCGCCTTTCCCGACCTCGGGACGCCCTGAAGCGCTTTACAGCCAGTGGCCGGCGCGGACACGATGGGCCGAAATGGCCTCCTTCCGTGCTGTAAATTTCTATGATTCGAAGTACTTTTTGAAGTGGAGTCACTGTTGTGATGTAGGGAAACACGGCAGCCAATTTGAGCACAGCAAGCTCCCACAAACAACAATGTGATAATGGACAGATATCCTGTTTTTTGCTATGTTGGTTGAGGGATAAATATTGGCCCCAGGACACCGGGGAGAACTCCCCCAGCTCTTCTTTGAAATAGTGACCGTGGGATCTTTTACGTCCAGCTGAGAGGGCAGACGGGGCCTCGGTTTAGTGTCTCATCAGAAAAACAACACCTATGACTGGGCGGGTGAGGTGGTGCGGTTGAGGGGTGGGGGACGGGGTGGGAACATCAAGCTTGCTTGGCTGGGCTAGCGTTGGGGCCATATCCATCTGGCGGCGGAAGCTGCTGCCGAAGACATGGCCCCCAGCAGTCACATAAGTGGGGGGATGTTTTGGGGTCTGGAAGTGATCGTGGTTGTGGGGGGGAGGGTTAGTTGGGGGGGGGGGGAGGGGCGAAGCAAAGGACTCCCAAGGTTTCCTTGTGCGGCCCAGAGCCCCCAACACGAACGTTCTTTTTAAAAACCTCGCCCTCGGTCCTGCTGCTAACGTTCTCTGGCGGGTCTGGCACGCGGGAGTTAAAATGGCGGTGGGCGGGAGCGCGGCAGGGGGTTAGGACAGCGCCGCGATTTTAACCCCCTCCATTCTCGTCCGGTGCGGCGGGTTAAAACCGGGGCTCTGTTTTGGGTAAAGTTCAGATTTCTAGTGTTTACGCACGAGCGGTACCAGAGGGTTTGCAGGCCTCTGTTGAACTGCCCCTCGGCATCAGTCAGTACCTTCAAGCGAAGAGGGCGGTAGAAGGCTGTCTTGTTTGAATAGGTGTGCCAAGGAACACACAGCGACCGGAACGATAACAGTAACAGTTGTGCTTGCATTTTGTGAAAGGTATTTCTGAGGGTGCGATGGGAATAGCAATGAGCTGGTGTATGTCATGGCATGGAACTTACAGAACCTAACGATTCTTATTGGAAATCGACTTGCTCTTTTAACAAGGAACGGCAATAGTCAGGTTAATTAAGTGAAAATACACTTTGGTGATGGAAGGACTGGTAACTGAGAGTGGGTTAGGCTGTGAGTGATGGAGAGGGAGGTAACTGAGAGTGGGATAGACTGTGTGGGTGATGGAGAGGGAGGTCCCTGAGAGTAGGATAGGCTGTGTTAGTGAGGTAAGTTACTGAGAGTTGTCCCAATTGTGTGGGTGATGGTGAGGGAGGTAACTGGGAGTTGGTCAGACTGTGTTGGTGATGGTGAGGGTGGTAACTGGGAGTTGGTCAGGCTCTGTGTGGGTGATGGCAAGGTAGGTAACTGGGAGTTGGTCAGACTGTGTTGGTGATGGTGAGGGAGGTAACTGGGAGTTGGTCAGGCTCTGTGTGGGTGATGGCGAGGTAGGTAACTGGGAGTTGGTCAGGCTGTGTTGGTAATGGCAAGGGAGGTAACTGGGAGTTGGCCAGGCTCTGTGGGTGATGGCGAGGGAGGTAACTTGGAGTTGGCCAGGCTCTGTGTGGGTGATGGCGAGGGAGGTAACTGGGAGTTGGTCAGGCTCTGTGTTGGTGATGGCGGGTAGGTAACTGGGAGTTGGTCAGACTGTGTGGGTGATGGCGAGGTAGGTAACTGGGAGTTGGCCAGGCTCTGTGGGTGATGGCGAGGTAGGTAACTGGTCGTTGGTCAGGCTCTATGTGGGTGATGGCGAGGTAGGTAATTGAGAGTTGGCCAGGCTCTGTGGGTGATGGCGAGGGAGGTAACTGGGAGTTGGTCAGACTGTGTGGGTGATAGCGAGGGAGGTAACTGGGAGTTGGTCAGGCTCTGTGTTGGTGATGGCGAGGGAGGTAACTGGGAGTTGGCCAGGCTCTGTGGGTGATGGCGAGGGAGGTAACTGGGAGTTGGTCAGGCTCTGTGTTGGTGATGGCGGGTAGGTAACTGGGAGTTGGTCAGACTCTGTGTGGGTGATGGCGAGGGAGGTAACTGGGAGTTGGTCAGACTGTGTGGGTGATAGCGAGGGAGGTAACTGGGAGTTGGTGAGGCTCTGTGTTGGTGATGGCGAGGGAGGTAACTGGGAGTTGGTCAGGCTCTATGTGGGTGATGGCAGGTAGGTAACTGAGAATTGGTCAGGCTCTGTGTTGGTGATGGCGAGGTAGGTAACTGGGAGTTGGTCAGTCTGTGTTAGTGATGGCGAGGTAGGTAACTGGGAGTTGGTCAGACTGTGTTGGTGATGGCAAGGTAGGTAACTGGGAGTTGGTCAGGCTCTGTGTGGGTGATGGCGAGGGAGGTAACTGGGAGTTGGTCAGGCTCTGTGTGGGTGATGGCGGGTAGGTAACTGAGAGTTGGTCAGGCTCTGTGTTGGTGATGGCGAGGTAGGTAACTGGGAGTTGGTCAGTCTGTGTTGGTGATGGCGAGGTAGGTAACTGGGAGTTGGTCAGACTGTGTTGGTGATGGCGAGGTAGGTAACTGGGAGTTGGTCAGGCTCTGTGTGGGTGATGGCGGGTAGGTAACTGAGAGTTGGTCAGGCTCTGTGTTGGTGATGGCGAGGGAGGTAACTGGGAGTTGGTCAGGCTCTGTGTGGCTGATGGCGAGGGAGGTAACTGGGAGTTGGTCAGACTGTGTTGGTGTTGGTGGAGCCTGTATTTCAGAGCGGGGCAAGCTGTGTTGGTAATAAAGGAGGTGCTCGTCTACTACCTGATGTCTCCGTTAGGTGACGCAGCTGTAAAAGATTGACCAGCGTGGAATAATCTGTCGGAGCCTTTGGTAGAAATAATGTACTACGAGCTTATTATCAATGCACCACCACTGCCCTTTTAACTGTCCTTAAATCAGCAATGTGACCAAATTACAATTTGGAATTGAGTGTTCAAAGGAGTCCATTTTAAATCCATAAAGGGAGCTCATTGGACAAGGGGCTATGTTGGCCTCAATGAAAGTGATTTCTGATTGGTACCAGTGACGCACGCTTATTTTGACATTGCTGTTACCCTGGAAACCGCAGTCCACATGGACAGTGGTGGAGAAAGACTGAGAGGGCCTTCGACATCTGTCAGCAATTTAACAAAATGACAGAATGGGTTTTAAAATATTTCCATATTTTTACACATTTTGAACTGTTTATGTACTGAAAAAAAACCGCCAAAACCAAACATAAAAAAGATGCTGAATAAAAAGGATTCTTTGATAGCGCAGAACCTTTCTGGAGGAATAAGAACGCTGTGTAAATCTTGTTTTGCCGATGTGGAAATGTTTTTTTTAACCCTGAGTGGTTTATCGACACGGGCTGGACCCCAGTGTGGGCTCCACCCTCAGAGCACACTCGAGCCTGTGTTACTCTGCACAACATCTGCGACTGTACGTCCTGCTGTTCCTTGCTTCTCCATTTAACCATCAGGAATTATGTTTCCAGCGGGGGGGGGGGGGGGGGGGGGCGGGGGCGGGGGGAAGTCTCAAAACCTGCCCAGCGCCATCACTTTAACAATGCAATTTGAACAGTGGTGATACTGGTAGAGAGAAATAGCGCACCCTATCTATTATAGGGTATATCGCACCATATGTACATTATAGGGTATATCACACCCTATGTATATTGTAGGTATATCACACCCTATGTATATTGTAGGTATATCACACCCTATGTATATTATAGGGTATATCACACCCTATGTCTATGGTAGGTATTTCACACCCTATGTATTTTATAGGGTATATCACGCCCTATGTATATTATAGAGTATATCACACCCTATGTACATTATAGCATATATCACACCCTATGTATATTAAAGGATATATCACACCCTATGTATATTATAAGGTATATCAGACCCAATGTATATTATAGAGTATATCACACCCAATCTATATTATAGGGTATATCACACCCTATGTTTATTATAGGGTATATCACACCCTATGTATATTATATGGTATATCACACCCTATGTATATTATAGCATATATCACACCATGTGTATATTATAGAGTATATGACACCCGATGTATACTATAGGTATATCACACGCTGTGTATATTATAGAGTATATCACACTCTATGTATATTATATGTATGTCACACCCTATGTATATTATAGAATATATCACACCCTATGTATATTGTAGGTATATAACACCCTATGTATATTAGAGTATATCACACCCTATGTATATAGGTATATCACACCCTATCTATATTATAGGGTATATCACACCCTATCTATATTATAGAGGATATCCTACCCTATCTATATTATAGGGTATATCACACCCTATGTATATTATAGGTATATCACACCCTATGTATATCACAGAGTATATCACACCCTATCTATATTATAGGTATATCACACCCTATGTATATCAGAGAGTATATCACACCCTATGTATATTATAGAATATATCACACCCTATGTATATTGTAGAAACATAGAAGATAGGAGTAGGCCGTTCGGCCCCTCGAGCCTGCTCCGCCATTCAATGCGATCATGGCTGACCATCCAAGTTCAGTACCCGGTCCCTGCTTTCTCCCCATACCCCTTGATCCCTTTAGCCTTAAGAAATATATCCAACTCCTTCTTGAATATATTTAATGAATTGACCTCTACTGCCTTCTGTGGTAGAGAATTCCACAGGTTCACCACTCTCTGGGTGAAGAAATTCCTCCTCATTTCTGTCCTAAAAGGCCTACCCCTTATCCTTAGACTGTGACCCCTGGTTCTGGATTCCCCGACCATCGGAAACATCCTCCCTGCATCTAGTCTGTCCAGTCCTGCCAAAATTTTATAAGTTTCAATGAGATCCCCTCTCATTCTTCTAAACTCCAGCGAGTACAAGCCGAATCGACCCAATCTCTCCTCATATATCACACCCTATGTATATTAGAGTATATCACACCCTATGTATATTATAGGGCACACCACACCCTATATCTATTATAGGTATTTCACACCCTATTGTAGGGTATAATACACCATGTGTATATTCTAGGGTATATCACAACCTGTGTATATTATAGGGTATATCACACCCTATCTATATTATAGGGTATATCACCCCCTATTATAGGGTATAGCACACCCTGTATATATTATAGGTATATCACACCCGATGTATATTATAGTTATATCACACCCTATGTATATTATAGGGTATATCACACCCTGTGTATACAATAGGGTATATTACACCCTGTGTATATTATGGGGTATATTACACCCTGTGTATAATATAGTGTATATCACACCCTATGTATATTATAGGGTATATCAGACCCAATGTATATTATAAAGTATATCACACCCTATCTATATTATAGGGTAGATCACACCCTATGTTTATTATATGGTATATCATGCCCTATCTATATTAGAGTATGTCACACCCCATGTATATTGTAGGGTATATCACACCATGTGGATATAATAGAGTATATGACACCCTATGTATACTATAGGTATATCACACCCTATGTATACTATAGGTATATCACACCCTGTGTATATTATAGGTATATCACACCCTATGTATACTATAGGTATATCATACCCTATTTATATTATAGGGTATATCACACCCGATGTATATTATAGGGTATATCACACCCTATGTATATTATAGGGTATATCACACCCCATGTACATTATAGAGTATATCACACCCTATGTATATTATAGAGTATATCACACCATGTGTATATTATAGAGTATATCACACCCTATCTATATTAGAGTATATCGCACCCTATGTATACTATAGGTATATCACACCCTATCTATATTATAGGGCATATCACACCTGGTGTATATTATTGTTATATCACACCCTATGTACATTATAGGGTATATCATATCCTGTGTATACAATAGGGTATATTACACCCTGTGTATATTATGGGGTATATTACACCCTGTGTATATTATGGGGTATATTACACCCTGTGTATAATATAGGGTATATCACACCCTATGTATATTATAGGGTATATCACACCCTATGTATATTATAGGGTATATCACACCCTGTGTATATTATGGGGTATATTACATCCGGTGCATATTATAGGGTATATCATACCCGGTGTAAATTATAGGGCATAGCACCCCTATATATATTATGGGGTATAACACACCCTGTGTATAGTGTAGGACACAGTGCACACTATGTATATCATAGGGTATATCACACCCTGTGTCTATTATAGTGTATTATGCACCCCATGTATATTATGGGGTATACCCGGTGTATATTATAGGGTATAGTACACTCCATGTATATTATAGGGTATACCCTGTGTATAGTGTAGGGCACAGTGCACACTATGTATATCATAGGGTATATCACACCCTGTGTCTATTATAGTGTATTATGCACCCCATGTATATTATGGGGTATACCCTGTGTATATTATAGGGTATAACACACCCCATGTATATTATGGGGTATACCCTGTGTATATTATAGGGTATAACACACCCCATGTATATTATGGGGTATACCCTGTGTATATTATAGGGTATAGCACACCCCATGTATATTATAGGGTATACCCTGTGTATATTGTAGGGGAGTAGAACACTCTGTGTATATCATTTGCCAGAATTCTCCAATCCTCATTCTTTTCCAGATGAGCTGGCCTTTTAAAGGGGCCGTGTCACTGTTTCTGGGAGGGATGAGAACGAAGGACAAAAAAAAGGAAAAAGCGGAAAGGGCTGCTCCTTTAAGGAGGTACCTCTGCTGAGTTGTGCATGAGGTCCTCACAGTGGTGACTCCTGCAGTGCCGGTTTCCTGATCTAGATTCCGTTCGTTGCGGAGGCAAATCAGCCGGATGCAGGAAAAAAAATGGCCGTCACTGTCTGGTGTTTTCCCCTGCACATCTCTTGAAGGTGGGGGTCGGGGGGGGGGGGGCGGTGGGGTGGTTTGGGGACACTTCCCCTTTTAACAATGAGACACTAATTAAAAATAGAAATGGTTGAGACAGGATCACCCCCACCCCCCCCCCTCATAATATATCAGAGATCCACCAAACCTTCAATCCGTAGACCCAAAGAATTTAACCATCTCCCAAAAGGATCAGTCGCATTGCCTACATGACACATATAATGGTCCCTCCACATTCACACTGTGCACAGCGGCAGATGTGGTGGGGAGTGCTAATAGCGACACACTCTTCCTTTCCCTTATTTCTTCCTACCTCAGCAGAACGCCAAGGGGGAAAAATTCGGTATCACCCCGTTTGGGGCGCCATTATCGGTCGTGCGCAAAGTTTAGCGCCCGGCGCTAATTATCGCCTCCGACGGCAAACTTGGCTTTTATCGCCCCTGGAGGTGATTGGAACGCTAAATCAGGCACGATACACCTGTCTTAAGGCGCTAAGGCCGAGGAGCGAGGCGCGACCTCAGAGCGCTGGTGAAGCTCGTGTGATGTCAGTCAGCAATGGAACAGAGACACACTGGCGCCGGCCAGTTCTAAAATGGGAGGGTTGATTTTGCTCTCCATCCACACCCTGCTCATTGCGGCCTTGAATCTCGGCCTGGAGAGACCTGTACATCAAATCTTCTGGAAAGAACAATGGAGAGGCCCAGGGAAAGAGCTCAGAGTGCAGCCCCCACAGTCTCTTCTAAATCGATACAAGGAAGGGCAAATCAAAATGACCCTGCAAAGTACTGCTCAGTACCCAAAACTCCTTCACACAGCGTTGAATCTCTCCAGAAGTCTCTCTCTCTCTCTCTCAGAATGCGCGGTGCAAAAATGTCACCAACAAAAAAAGGCAGGAAGCGGCCGCCTTTAAACAGCGCTCCCCTAGTCCTTCCCTGACTGCAAAATGCTCCCCTCAACCTGTAGTTGCTAGCGGCAGGCGGTAAGGCAGGGGGTGCCACTCAATATCCGGTCCGGGGCGCTACCAGGGCGTTGCGCACTCGACTGACGTCACGATCTGCCGGCGCACGAGATCGTGGCGGTAGTGTTTAGCGCCGCCGCAAAATGTCTAGTTAATTTCGCGAGCGGCGCAAACATCGCCGCACCCGGGCACTAGTTGCTTAGCGCCCTCTTAAGGCGCTAACGGGAGGTGCAAACCAACCGAATTTTTCCCCCCAAAAGTTCTGAATTTCAATTTTCAGCGAAAGAAAACGTTCAAGTCCCATTTCGACTCACCTTCGCGTCGCTTGATTTAATCAGCGTCACAAACCGTGTGGTGGTCTCGGTGCCGACAGGCTGCGCTTGGCGGACTATTTTGCCAACTAGACCCCCGGGTTGCCAACTCTGCTTGGAGGTTTCGTCACATGACCTCCTGCCTCTAAACACCCCGCCCCCCCCCCCCACACACTAGCGCCATTGGTCGCCCGACACGCCCATCGTCACGGCGCCCCGCCTTCCTATGGCCAATCAGGAAGTGAATAGGCTCTTCACTACCCAATTGGATGATTCTTCATGATCAGTCAACAGCCTTTATTCCCACGGCCAATATTTTTTATAACTATTAGACAAAAGTGTCCCAACGATTTGAACGCAAGGATGAGAATTTTGAAATCGAGGCGTTGCTGGACTGGGAGCCAGTGTAGGTTGGTGAGCACAGGGGTGATCTCAGCACCGGTCAGGGGATGAAAGCTGGCACCTTCCTGTTCCATGTGAGTCAATATGACACCGGGTGTTGCATTGAACCACTGATTCTTTAATAAAACGTTTTCCTCAGCGACACTTTGAACCAGGAAATGTAACCTGATTTCTATCCATTGACAAAATTCCGCATTGCGGGTGCGGTAACTGAGGAGAAATTCCACTGTCATTCCCTCTTTGCGGTGAGCTTGTCCTTTTTGGTAAGGCTCGCTGGAGGGAAGGGGGAGGCGGGGGAAGGGGGGGTGGGGGCAATGGCCAAGCCGAGGCACTCCCTGAGGAGAGGGCAGTAATCGAGAAGGAGGTGTGCGTGACGGGGAAACAGCACGTTAGCACGGAAGTTAAGCCAAGCGCTCCAACAAAACTCGGCGTGGTAAAGCTCCTGATAAACACACACACACACACACACACCTTCTCAATCAGTGCTGACTTTAGATCAGAGCTCTGTTTGCAGGGCTGTTTGCTTTAATAGCAGTCTGCAATTTAGCTTTGCCTATGATTATCTTTGCTTCACAGCAGCGGCTTCAGTGTGGAGTCTAATCCCACTTTCCAGCTCTTGGTCCGTAGCCCTGTAGGTTACGGCACTTCAAGCGCATATCCAAGTACTTTTTAAATGCGATGAGGGTTTCTGCCTCTACCACCCTTTCAGGCAGTGAGTTCCAGACCCCCACCACCCTCTGGGTGAAAAAAGTTCTCCGCAACTCCCCTCTAATCCTACTACCAATTACAGGAAACTCTTTTTTATCCGGCACCGACGGGACCGGCGTGGTGCCGGTTGATCAAAAAGTCCGGATTACAGAGAGGTATACTTACCAAGGTACGAGAGCCCCATACACGGCCACAGGTGCAGGAGCCCCGGTTACATGGCCACAGATCCAGGAGTCCCTGTTGCACGGCCACAGATCCAGGAACCCCGGTTACACGGTCACAGATCCAGGAGTCCTGGTTACACGGCCACAGATCCAGGAACCCCGGTTACACGGCCACAGGTGCAGGAACCCCGGTTACACGGCCACAGATCCAGGAACCCCGGTTACACGGCCACAGATCCAGGAGTCCCTGTTGCACGGCCACAGGTGCAGGAACCCCGGTTACATGGCCACAGATCCAGGAGTCCCTGTTGCACGGCCACAGGTGCAGGAACCCCGGTTACATGGCCACAGATCCAGGAGTCCCTGTTGCACGGCCACAGGTGCAGGAACCCCGGTTACACGGCCACAGATCCAGGAACCCCGGTTACACGGCCACAAATCCAGGAACCCCGGTTACACGGCTACAGATCCAGGAGTCCCTGTTGCATGGCCACTGATCCAGGAACCCCGGTTACACGGCCACTAATATATAGTAAAACTTACCTGAACCTACTCCTGAATTTTGCCGGTTAAAAGAGAGTTTCCTGTACTTTAAATCTATGCCCCCTGGTTATTGACCTCTGCTCAGGGAAATAGGTCCTTCCTATCCACTCTATCCAGGCCACTCATCATTTTATACACCTCAATTAAGACTCCCCTCGGCCTCCTCTGTTCCAAAGAAAACAATCCCAGCCTATCCAATCTTTCCTCATCGCTAAAATTCTCCAGTCTTGGCAACATCCTTGTAAATCTCCTCTGTGCCCTCTCCAGTGCGATCACATCCTTCCTGTAATGTGGTGACCAGAATTGTAGGCTTCACAGGAGCGTTATCAAACAAAATTTGACACTGAGCCACATAAGAAGATGACAGGCTAACAAAAGCTTGGACAAAGAGGTAGGTTTTAAGGAGTGCCTTAAAAGAGGAGAGAGAGGCGGAGAGGTTTAGGGAGGGAATTCCAGAGCTCAGGGCCTAGACGGCCACCAATGGTGGAGCAATGAAAATCGGGGATGGGCAAGAGGCCAGAATTGGAGGAGCGCAGAGCTCTCAGAAGGTTGTAGAGCTGGAGGAGGTTACAGAGATAGGGAGGGGCGAGGCCATGCGGGGATTTGAAAACAAGGCTGAGAATTTTAAAATCGAGGCGTTGCCGGACCGGGAGCCAATGTAGGTCAGCGAGCACAGGGAGGGATGGGCGAACGGGACTTGGTGTGGTTGCACTTGCGTCTGTGTTCTGCAATGCCGGACCCTTATATTATTGAGGTCCATTATGGTTCTCACTAGATGTTTGTCAGCAGCAAAGCTTGCAGTCCACAACCCAAACCCCCCCAACCCCCGTGACTCCCCCACACACTATCCTACTTCTCTTAGGCAGTCCCTCGGAACCGAGGATGACTTGCTTCCACATTAAAAATGAGTTCTCAGGTGACTGATGAGTCCAATGCGGGACCTACAGTCTCTGTCACAGGTGGGGCAGACAGTGGTTGGAGGGACGGGTGGGTGGGGCGCTTGGCTTGATGTGCGCTCCTTCCGCTGCCTGCGCTTGGCTTCCGCTTGCTCCCGGCGAAGAGACTCGAGGTGTTCGGCGCCTTCCCGGATGCTTCTCCTCCACTTTGTGCAGTCTTGGGCCAGGGATTCCCAGGTGTCGGTGGGGATGTTGCACTTTTTTCAAGGAGGCTTTGAGGGTGTCCTTGAAACGTTTCCTCTGCCCACCAGGGGCTCTCTTGCCATGTCGGAGCTCCGAATAGAGCGCTTGTTTTGGGAGTCTCGTATCGGGCATGCGGACGATGTGACCCGTCCCATCGGGAGCTGACGTATCCTACACCCACCCGGTTTTGAACTGGCTAAAAGATGATGATCTGACTGAACCGGGAAGACTATCGGGAGGCTTTTATTGGCCAGGATACTGTAGCCAGCCAGCTGTGACGAACAGAAAAGTCTGCTTGATCCAACTTCAGCAACCAGTGCACTCCCAATGGTTAATGTAACCGTGAAATGCTCTTCCCAGTGCCCTTTGACCGCGTGGTGATATCATGTGGCAGAAGCCCCCACCACCCCCGCAACATGTGGATCTTGAGGTTGCGTTCTGCATCAGATGAGGCAAGCGAATCCAAACCACTTACAGTAATTACAACGGTCTGCTTTTGCAACCCAGCACTTGGGATAATGCATCTCCCCCTGGCTGCTCTGACGCCAGTGGACACGAGCGGGAACAAGGCAATGTGGCACCATCCAATGTGGCGCCCCTCCCTATCGCTGTGACCTCCTCCAGCTCCTCAACCCTCCGAGATCTCTGCGCTCCTCCAATTCTGGCCTCTTGCGCATCCCCCATTTTAATCGCTCCACCATTGGCGGCCGTACCTTCAGCTGCCTGGACCCCGAGCTCTGGAATTCCCTCCCTAAGCCTCTCCGCCTCTCTTTCCTCTTTTAAGACGCTCCTTAAAACCGACCTCTTTCATGCAGCTCTTGTCCTAATATCTCCTTATGGGGCTGGGTGTCAAATTTTGTTTGATAATCGCTCCTGTGAAGTGCCTTGGGACATTTTACTACGTTAAAGGCGCTATATGAATGCAAGTCTCAGGATACGGGGTAGGACATTTAGGACTGAGAGGAGGAGAAATTTCTTCACTCAGAGGGTGGTGAACCTGTGGAATTCTCTACCACAGACAGCTGTGGAGGCCAAGTCACTGAATATATTTAAGAAGGAGATAGATAGATTTCTAGACACAAAAGGCATCAAGGGGTTTGGGGAGAGAGTGGGAATATGGTATTGAGATAGAGGATCAACCATGATCATATTGAATGGCGGAGCAGGCTCAAAGGGCCAAATGGCCTACTCCTGCTCCTATTTTTCTATGTTCTATGTTGGTAAGGAGATGCCAATGTTATGAGCCTGACACCTTGGGTATACGTGGTTTAGAGAGCTCCGTAACCTACTGAAGTACTTTACTGTTGAAATGTAGAGTAATTTTACTCAACATCTATAGCCAGCCTTCCACATGTTTGTTATCAATGTAAGAGTTCCAACCTGTTGGTTATTTCCTTCTGCTGTCTGTAGTGTTCCCTGGTGCTTGACTGTTAGTTATTACGAGTAGCGCCGGTACAGCTGTGCTCCACGGCAGCGAGACATCGCAGGGTTCAGGTAGCGTCATCATACACCATGGGAGTTTGTGCTCCGAACTCCAAGGTGTGGAACTGCCATCAAACCACAGTCTTGCCCGTGCGGTTCAGTGATGATCATACACCGTTAATCACTTCTTTTGTCTTAAATGAGCAGAGTGGAGAGAGTCACGTGATTGGTACGGTGCACTGATAGCATACCATGACTCTCTACAATTATACTGTGCCAGACTAGTACTGGAGTGATATTGCAGCATGTCACTCGTACTGGAGTGATATTATACCATGTGAGTCATACTGGAGTGATATTATACCACGTGAGTCATACTGGAGTGATATTATACCATGTGAGTCATACTGGAGTGATATTATACCACGTGAGTCATACTGGAGTGATATTATACCACGTGAGTCATACTGGAGTGATATTATACCACGTGAGTCATACTGGAGTGATATTATACCACGTGAGTCATACTGGAGTGATATTATACCACGTGAGTCGTACTGGAGTGATATTATACCACGTGAGTCGTACTGGAGTGATATTATACCACGTGAGTCATACTGGAGTGATATTATACCACGTGAGTCGTACTGGAGTGATATTATACCACGTGAGTCGTACTGGAGTGATATTATACCACGTGAGTCATACTGGAGTGATATTATACCACGTGAGTCGTACTGGAGTGATATTATACCATGTGAGTCATACTGGAGTGATATTATACCACGTGAGTCATACTGGAGTGATATTATACCATGTGAGTCATACTGGAGTGATATTATACCACGTGAGTCATACTGGAGTGATATTATACCATGTGAGTCATACTGGAGTGATATTATACCATGTGAGTCATACTGGAGTGATATTATACCACGTGAGTCATACTGGAGTGATATTATACCATGTGAGTCATACTGGAGTGATATTATACCATGTGAGTCATACTGGAGTGATATTATACCACGTGAGTCATACTGGAGTGATATTATACCACGTGAGTCATACTGGAGTGATATTATACCATGTGAGTCATACTGGAGTGATATTATACCACGCAGAGTTGTCAACATTGGGGAAATTTCGGGAGTGACATTCATGATGAAAAGCAATGGGACAGATAACAAACCATGAGGGTGAAATTCATCCTTTGGCGTAAAGGCCTGCCCTCAATTGGACCACAGGCTGTCACGTCAACAATACGGGCCAGCTGCCAGCGCCTGTTATGCCGCTGCAGGCTGCTTGGCCAACAGCTGGTTCAAAATCCAGCCCAGCCTGCCGGTGAGGGGGGAGGAGAAGGGGAGGGGCTTGCTGATGGTAGGCCTGGTGAAGGATGTGGAGCCGGGGGTGGGGGGAGCACTCTTGGTTCCACCAGAAGATTAAAAAAAAAATTATTCCTTGTAAAAAAAAAACAACTCACCATTCGCTGGCGGCCGCTGCTTAGCAGGCGCTGTAGAATCCTGAGCAGGGTAGGCCCCGCTTATCGCAGACTAATCCAGGCCAGGGGGCCAGAAACAGGCGCACGTGGAAGGGCCTGTTTTAGGTGGCTGCCAGGGACGCCTGAAAAATGGCTCAATTTCAGATCGGACGTTTCTCAGTCGCCCTTTGGGTACAGGATGTTGTCCTCCCCAAAATTGGACCTCGTGGCACCCGTCTTACGCCCGTGAAAGGGCTGTGATGGTATCCGAGAGTGAGCTGCCTCAAAACAAGTGACGTTTGTAAAGCAAAATGAGCGAGGCTTGACCGACCGGAGCCCATGTTAGAGAGGAACTGCAGACCCTGTATCGACTCTTAACAGGATGCCAATGGGAAATGGGCTGTGTGTTGTTGTCCGCTCCTCCCAGCAGCTGGTTGGTGTGCGACAGCGACAAAGGCCAGGGAGCCGTGTATCTGGGATCATCCTGTTTGATTGTGTCAGCCCGCGTGCTCAGTGGGCAGCACTCTCTCTCGCCTCTGAGTCAGAAGGTTGCGGGTTCAGAGTCCCCACTCCAGAGACTTGAGCACAAAATATCTAGGCTGACGCTCCCAGTGCCAGTACTGAGGGAGTGCCGCACTGTCGGAGGTGCCGTCTTTCGGATGAGACGTTAAACCGAGGCCCCCGTCTGCTCTCTCAGGTGGACGGAAAAAAGATCCCGTGATACTATCTTGAAGAAGAGCAGGGGAGTTCTCCCCGGTGTCCTAGAGCCAATATTTATCCCTCAATCAACATCACTAAAACGGATTATCTGCTCATTATCACATTGCTGTTTGTGGGAGCTTGCTGTGCACAAATTGCCTGCTGCATTTCCTATATTACAACAGTGACTACAGAGTAGTTCATTGGTTCTAAAGTGCTTTGGGACGTCTGGTGGTTGAGAAAAGTGCTGCATAAATGCAAGTGTTTTTTTTGTGCTTGGGTAGGTAGCCGAGTGACCCGCGGCACGCACACACACACCTGGAAGGTTTGATCCCTGGTTTTTCCTTAGCTGCTAGTAGTTGGGAGAGTCAGAGGGAGCAGTACAATTGATCTCTGGGTCAGGGAGGGGAGCCAGGGTTCCTGCTCCTGGTGGTATCTGGTGACCTCTGGTGGAAAGTGCATGTATCTCCGCACTGCTCCAATTCCGGCCTCTTGCGCATCCCCGATTTTCACCGCTCCACCATTGCCGGCCGTGCCTTCAGCTGCCTGGGCCCTAAGCGCTGAAATTCCCTCCCTAAACCTCTCCGCCTCTCTCTCCTCCTTTAAGACGCTCCTTAAGACCTACCTCTTGTTCACTTCTCCTGATATCTCCCTATGTGGCTCGTTGTCAAATCTTGTTCGATAATCGCTCCTGTGAAGCGCCTTGGGACGTTTTTAAAGAAAGAAAGGCAGACTTGCATTTCTATAGCGCCTTTCACGACCACCGGACATCCCAAAGCACTTTACAGTCAATGAAGTGGAGTCACTGTTGTAATGTGGGAAACGCGGCAGCCAATTGCGCACAGCAAGCTCCCACAAACAGCAATGTGCTAATGAGCAGATAATCTGTTTTTAGTGATGTTGATTGAGGGATAAATATTGGCCCCAGGACACCGGGGAGAACTCCCCCTGCTCTTCTTCGAAATAGTGGCCGTGGGATCTTTAACGTCCACCCGAGAGGGCAGACGGGGCCTCGGTTTAACGGCTCAGCCTTTACTACGTTAACGGCGCGCTATAAATGCAAATTGTTGTCGGAGGTGGGGGGGGGGCAGGTTGAGGACAGCTGCGATGCCCCATGTGGTCGAATAGCCGGCCGGCGCTTCCATCCTCAAAGGATGGCCGTTCGGGAGGAGGGGCTGGCGGAAATTGGGGTCAAGAGCAGGGTGGCAGGGGTCAGGAAAGTAACATGAAGAGCGTTGTGGGGGGGGGCGGGAAGGGAAGGGGGAGGGAGCGCGAATCAAATCGGGAAAAAAAAAAGAAATCGCTTTAAAAAAAAGTAATTCAACGCCGTGGCAGTACTGGGAAGAGTGGCAGGGGGGCCTGAGGTGCCAGGCGGGCGAGGCAGAGCAGAAGGTGGCTGGGTTTCAGATGCGTTGGACTGCTGCCAGGGTCCAACCTCACAGAAAGTTCCATGAGAGTCGCAAAGTCCACATGTTTGCTGACTACGTCGGCCGAAAGAAAAGGGCGATTGAAAGGGAGAGCGGGCTTAACGTGACACAATATCGGTATCACAAAAGACAGCGTATCCGCAACAAAAGACGGGGCTGACCTTAAAACAGACAATGCCCCCTTTGTTTCGCTCCCCTAAATAGCCTGGATCTTTGTCTTTTTTTGCAACAAAAAAAAATTACAGGAATCTGTTACCAAAATCTAACCGTGTCGCTCCAGCCCAGTTCAACCTCGTCGCAAAGTTTCACAAGCAGAAGTTTCAAGTAAATCCAGTCGAGAGGAATATAAAAAAATATACTTCTCGTCCTTAACCCTTTACTTGCTGCCTACCGACTTCTCAACTATGTCTTGACTTCCTTTGTCTCGCTATTGGCGGCCGTGCCTTCAGCTGCCCCGGGCCCTAAGCTCTGGAATTCCCTCCCTAAACCTCTCCGCCTCTCCGCCTCACTCTCTCTCTCTCTCGCTCTCTCTCGTCCTTTCAGAAAGTCCTTAAAAACCCACCTCTTTCTCCGAGCTTAGTGGCCATAAATATAAGATAGTCGCTAATAAATCCAGTAGGGAATTCAGGAGAATCTTCTTTACCCAGAGAGTGGCGAGAATGGGGAACTCGCTGCCACAGGGAGTGGTTGAGGCGAATAGTACAGATGCGTTTAAGGGGAGGCTCGATAAACACATGGGGGGGTGGGGGAGAAAGGAATCGAAGGATATGCTGATGGGTGAGATGGAGAAGGGGTGGGAGGAGGCTGGTGTGGGGCATAAACACCAGCACGGAGCAGTTGGGCCGAATGGCCTGTTTCTGTGCTGTAAATACTATGTAAAAGCTTTTGGTCACCTTTCCTACTGACTCCTTCTTTTGTCCGATTACCGCTCCCGTGAGGCGCCAAGGGACATTTTACTACCTTAAGGGTGCTAGATAAATGCAAGTTGTTGTTGTTATGGAGAGGGCAGTGCTTGGTGCCCAGGATCTTGGCTTCCTGGTGCGCCAGATGTATCCAGATGTTGAGCTGAAGAAGGCTCCTTGGCCCTTTTTGGATCTCATCCTTCCAGAATACCTTGCGTCTCCCTATTGCAGCTGTTTCTTAATTGGTTCCAGCGCCTTGGCTGCAACCATCATTCCGAGCAACACATTCCAGCTGTTCTGCACCCTTTGTGTGACAGAATACTTCCTGGCACTTGTCCTAAACTTGCCCTTCACAACCTTTAACCTCTGTCCTCTTGCCCTGGTGTTTCTGAAAGTATTGATTATGGTGGGGTGGGGGTTGGGGGCTGGGCTTGTACGCTGTTGGGGGTCACTAAAGGTAGCGAAGTAGGCTAATAAAGACCGTTGGAAAAAAGCAAACAAAGCACTGGGGTTCAGTTCGAGAGGGATAGAATTGAAAATCGGAGACGTTACGTTATACTTGTGCAGAACCTTGGTTAGACCACATTCGGGAGTACTGTGAACAGTTCTGGTCTCCATATTATATAAAAATGAGATAGAGCCACTGGAGAAGGTGCAAAAAACATTTACTAGAATGACAGCAGAACTGAGAGGTTATACCAATCGGGAAAGATTGAACAGGCTGGGGCTCTGTTCTCTAGAAAAGAGAAGGCTGAGGGGTGACCTGATCGAGGTCTAGATGTTATGCCGGTGTTAATGCTCCACATGAGCCTCCTCCCATCCCTCTTCATCTCATATCCTGGCGGGTATCGCTCCCCCTGATATAAGAAGAACGGTAGCCAGCAAGAAAGAGCGACTCCGTCAAACATCAGATGAGAGGCACCCTCTGCATTGTCACACACCTACACCCAGCCGCCTAAAGTCAAGGAAGAGCTTCATGAACAGTGTTGTTCCATTACAATCAACCTCATCTGAAGCCCGCATCGCCTTGTGGAAAGACCGGCTCGCCAGTCTTGAACAACCCCCAGCGATGGAAATTTTACCTGATGAAAGCCTTCCCCCAGGAGCTAATTGCAACTGGGCAACCTGGAAGTGCCTTAACAGACTTAGGACCGGTGTAGGTTGCTCAATGGTGTCACTAAGCAAATGGGGATATTCAACCAGCCCGACAACTTGTGAATGTGGAACTGAGGCACAGACTATGCAACATCTCCTGCAATGTCCATCGTTAGAGGAACCCTGCACTGTTGCAGATCTTGCCGAATTCAACAACAAGGCGCAAAAATGTGTCCAGTTCTGGCTGGGCTATGTATAGACTGTCCGTGGACACGATAAGAAGATCTCACCCTATCAACATATCCTTCTCTTCCCTTCTCCCTAATGTGTTTATCGAGCTTCCCCTTAAATGCATCGATACTATTTGCCTCAACCACTCCCTGTGGTAGCGAGTTCCACATTCTCACCACTCTCTGGGTAAAGGAGTTTCACCTGAATTCCCCATTGGATTTATTCGTGACTATCTTATATTTATGGCCCCTAGTTTTGGTCGACCCAGCCAAGATTTATTCCATTCAGTTTCACAACTTACAATGGTGGGAGTTGAATTCATGACCTCTAGGTTGCTAGGCCTTGGTTATCGCCTGTTACCTCCGGCCAAGCGGCTATTTCCTGTGCACTGGATGCGAAGTGCCAGCAGGCAGTTCGTCCATGAAGAGAATCACAGCCAGAGCCAATCCTATCCTCACCTTATGTCTTCATGTGCACATTTCCTAAGAATGAAGAACTGAAAGAAATTAGTATTAGTAAAATAATAGTACTGGAGAAATTAATGGGACTGAAAGCTGATAAATCCCCTGGACCCGATGGCCTACATCCTAGGGTTTTGAAAGAGGTGGCTATAGAGATAGTGGATGCATTGGTTGTCATTTTCAAAAATTCCATAGATTCTAGAATGGTTCCCGCAGATTGGAAGGTAGCAAATGTAACCCCACTATTTAAGAAAGGAGGGAGAGAGAAAACGGGGAACTATAGGCTAGTTAGCCTGACATCAGTAGTAGGGATAATGCGAGAATCTATTATTAAAGACATAGTAACAGGGCACTTAGAAAATAATAATAGAATTGAGCAGAGTCAACACGGATTTATGAAAGGGAAATCATGTTTGATGAATTTGTTAGAGTTTTTTGAGGTTATAACTAGCAGTGGATGTGGTGTATTTGGATTTTCAGAAGGCATTCGATAAGGTGCCACACAAGAGGTTATGAAACAAAATTAGGGCTCATGGGATTGGGGGTAATACATAGATACATAGAAGATAGGAGCAGGAGTAGGCCATTCGGCCCTTCGTGCCTGCTCCGCCATTCGATGAGATCATGGCTGATCTTTTAATTCAGTATCCCGTCCCCGCCTTCTCTCCGTAACCCTTAACCCCTTTTGCCCGTAGAAATATACTAGCATGGATTGAGGATTGGTTAACGGACAGAAACAGAGAGTAGGAATAAATGGGTCGTTTTCGGGATGGCAGGCTGTAATTAGTGGTGTACCGCAATGATCAGTGCTTGGGCCTCAGCTATTCACAATCTACATCAATGATTTGGATGAGGGGACCAAATGTAATATATCCAAGTTTGTTGATGATACAAAGCTGGGTGGGAATGTAAGTTGTGAGGAGGATGCAAAGAGGCTTCGAGGGAATATAAACAGGCCAAGTGAGTGGGCAAGAACATGGCAAATGGAATATAATGTGGAGAAATGTGAAGTTAATCCACTTTGGTAGGAAAAATAGAAAAGCAGAGTATTTTTTAAATGGTGAGAGATTGGGAAATGTTGGTGTTCAGAGGGACCTGGGTGCCCTTGTACACAAATCACTGAAAGTTAACATGCAGGTACAGCAAGCAATTAGGAAAACAAATGGTATGTTGGCCTTTATTACAAGAGGATTTGAGTATAAGAGTAAAGACGTCTTACTGCAATTATATAGGGCCCTGGTGAGACCACACCTGGAGTATTGTGTACAGTTTTGGTCTCCTTACCTAAGGAAGGATATACTTGCCATAGAGGGAGTGCAACGAAGGTTCACCAGACTGGTTCCTGGGATGGGGGGATTGT
Organism: Somniosus microcephalus; assembly: GCF_052327205.1. NCBI lineage: Eukaryota > Metazoa > Chordata > Chondrichthyes > Squaliformes > Somniosidae > Somniosus > Somniosus microcephalus. Next base: position 29,628,988 of record NC_141017.1, on the reverse strand, counting down.
CCTATGAGGAGAGATTGAGTAGACTAGGCCTATATTCTCCAGAGTTTAGAAGAATGAGAGGTGATCTCATTGAAACATACAAAATTCTTACAGGGCTTGACAGGGTAGATGCAGGGAGGATGTTTCCCCTGGCTGGGGAGTCTAGAACCAGGGGTCTCAGTCTCAGAATAAGGGGTCGGCCATTTAGGACTGAGATGAGGAGAAATTTCTTCACTCAGAGGGTGGTGAATCTTTGGAATTCTCTGCCCCAGAGGGCTGTGGAGGCTCAGTCGTTGAGTATATTCAAGACAGAGATCGATAGATTTTTGAATATTAAGAGAATCAAGGGATATGGGGATAGTGCAGGAAAGTGGAGATGAGGTAGAAGATCAGCCACGATCTTATTGAATGGCGGAGCAGGCTCGAAGGGCCGAATGCCCTACTCCTGCTCCTATTTCTTATGTTCTTATCTTCCAGCGGGAGTCTCTGGATAGTGATGGGGAGTGGCGGGGACCATTAATAATTATTTTCTTCCCCTCCCTGGCCTGGTAACACCGAGACCGATTGTAGTCTCCCTGTTCACCTGAAACCTCACAGGCTAGTTCCCGATCTCATTCAAGTCGTGATAGATTGAGGTTTATCATGTGAAAGAAAGAAAGACTTGCATTTCTATAGCACCTTTCACGATCACCAGACTTCCCAAAGCACTTTACAGCCAATGAAGTACTTTTGATGTGTAGTCGCTGTTGAAATGTAGGAAACGCAGCAGCCAATTTGCGCACAGCAAGCTCCCACAAACAGCAATGTGATAATGACCAGATAATCTGTTTTTGTTATGTTGGTTGAGGGATAAATATTGTCCCAGGACACCGGGGAGAACTCCCCTGCTCTTCTTCGAAATAGTGCCACGGGATCTTTTACATCCACCTGAGAGAGCAGACGGGGCCTCGGTTTAGCGTCTCATCCGAAAGACGGCGCCTCCGACGGTGCGGCACTCCCTCAGCACCGCACTGGGAGTGTCAGCCTGGATTTTTGTGCTCAAGATCTCTGGAGTGGGGACTCGAACCCACTGTGGTTGATGAGAGTTAGCCCAGACAAAGGAAAGGAGGAATCGGCCAGCAAGATATGCCTGCTGCATCTGACAGCAGAAAGTTCTAGAATAGCACTGGTAGAAGGTGGGAGCGTGTGGGACCAACAGTTGGGTTGCCAACTCTGGTTGAATGTATTCCTGGGGGTTTTACCACAAGGCCTCTCGACTCCAATCGCCCCGTCCGGTCAAACAACCCTTTATACCATCTCCGCTATTTTTAGAATGAATCAACAAAAGTGTTCAAAGAAAATGATTAAAGAAATAGACAAAATTTTTGCTAACGCCGCTACGATTTTTCGGCTGGTGTTGCTCGCAGCCATGTCCCGCAGATTAACTTTTAATTCCACTGGACTCCAGGGCATTCCTGCAGGGTTGGCAACCCCGCGCGAACAAGCGGGATCGGGAACTGAAAGAGATAACGGGAGAAAAAAACACCGATTGGGGGGAAGCGTGGGGCGCCGGGAAACGCGGGCATTTGAAATACTTTTTTAAAAAAATGGCAAAGGTGCTGAGGGAATTAAAGGGTTAAAGTTTGTTGGGTCTGATTGCAAAAGAGGGGGAGCGGGAGCAGGGGCGGGGGGGGGGGAGGGTGGGTTAAAGGGCAGCTTGAGAAGGTGTCGATTTGTCACCTTATTTCGCATGACTTGAAAGGCAGCTGTCCACTGCAGCCAGCGCATTGAGCGGTGTGCAGTCTTAAACTCCCCCCGCCCCCCTCGTCCCGCCTCAGGCACTGCAGTCGGCCAGACACGTGGCCCTGCAATTATACCAGTTGTTCGGGTCGCGACCCAGACTCTTAGCCTTTCGACCCCTGACCTCCCGCGCTCTTAATCTTTATCAACAAGTCGCAAGTGGCTGGGAAAACACGGTGGGCGCCGGGGGGGAGGGCAGTGGTCCCGACTCCGATTACATGTCAACAAAGAGCAGGTGCAGGAGCGCAGAACAGAAAGGGAAGAGGGAGAAAGTAGCAAAGTAAAGAAAGGGAAGAGGGGAGAAAGGAATAAATAGGTTCATCAACAAGTATTGATCAAGACAGAGTTTCATTAAATAGGAAGGGTTATTCAGCTGAGGATGTTATTGCTAAATAGAGTAAATTCTCAAGAAATTTACACAACCATGTATAATACCCCCCGTGTATAATACCCCCCATGAATAATACCCCGTGTATAATACCCCCGTGTATAATACCCCGTGTATAATACCCCCGTGTATAATACCCCCGTGTATAATACCCCGTGTATAATACCCGGTGTAGAATAACCCCCGTGTATAATACCACCGTGTATAAAACCCCCGGGTATAATACCCCGTGTATAACACCCACCCGTGTATAATACCCCCGTGTATAATACCCCTCGTGTATAATACCCTCCGTGTATAATACCCCCTGTGTATAATACCCACCGTGTATAATACCCCGTGTATAATACCCCCCGTGTATAATACCCACCGTGTATAATACCCCGTGTATAATAACCCTGAGTACAATACCCCCGTGTATAATACCCCCTGTGTATAATACCCCCATGTATAATACCCCCGTGTATAAAACCCCCCATGTATAATACCCACGTGTATAATACCCCCCGTGTATAATACCCCCCATGTATAATACCCTGTGTATAATAACCCCGAGGAGAATAGGCCCCGTGTATAATACCCCCTGTGTATAATACCCCCATGTATAATACCCCCCGTGTATAAAACCCCCCATGTATAATACCCACGTGTATAATACCCCCCCTGTATAATACCCCCCGTGTATAATACCCACCGCGTATACTACCCCCGTGTATAACACCCCCGTGTATAATACCCACTGTGTATATTATCCCCTGTATAATTATATATATTAAACACCTGCGGTATTAAAAACGGGGGTATTATACACGGGGGGTATTATACACGGGGGGGTATTATACACGGGGGGGTATTATACACGGGGGTATTATACACGGGGGTATTATACACGGGGGTATTATACACAGGGGGTATCATACACGGGGGTATTATACACAGGGTATATTATACACGGGGGGTATTATACATGGGTTATTATACATGGGGGGTATTATAAACGGGGGGTATTATACATGGGGTATTATACACGGGGGTATTATACACGGGGGGTATTATACACGGGGGTATTATACACGGGGGGTATTGTACACGGGGGGTATTGTACACGGGGGGTATTATACACAGTGGGTATTATACACGGGGGGTATTATACACGGGGTATTATACACGGGGGTATTATACATGGGTTATTATACACGGAGGGTATTATACACGGGGGTATTATACACGGGGGTATTGTACACGGGGGTATTGTACACGGGGGGTATTATACACAGGGGGTATTATACACGGGGGGTATTATACACAGGGTATAATACATGGGGGGTATTATACACGGGGGTATTATACACGGGGGTATTATACACGAGGGTATTATACAAGGGGAGCATTATACACGGGGTATTATACACGGGGTATTATACACGGAGGGTATTATACACGGGGTATTATACACAGGGGTTTTATACACGGGGAATATTATACACGGGGGTATTATACACGGGGGGTATTATACACGGTGTATTATACACGGGGGTTTTATACACAGGGGGTATTATACACGGTGGTATTATACACGGGGCGTATTATACACGGGGTATTATACACGGGGGGTATTATACACGGGGGTATTATACACGGGGGGTATTATACATGGGGGTATTATATACGGGGGTATAATACACGGAGGGTATTATACACAGGGGTTATTATTCACGGGGGTATTATACACGGGGATATTATACACGGGGGTTAATATACACGGGGGTATTATGCACGGGGGTATTATACACGGGGGTATTATACACGGGGGTTATTATACACGTGGGGTGTTATACACGGGGGTATTATACACGGTATTACACACGGGGGGTATTACACACGGGGGTTATTACACACGGGGGCTATTATACACGGGGTGGATTATAAACGGGGGGGGTATTATACATGGGGGTATTATACGCGGGGGTATTATACGCGGGGGTATTATACACGGGGGGTTTTATACACGGGGGGTATTATACACGGGGGGTATTATACACGGGGGGTATTATACACGGGGGTATTATACACGGGGGTATTACACACGTGGGTATTATACAAGGGGGGTATTATACACGGGGGATATTATACACGGGTTATTATACACGGGGTGTTATACACGGAGGGTATTATACACGGGGTATTATACACGGGGGGTTTTATACACGGGGGGTATTATACACGGGGGTATTATACACGGGGTATTATACACGGGGTTATTATACATGGGGGTTTTATACACGGGGGTATTATACATGGTGGTATTATACACGGGGTATTATACACGGGGGGTTTTATACACGGGGGGTATTATACACGGGGGGTATTATACACGGGGGTATTATATAAGGGGGGTATAATACACGGTGGCTATTATACACGGGGGGTAATATTCACGGGGATATTATACACGGGGGTATTATGCATGGGGGTATTATACACGGGGGGTATTATACACGGGGGTATTGTACACGGGGGGCATTATAGACGGGGGTTATTATACATGGGGGTTATTGTGCACAGGGGGTTTTATACACGGGGGTATTATACACGGGATATTATACACGGGGCATTATACACGGGGTTTATTATACATGGGGGTATTGTACACGGGGGGTATTATAGACGGTGTATTATACACGGGGGGCATTATACACGGGGGTTATTATACATGGGGGTATTGTACATGGGGGGTCTTATACACGCGGGTATTATACACGGGGGGTATTATACACGGGGGATATTATACACGGGGTATTATACACGGGGGCATTATACACGGGGGTTATTATACATGGGGGGTATTGTACACGGGGGGTTTTATACACGGGGGTATTATACTCAGGGGCGCATACATGGGGGGTATTATACACGGGGGGTATTATACACAGGGGGTATTATACACGGAGGGTATTATACACGGGGTTATTATACATGGGTGTGTTATACACTGGGGGTATTATACAAGGGGGTTATTATACACGGGATTATTATACACGGGGGCTGTTATACAAAGGGATATTATACACATGGGGTATTATACACGGAGGTATTATACAAGGGGGTTATTATACACGGGGGCATTATACACGGTGGGTATCATTCACGGGGGGTATTATACACGGGAGGTATTATACACGGGGGGTATTATACACAGGGGTTATTATACACGGGGGGTATTATACACGGTATTATACACGGGGGGTATTATACACGGGGGCTATTATACACGGGGGTATTATACACGGGGTATTATACACGGGGGTATTAAACACGGGGGTATTAAACACGGGGGTATTATACACGGGGGTATTATACACGGGGGTATTATACACGGGTTTATTATACACGGGGGTATTATACACAGCGGTATTATATCCGGGGTGTTATAAACGGGGGTATTATACACGGGGGTATTATACACGGGGGTATTATACACGAGGTATTATACACGGGCGGGTATTATAAACGGGGGATTATAAGTGGGGGTATTATAAACGGGGGTATTATACACGGCGGGTATTATACACGGGGTATTAAAAACGGGGGGTATTATAGACGGGGCTATTATACACGGGGTATTATACACGGAGGGTATTATAAATGGGGGTATTATACACGGGGGGTATTATTAACGGGGGTATTATACACGGGGGTATTATACACGGGGAATATTATACACGGGTTATTATACATGGGCTGTATTATACACGGGGTATTGCACACGGGGGTATTACACACGGGGGGTATTATACATGGTGTATTATACACGGGGGGTATTATAAATGGTGTATTATACACGGGGGGTATTATAAACGGGGGTATTATACACGGGGTATTATACACGGAGGGTATTATACACGGGTTATTATACACGGGGGGTATTATACACGGGGGGTATTATACACGGGTGTATTATACACGGGGGGTTTTATTCAGGGTTTATTATACACAGGGGGTATTATACACGGGGGATATTATACACGGGGGTATTATACACGGGGTATTATACACGGGTGTATTATACACGGGGGGTTTTATTCAGGGTTTATTATACACAGGGGGTATTATACACGGGGGATATTATACACGGGGGTATTATACAGGGGATATTATACACGGGGGGTATTATACACGGGGGGGTTTTATTCACGGGGGTATTATACACGGGGGTATTATACACGGTGTATTATACACGGGGGTAATATACACGGGGGTATTATACACGGTGTATTATACACGGGGGTATTATACACGGGGGTTTTATACACGGGGGTATTTGACATGGGGGTATTATACACGGGGTATTATACACGGAGGTATTATACATGGGGGTATTGTACACGGGGGTGTATTATACACGGGGGTGTATTATACACGGGGGTATTATACACGGGGTTATTATACATGGGGGTATTTTACAAGAGGGGTATTATACACGGGGGGTATTAAACGCGGGTGGTATTATACACGAGGGGTATTATATATGGGGTATTATACACGGTGGTATCATACACGGGGTATTATACACGGGGGGTATTATACAGGTGTGTATTATACACGAGGTATTATACACGGGGGGTATTATACACGGTACTATACTCAGGGGTTTTATACACGGTGGGTATTATACACGGGGGGTATTAAACACAGGGGTTTTATACACGTGGGGTATTATACACGGGGTGTATTATACACGGGGTGTATTATACACGGTGGGTATTATACACGGGGGGTATTATATGCGGGGTATTATACACGGGGGTTATTATACACGGTATTATACAGAGGGGTATTATACAAGGGGGTATTATACACGGGGGGTATTATACACGGGGTATTATACACGGGGGGTATTATAAATGGGGGTATTATACACGGGGGTATTATAAACGGGGGTATTATACACGGGGGTATTATACACGGGGGTTTTATACACGGGGGTATTATACACAAAGGTATTATACACGGGGGTATTATACACGGGGGGTATTATACACGGGGTATTATACACGGGGTTATTATACACGGGGGTATTATACACGGGGGGTATTATACAAGGGGGTATTATACAAGGGGGGTATTATACACGGGGGTATTATACACGGGGGTATTACACACGGGGGATTATACACGGGGGTATTGTACACGGGGGGTATTATACACGGGGGGATATTATACATGGGGGTATTATACACGGGGGGTATTATACACGGGGGGTATTATACACGGGGGCATTATACACGGGGGTATTATACACGGGGGTATTGTACACGGGTGTTATTATACACGGGGGGATATTTTACATGGGGGTATTATACATGGGGGGTATTATACACGGGGGTATTATGCACCGGGTATTATACACCGGGTTATTATACACGGGGGTAGTATACACGGAGTATTATACACGGAGGGTATTATACACGGGGTATTATACACCGGGGTATTATACATGGGGTGTTATACACGGGGTGTATTATACGCGGGGTATTATACGCGGGGGTATAATACACGTGCTGTATTATACACAGGTGGTATTATACACGGGGTATTAAACATGGGGGTATTATACACGGGGGTATTATACACGGGGTGTATTACACACTGGGGGTATTATACACGGGGGGTATTATACACAGGGTATTATACACGTGGGTATTATACACGATGGTATTATACACGGGGTATTATACACGGGGGTTATTATAGACGGTATTATGCACAGGGGTATTATACGCGGAGTGGTATTATACACGGGGGGTATTATACACGGGGGTTTTATACACGTGGGGTATTATAGAAGTGGGGTATTATACACGGGGGTTTTATACACGTGGGGTATTATACACGTGGGGTATTATACATGGGGGGTATTATACACGGTGGGTATTATACATGGGGGGTATTATACAAGGGGGGTATTATACACGGGGTATTATACACGGGGGTATTATACACGGTATTATACAGGGGGTATTATACACGGGGGTATTATACACGGGGGTATTATACATGTGGGTATTATACACGGGTTATTATACACGGGGGGTATTATACACGGGGGGTATTATTCACGGGGGTATTATACACGGGGGGTATTATACACGGGGTATTATACACGGGGGGTATTATACACGGGGGTATTATACACGGGGTATTATACAGAGGGGGTATTATACACGGGTGTATTATACACGGGGGTATTATACACGGGGGGTATTTTACAAGAGGGGTATTATACACTGGGGGTATTATACACGGGGTATTATACACGGGGGGTATTATACAGGGGGGTATTATACACAGGGGTATTATAAATGGGGGTATTATACACCCGGGGTATTATAAATGGGGGTATTATACACGGGGTATTATACACGGTGTGTATTATACACGGGGGTTATTATACACGGAGAGTATTATACACGGGTTATTATACATGGGGGGTATTATACACGGGGGTATTATACACGGGGGTATTATACACAGGGGTTTTATACACGGGCGTTTTATACACGGGGGGTATTATACACGGGGTGTATTATACACGGGGTTATTATACATGTGGGAATTATACACGGGAGGGTATTATACACGGGGGGTATTATGCACGGGGGATATTACACACGGGGGTTATTACACACGGGGGTTATTACACACGGGGGTTATTACACACGGGGGTTATTATACACGGGGGTATTATACCGGGGGTATTATACACGGGGGTTTTATACACGGGGGTATTATACACGGGGGTATTATACATGGGGGTATTATACACAGAGTATTATACACGGGCGTATTATACACGGGGGTATTATACACGGGGGGTATTATACAAGGGGGGTATTATACATGGGGGGTATTATACACGGGGGTATTATACACGGGGGTTATTATACACGGGATGTTATACACGGGGGGCATTATACACAGGTGTATTATACACGGGGTATTATACACGGGGTTATTATACACGGGGGTATTACACACGGGGGTATTACACACGGGGGATTATACACGGGGGGGTATTATACACGGGGGTATTATACACGGGGTATTATACACGGTGGGTATTATACACGGGGATTTTATACACGGGGGCTATTATACACGGGGTATTATATACGGGGGGTATTACACACGGGGGTTATACACGGGGGGTATTATACACGGGGGGTATTATACATGGGGGATATTATACACGGAGGCATTATACACGGGGGTATTATACACGGGGGTATTATACATGGGGTTTTATACACGGTGGGTTTTATACACGGGGGTATTATACACGGGGTATTATACACGGGGGTATTATATACGTGGGTATTATACACGGGGTATTATACACGGTGGGTATTATACACGGGGGTATTATACACGGGGATATTATACACAGGGTATTATACACGGGTATTATACACGGGGGGTATTATACACGGGGTGTATCATACACGCAGGCTATTATACACGGGGATATTATACACGGGGGTATTATATACAGGGGTATTATACACGGGGGTATTATACACGGGGGTTATTATACACGGTGTATTATACACGGGGGTATTATACACGGGGGGTATTACACACGGGGGTATTATACACGGGGTATTATACACGGGGGTATTAAAAGGGGGGTATTATACAGGGGGTATTATACACGGGGGGTATTATACACGGGGGTATTATACAGGGGTTTTATACACGGGGGCATTATACACGGGGGCATGTTACACGGGGGCATTATACACGGGGGTATTATACAGGGGATATTATACACGGGGGGTATTATACACGGGGGGTATTATACACGGGGGTATTATACACGGGGTATTGTACACGGGGGTATTATACACTGGGGTATTATAACCGGGGGTATTATACAGGGCGGTATTATACACGGGGGGTATTATACACTGGGGGTATTATACACGGGGGTTTTATACACGGGGGTATTATACACGGGTGTATTATACATGGGGGGTATTATACACGGGGTATTATACACGGGGGTATTATGCACAGGGGGTATTATACACGGCGGTATTATACAAGTGGGTACTATACACGGGGTATTATACACGGGGGGGGTATTATACACGGGGGTATTATACACGGGAGTATTATACACGGGGGGCAATATACATGGGGGGTTATTATACACGGGTTGTATTATACACAGGGGATATTATACACGGGGGTATTATACACGAGGTATTATACACGGGGTTATTATACACAGGGGATATTATACACGGGGGTATTACACACGGGGTTATTACACACGGGGGAATATACACGGGGGTATTATACACGGGGTATTGTACACGGGGGTATTGTACACGGGGGGTATTATACACGGGGTTATTGTACACGGGGTATTATACACGGGGGCATTATAGTTGGGGGCCATTATACACGCGCGTTATTATACACGGGGGTATTATACACGGGGTTATTATACACGGGGGTATTATACACGGGGTATTATACACGGGGGTATTATACACGGGGTAGTATACACGGGGGTATTATACACGGGTTGTTATACACGGGTGGTATTATACGCCGGGTATTATACGCGGGGGTATAATACACGGGGGTATTATACACGGGGCATATTATGCACAGGGGGTATTATACACGGGGGTTTTATACACGTGGGCCTAGAAATTCGGTGGGGTTAGCGCCCAATTAGAGGCGTTAGAGGGTCTTGCGCCGGAATTATAGCTGGTAACGAAATTGCGTTGGGCCCTACCATCGGCATTAGTGGGTAGCGCTGCGCCGGCACCGATGACATCATCGGTGTGCGCAGCGTCCCGGTTGCCGTGGTAACCCGGCCCCAAGCCCAAATTCAGTTGCGGCCGCCTCGCCCGTGGCAGCCGCAACCAACGATTGTTGAAAGGGATGTTACACACCTTTGCGCCGGCGCATAAAGGTGGAGCGGCGGCCGGCCGCTTTCCCGGCGGCCGCCTGCCCGCACCTCCCTCCCCGGACTCCTCCACCACCCCCCCGCGGCACTGATGTGTGTGGCCCGCGAGCCCGGCTCTTCCCCGAGGTGCCGGGCTCATTTGTCGGGCGAATCGACCGGCCAGCGGTCGGCTGCAGGCAGCTCCTCCTTAACAGAAGGAGGAGGCCTGCAGTACCCCAGCCTGCCGCACCGCCTCGGGTGCCGCAGCGGTGGATTAGCGCCTGGAAACTGCACTGAACGCCCATAGTGAGGCGCAAAAACCCTCTATTAGCGCCCGCCGCCGTCTGGGCCCGGGGCAACCGAATTTTCGTCGGGCGCAGCGGCATTAACGCCGGCGCAAAATTTCGGGCGCTAAAGCCCTGGCGGACCCACAACCGAATTTCCAGGCCGTGGTGTATTATACACAGGTGGTATTATACACGGGGTATTATACACGGGGTGTATTACACACGGGGGGTATTATACATGGGGGGTATTACACACGGGGTATTATACACGGGGGCATATTATACACGGGGTATTATACACGGGGGATATTATACATGGGGGATATTATACACGGTATTATACACGGGTGTTATACACGTGGGGGTATTATACACGGGGTCTATTATACACGGGGGTTTTATACACGTGGGGTATTATACACGGGGGGTATTATACAAGGGGGGTATTATACATGGGGGGTATTATACACGGGGGTATTATACACGGGGGTTATTATACACGGGATGTTATACACGGGGGGCATTATACACAGGTGTATTATACACGGGGTATTATACACGGGGTTATTATACACGGGGGTATTACACACGGGGGTATTACACACGGGGGATTATACACGGGGGGGTATTATACACGGGGGTATTATACACGGGGTATTATACACGGTGGGTATTATACACGGGGATTTTATACACGGGGGCTATTATACACGGGGTATTATATACGGGGGGTATTACACACGGGGGTTATACACGGGGGGTATTATACACGGGGGGTATTATACATGGGGGATATTATACACGGAGGCATTATACACGGGGGTATTATACACGGGGGTATTATACATGGGGTTTTATACACGGTGGGTTTTATACACGGGGGTATTATACACGGGGTATTATACACGGGGGTATTATATACGTGGGTATTATACACGGGGTATTATACACGGTGGGTATTATACACGGGGGTATTATACACGGGGATATTATACACAGGGTATTATACACGGGTATTATACACGGGGGGTATTATACACGGGGTGTATCATACACGCAGGCTATTATACACGGGGATATTATACACGGGGGTATTATATACAGGGGTATTATACACGGGGGTATTATACACGGGGGTTATTATACACGGTGTATTATACACGGGGGTATTATACACGGGGGGTATTACACACGGGGGTATTATACACGGGGTATTATACACGGGGGTATTAAAAGGGGGGTATTATACAGGGGGTATTATACACGGGGGGTATTATACACGGGGGTATTATACAGGGGTTTTATACACGGGGGCATTATACACGGGGGCATGTTACACGGGGGCATTATACACGGGGGTATTATACAGGGGATATTATACACGGGGGGTATTATACACGGGGGGTATTATACACGGGGGTATTATACACGGGGTATTGTACACGGGGGTATTATACACTGGGGTATTATAACCGGGGGTATTATACAGGGCGGTATTATACACGGGGGGTATTATACACTGGTGGTATTATACACGGGGGTTTTATACACGGGGGTATTATACACGGGTGTATTATACATGGGGGGTATTATACACGGGGTATTATACACGGGGGTATTATGCACAGGGGGTATTATACACGGCGGTATTATACAAGTGGGTACTATACACGGGGTATTATACACGGGGGGGGTATTATACACGGGGGTATTATACACGGGAGTATTATACACGGGGGGCAATATACATGGGGGGTTATTATACACGGGTTGTATTATACACAGGGGATATTATACACGGGGGTATTATACACGAGGTATTATACACGGGGTTATTATACACAGGGGATATTATACACGGGGGTATTACACACGGGGTTATTACACACGGGGGAATATACACGGGGGTATTATACACGGGGTATTGTACACGGGGGTATTGTACACGGGGGGTATTATACACGGGGTTATTGTACACGGGGTATTATACACGGGGGCATTATAGTTGGGGGCCATTATACACGCGCGTTATTATACACGGGGGTATTATACACGGGGTTATTATACACGGGGGTATTATACACGGGGTATTATACACGGGGGTATTATACACGGGGTAGTATACACGGGGGTATTATACACGGGTTGTTATACACGGGTGGTATTATACGCCGGGTATTATACGCGGGGGTATAATACACGGGGGTATTATACACGGGGCATATTATGCACAGGGGGTATTATACACGGGGGTTTTATACACGTGGGCCTAGAAATTCGGTGGGGTTAGCGCCCAATTAGAGGCGTTAGAGGGTCTTGCGCCGGAATTATAGCTGGTAACGAAATTGCGTTGGGCCCTACCATCGGCATTAGTGGGTAGCGCTGCGCCGGCACCGATGACATCATCGGTGTGCGCAGCGTCCCGGTTGCCGTGGTAACCCGGCCCCAAGCCCAAATTCAGTTGCGGCCGCCTCGCCCGTGGCAGCCGCAACCAACGATTGTTGAAAGGGATGTTACACACCTTTGCGCCGGCGCATAAAGGTGGAGCGGCGGCCGGCCGCTTTCCCGGCGGCCGCCTGCCCGCACCTCCCTCCCCGGACTCCTCCACCACCCCCCCGCGGCACTGATGTGTGTGGCCCGCGAGCCCGGCTCTTCCCCGAGGTGCCGGGCTCATTTGTCGGGCGAATCGACCGGCCAGCGGTCGGCTGCAGGCAGCTCCTCCTTAACAGAAGGAGGAGGCCTGCAGTACCCCAGCCTGCCGCACCGCCTCGGGTGCCGCAGCGGTGGATTAGCGCCTGGAAACTGCACTGAACGCCCATAGTGAGGCGCAAAAACCCTCTATTAGCGCCCGCCGCCGTCTGGGCCCGGGGCAACCGAATTTTCGTCGGGCGCAGCGGCATTAACGCCGGCGCAAAATTTCGGGCGCTAAAGCCCTGGCGGACCCACAACCGAATTTCCAGGCCGTGGTGTATTATACACAGGTGGTATTATACACGGGGTATTATACACGGGGTGTATTACACACGGGGGGTATTATACATGGGGGGTATTACACACGGGGTATTATACACGGGGGCATATTATACACGGGGTATTATACACGGGGGATATTATACATGGGGGATATTATACACGGTATTATACACGGGTGTTATACACGTGGGGGTATTATACACGGGGTCTATTATACACGGGGGTTTTATACACGTGGGGTATTATACACGTGGGGTATTATACACGGGGGTTTTATACACGTGGGGTATTATACATGTGGGGTATTATACACGGGGGGTATTTTACATGGGAGTATTATACACGGGGTTATTATACACGGAGGGTATTATTCACGGTGTGTTATACACGGGGGTATTATAAATGGGGTGTATTATATACGGGGGTATTATACACGGGTATTATACACGGGTATTATACACGGGGGTATTATACACAGGGGTATTATACACAGGGGGGTATTATACACAGGGGTATTATACATGGGGTATTATACACGGGGTGTATTATACACGGGGTGTATTATACAGGGGGGTATTATACACGGGGTATTATACACGGGGGGTATTATACATGGGGCTATTATACACGGGGGTATTATACACGGGGGTATTATACACGGGGTATTATACACGGGGGTTATTATACACGGGGGGTATTATACACGGGGGTATTATACACGGGGGTATTATACATGGGGGTATTATACACGGGGCGGGGATTATACACGGGGGTATTATACACGGGGTATTATACACGGGGTATTATACACGGGGGGTATTATACACCGGGGGTATTATACACGGTGGGGTATTATACACGGGGGGTATTATACACCGGGGGTATAATACACGGGGGTATTATACACGGGGGGTGTTATACACGGGGGTATTATACACAGGGGTATTATACAAGGGGGGTATTATACACGGGGGTATTATACACGGGGGGTATTATACACGGGGGTATTATACACGGGGGTATTATACACGACAGATATTATACACGGGGGTATTATACACGGGGGTTATTATACACGGGGGTATTATACACAGGGTTATTATACACAGGGATATTATACACGAGGTTACACACGGGGGATTATAGACGGGGGGTATTATACACGGGGGCTATAATACGCGGGGTTATTATACACGGGGGGTATTGTACACGGGGGTATTATACACAGGGGGTATTATACACAAGGGGTATTATACACGGGGGTATTATACACGGGGGTATTATACAAGGGGGGTATTATACGCGGGGTGTATTATACACGGGGGGTATTATACACGGGGGTATTATACACGGGGGTATTATACACGGTGGGTATTATACACGGGGATTTTATACACGGGGGCTATTATACGCGGGGTATTATATACGGGGGGTATTACACACGGGGGTTATTATACACGGGGGGTATTATACACGGGGGGTTTTATACACGGGTGGTATTATACACGGGGTTTTATACACGGTGGGTTTTATACACGGGGGTATTATACACGGGGTATTATACATGGGGGTATTATACACGGGGGTATTATACACGGGGATATTATACACGGTGTATTATACACGGTGGTATTATACACGGGGGTATTATACACGGCAGGTATTATGCACGGGGTATTATACACGGGGGGTATTATACACGGGGTATTATACACGGGGGGTATTATACACGGGGGGGTTTTTATTCACGGGGGTATTATACACGGGGGTATTATACACGGTGTATTATACACGGGGGTAATATACACGGGGGGTATTATACACGGTGTATTATACACGGGGGTATTATACACGGGGGTTTTATACACGGGTATTAGACATGGGGGTATTATACACGGGGTATTATACACGGGGGTATTGTACACGGGGGTGTATTATACACGGGGGTGTATTATACATGGGGGTATTATACACGGGGGGGTATTATACACGGGGGTATTTTACAAGAGGGGTATTATACACGGGGGTTATTATACACGGGGGTATTATACACGGGGGTTTTAAACGCGGGTGGTATTATACACGGGGGGTATTATACAGGGGTGTATTATACACGGGGTATTATACACGGGGGGTATTATACACGGTACTATACACGGGTTTTATACACGGTGGGTATTATACACGGGGGGTATTATACACGGGTTTTATACACGTGGGGTATTATACACGTGGGTTATTATACACGGGGGTTTTATACACGTGGGGTATTATACACGTGGGGTATTATACACGGGGGGGTATTATACACGGTGGGTATTATACACGGGGGGTATTATACACGGGGGGTATTATACACGGGGTATTATACACGGGTGGTATTATACACGGTATTATACAGAGGGGTATTATACAAGGGGGCATTATACACGGGGGGTATTATACACGGGGTATTATACACGGGGGGTATTATAAATGGGGGTATTAAAGACGGGGGTATTATAAACGGGGGTATTATACACGGGGGTATTATACACGGGGGTTTTATACACGGGGTATTATACACAGGGGTATTATACACGGGGGTATTATACACGGGGGGTATTATACACAGGGTATTATACACGGGGGTATTATACACGGGGGGTATTATACAAGGGGGTATTATACACGGGGGGTATTATACACGGGGGTATTATTCACGGGGGGTATTATACACGGGGGGTATTAGACATGGGGTATTATACACGGGTGGCATTATACACGAGGGTATTATACACGAGGGTATTATACACAGGGGGTATTATACACGGGTGTATTATACACGGGGGTATTACACACGGGGGATTATACACTGGGGTATTACACACGGGGGTATTGTACACGGGGGTTATTATACACGGGGATATTATACATGGGGGTATTATACACGGGGGGTATTATACACGGGGGTATTATACACGGGGTATTATACACGGGGTTATTGTACACAGGGGGTATTATACACGGGGGCATTATACACGGGGGGCATTATACACGCGCGTTATAATACACGGGGGTATTATACACGGGGTATTATACACGGGGTTATTATACACGGGGGTATTATACACGGAGTATTATACATGGAGGGTATTATACACGGGATATTATACACCGGGGTATTATACACGGGGTGTATTATACGCGGGGTATTATACGCGGTGGTATAATACACGTACTGTATTATACACAGGTGGTATTATACACGGGGTATTAAACACGGGGGTATTATACACGGGGGTATTATACACAGGGTGTATCACACACTGGGGATATTATACACGGGGGTATTATACACAGGGTATTATACACGGTATTATACACGGGGGTATTATACGCGGTGGTATTATACACGGGGTATTATACACGGGGGTTATTATAGACGGTATTATACACAGGGGTATTATACACGGAGTGGTATTATACACGGGGGGTATTATACACGGGGGTTTTATACACGTGGGGTATTATACAAGTGGGGTATTATACACGGGGGTTTTATACACGTGGGGTATTATACACGTGGGTTATTATACATGGGGGGTATTATACACGGTGGGTATTATACATGGGGGGTATTATACACGGGGGGTATTATACACGGGGTATTATACACGGGGGGTATTATACACGGTATTATACAGAGGGGTATTATACACGGGGGTATTATACACGGGGGTATTATACACGTGGGTATTATACACGGGGTATTATACACGGTGGGTATTATAAATGGGGGTATTATACACGGGGGGTATTATAAACGGGGGTATTATACACGGTGGTATTATACACGGGGGTATTATACACGGGGGCATTATACACGGGGGTATTATACACGGGGGTATTATACACGGGGGTATTATACAGGGGGGGTATTATACACGGGGTATTATACACGGGGGTATTATACACGGGGCTATTATAAATGGGGGTATTATACACGGGGGGTATTATAAATGGGGGTATTATACACGGGGTATTATACACGGTGGCCTAGAAATTCCCTTGGGTTTGCGCCCATTTAGGGGCGCAAGAGCGGGTTGCGCCGGAAGTTGCGTCGCCGTTGAAATTAGGTGGGCCTTTAAATCGGCGTAAGCTGGTAGCGCTGCGCCGGCACCGATGACGTCATCGGTGTGCGCAGCGCCCCGGTACCGCCCGAAACCACGCCGATCCCCATCTTCAGTAGCGGCCGCCTCTTCCCTGGCGGCCGCTAACAACGTTTTGAAACCCTGGCCGTGCTGCAGCCTTAGAGGCGCTATTTAAAGCGGAGGTGTGGCCGGCCGCTTTTTCGGCGGCCGCCTGCCCGCACCTCCTTCCCCGGCCTCCTCCAACCCCCCCCCCCCCGCGGCATTGCCGGCTGGTTTCCGTGGAGCCCGGCACTTCGCCGTTGTGCCGGGCTCTTTTGCCGGCACTTTCAATGGGGCTGCGGCCGTTGCAGGCACCTCCCCCTTAAGAGAAGGGGGAGGCCTGCAGTACAGCAGCCTGCCGCTCCGCATCGGGTGGCGCAGCGGGACCGGCAGCGCTGAAATTCACTTTCAGCGCCCCAAGCGGGGCGGGCACACCCTGTACCAGTGCCCGCTTCCGCTTTGGGGCGCTGAAAGTGAATTTGGGGCGGGCACAACTGGCTCGGCGGCGGGTGCTAAATTTCCGGCGCAAACGTGCTGGCGGGGCGTCACCGAATTTATAGGCCGGTGTGTATTATAGACGGGGGTTATTATACACGGAGAGTATTATACACGGGTTATTATACATGGGGGGTATTATACACGGGGGTATTATACACGGGGGTATTATACATGGGGGTTTTATACACGTGGGGTATTATACACGGTGGTATTATACACGGGGTATTATACACGGGGTTATTATACACGGGGGGTTTTATACACGGGGGGTATTATACACAGGGTATTATACACGGGGGTATTATACACGGGGGTATTATACACGGGGGGGTATTATACAAGGGGGGTATTATGCACGCGGGTATTATACACGGGGGTATTATACACGGGGGTATTATACACGGGGGTTATTATACACGGGGTATTATACACGGGGGGCATTATACACGGTGGTATTATACACGGGGTATTATACACGGGGGTATTATACACGGGGGTATTACACACGGGTATTACACACGGGGGATTATACACGGGGGTATTATACACGGGGGTTATTATACACGGGGTATTATACACGGGGGCATTATACACGGGGGTATTATACACGGGAGTATTATACACGGGGGGTATTATACATGGGATATTATACACGGGGTTATTGTACATGGGGGTATTATACACGGGGGCATTATACACGGGGGGCATTATACAAGCGCATTATTATACACGGGGGTATTATACACGGGGTATTATAAACAGGGGGTATTATACACGGGGGTATTATACACGGAGTATTATACACGGGGGGTATTATAAACGGGGTATTATACACCGGGGTATTATACACGGGGTGTTATACACGGGGTGTATTATACGCGG
Source organism: Somniosus microcephalus (assembly GCF_052327205.1). NCBI lineage: Eukaryota > Metazoa > Chordata > Chondrichthyes > Squaliformes > Somniosidae > Somniosus > Somniosus microcephalus. The sequence goes on along the minus strand of NC_141017.1, from coordinate 29,609,068 downwards.
GGTATTATACACGGGGGGTATTATACACGGGGGTATTATACACGGGGGTTTTATACACGGTGGTTTTATACACGGGTGTTCTATACACGGGGGGTATTAAACACGGGGTGTATTATACACGGGGATATTATACACGGGGGAATTATACACAGGAGGGTATTATACACGGGGGGTATTATACACGGTGGTATTATACATGGGGGGTATTACACACGGGGGTTATTATACACGGGGGTTATTATACACGAGGGTTATTATACACGGGGGCTTTTATACACGGGGGGTATTATGCACGGGGGGTATTACACACGGGGGTTATTATACACGGGGGTTATTATACACGGGGGTATTATACACGGGGTGTATTATACACGGGGGCATTATACACGGGGGTATTATACACGGGGGTATTATACACGGGGGCATTTATACACGGGGGTAATATAGACAGGGGGTATTATACATGGGTTATTATACACGGGGGATATTATACACGGGGGGTATTATACACGGGGGTATTATACACGGGTGTTCTATACACGGGGGGTATTAAACACGGGGTGTATTATACACGGGGATATTATACACGGGGGAATTATACACAGGAGGGTATTATACACGGGGGGTATTATACACGGTGGTATTATACATGGGGGGTATTACACACGGGGGTTATTATACACGGGGGTTATTATACACGAGGGTTATTATACACGGGGGCTATTATACACGGGGGGTATTATACACGGGGGCATTATACACGGGGGTATTATACACGGGGGCATTATACACGGGGTATTATACACGGGGGTATTATACACGGGGGTATTATACACGGGGGTTTTATATACGGGGGTATTATACACGGGGGGCATTATACGCGGGGTATTATACACGGGGGTATTTTACACGGGTGTATTATACACGGGAGTTTTATACATGGGGGCCTAGAAATTCAGTCGCGTTTGCGCCCACTTATTGGCTATAAAGTGGTTTGCGGCGGAAGTTTTTTAGCGCCCGAAATTGAGTTGGTCCCTAACATCGGCGTTAGCCGGTAGCGCTGCGCAGGCACCGATGACATCATCGGTGTGCGCAGCGCCCCGGTTCCAATGGTAATCCGTCCCGATGGCCAAATTCAGTTGCGGCCGCCTCGACCGTCGCGGCCGCAAACAGCGTTTGCAAAACGGTGCCTTACAGCTCCGAGAGGCCGGCGCATAAAGGTGGAGGGGCGGCCGCACCTCCCTCCCCGGACTCCTGCACCACCCCCCCGCGGCATTGGTGTGTGACTCCCGCGAGCCCGGCACTTCTCCGTGGTGCCGGGCTCATTTGACGGGGGAATCCAGCGGCGATCTCACGGCTGCAGGCAGCTCCTCCTTAAGAGAAGGAGGAGGCCTGCAGTACCCCAGCCTGCCGCACCGCATCGGTTGCCGCAGCGGCAGCTGGGCGCCGGAAACTGACATTCTTCGCCCCAAACGAGGCGGCCAAACCCTCCAATAGCGCCCGCCTCCGTCTTGGGGCGGCGCTACTGAATTTCAGGCGGGCGCTAGGGGAATCCGGCCCAGCACTAAGTTTCGGGCACTAAAGACCTGGCGCGGCGATACCGAATTTTTAGACCGGGGAGTATTATACATGGGGGTATTATACACGGGGGGTATTATACACGGTGTATTATACACGGGGGTATTATACACGGGGTTTTTATACACGGGGGGTATTATACACAGGGGGTATTATACACGGGGTATTATACACGGGGGTTATTATACACGGGGGGCTTTTATTCACGGGGGTATTATACATGGGGGGTATTATACACAGGGTTTATTATACACGGGGGGTATTATACACGGGGGGTATTATACACGGGGGTATTATGCACGGGGTATTATACACGAGGGTATTATACCCGGGGGTATTATACACGGGGGTATTATACATGGGGGTATTATACACGGGGGTTTTATACACGGGGGGTATTATACACGGGGGTATTACACACGCGGTATTATACACAGGGGGTATTATACACGGTGGGGTATTATACACGGGGGTATTATTCACGGGGGTATTATACACGGTGGGTATTATACACGGTGTATTATACACGAGGGGTATTATACATGGGGGTATTATACACGGGGGGTATTATACAGAGTGGGTATTATACACGGGGGGTATTATACACGTGGGTATTATACACGGGCGGTATTTTACAAGAGGGGTATTATGCACGGGGGTATTATACACGGTGGGTATTATACACGGGGGTAATATACACGGAGGGTATTACACACGGGTTATTATACACGGGGGGTATTATACACGGGGGTATTATACACGGGGTATTATACACGGGGGGTATTATAAATGGGGGTATTATACACGGGGGTTATTATAAACGGTGGTATTATACACGGGGTGTATTATACACGGGGGGTATTATACACGGGGGGGTATTATACACGGGGTAATATACACGGTGGGTATTATACACGGTGTGTATTATACACGGGGGTATTATTCACGGGGGTATTATACATGGGGGGTATTATACACTGGGGTTTTATGCACGTGGGGTATTATACACGTGGGGTATTATACACGGGGGTATTATACATGGGGGGTATTATACACGGGGGGTATTATACACGCGTCGTATTATACGCAGGGGGTATTATACGCAGGGGGTATTATACACGGGGCGTATTATACACGAGGGTATTATACACGGGGGTATTATACACGGGGTATTATACACGGGGCGTATTATACACGGGGGTATTATACACTGGGCTATTATACACGTGGGGTATTATACACGGGGGTATTATACACGGGGGTATTATACACGGCGGGTATTATACACGGGGGTATTATACACGGTGGGTATTATACACGGGGGTGTTATACACGGGGGTATTATACACGGGGTATTATACACGGGAGGTATTATACACGGGGGTATTATACATGGGGGATATTGTACACGGGGGGTATTATACACGGGAGTATTATACACGGGGGCATTATACACGGGGGTATTATACACGGGTTGTATAATACACGGGGGGTATTATACACGGGGGCATTATACACGGGGTATTATATACGGAGTTATTATACACATGGGGTATTATACACGGGGGTATTATACCCGGCGGTATTATACACGGGGGTATTATACACGGGGTATTATACACGGTGTTATTACACACGGGGGAATATACACGGGGGGGTATTATACACGGGGTATTGTACACGGGGGGTATTATACATGGGGTTATTGTACACGGGGTATTATACACGGGGGCATTATAATCGGGGGCCATTATACACGCGCATTATTATACACGGGGGTATTATAGACGGGGTATTATACACGGGGTTATTATACACAGGGGGTATTATACACGGGGGTATTTTACACGGTGTATTATACATGGGGGGTATTATACACGGGGCATATTATCCACGGGGGGGTATTATACACGGGGGTTTTATACACGTGGTGTATTATACACAGGTGGTATTATACACGGGGTATTATACACGGGGGGTATTATACACGGGGGTATTATACACAGGGTGTATTACACACGGGGGGTATTATACACGGTGTGTATTACACACGGGGGGTTATTATACATGGTGGGTATTACACACGGGGTATTATACACGGGGGTATTATACACGGGGGGATATTATACACGGGGTATTATACACGGGGGATATTATACACGGTATTATACACAGGGGTATTATACACGGGGGGGTATTATACACGGGGGCTATTATACACGGGGGTTTTATACACGTGGGGTATTATACACGTGGGGTATTATACACTGGGGTTTTATGCACGTGGGGTATTATACACGTGGGGTATTATACACGGGGAGTATTATACACGGGGGGTATTATACACGCGGGTTATTATACGCAGGGGTTATTATACGCGGGGGGTATTATACACGGAGCGTATTAGACACGAGGGCATTATACACGGGGGTATTATACACGGGGTATTATACACTGGGCTATTATACACGTGGGGTATTATACACGGGGAGTATTATACACGGGGGTATTATACACGGTGGGTAATATACACGGGGGTATTATACACGGGGGTATTATACACGGTGGGTAATATACACGGGGGTATTATACACGGGGGTATTATACACGGGGATATTATTCACGGGGGGTACTATGCACGGGGTATTATACACGGGGGTATTATTCACAGGAGGTATTATACACAGGGGTATTATACACGGGGGGTATTATACACGGGGGTATTATACACTGGGCATTATACACGGGGCTATTATACACGGGGTCTATTATACACGGGGGTATTATACATGGGTCATATTTTACACGGGGGGTATTTTACAAGAGGGGTATTATACACGGTGTTATTAGACACGGGGGGTATTATACACGGGGGTTTTATACGCGGGGGTATTATACATGTGTGTTTTATACACGGGGGTATTATACACGGGGGTATTATACACGGGGGTATTATACACGGGGGTATTATACATGGGGTGTATTATACATGGGGTGTATTATACACGGGGTATTATACATGGGGGGTATTATACATGGGGTATTATACACAGGGGGTATTATACCCAGGGGATATTATACACGGGGGCTATTATACACTGGGGTATTATACACGAGGGGTATTATACACGGGGGGTATTATACACGGGGTATTATACACGGGGGTATTATACACGAGGTATTATACACGGGGGTATTATACACGGGGGTATTATACACGGGGGGTATTATACACGGGGGTATTATACCCGGGGGCATTACACAAGGGGGTATTATACATGGGGGGTATTGTAATCGGGGGTATTATACACGGGGCTATTATACACGGGGGTATTATACACAGGGGGTATTATACACGGGGGTATTATACACGGGGGGTATTATACACGGGGGTATTATACACAGGGTGTATTACACACGGGGGGTATTATACATGGTGGGTATTACACACGGGGTATTATACACGGGGGTATTATACACGGGGGGATATTATACACGGGGTATTATACACGGGGGATATTATACACGGTATTATACACAGGGGTATTATACACGGGGGGGTATTATACACGGGGGCTATTATACACGGGGGTTTTATACACGTGGGGTATTATACACGTGGGGTATTATACACTGGGGTTTTATGCACGTGGGGTATTATACACGTGGGGTATTATACACGGGGAGTATTATACACGGGGGGTATTATACACGCGGGTTATTATACGCAGGGGTTATTATACGCGGGGGGTATTATACACGGAGCGTATTAGACACGAGGGCATTATACACGGGGGTATTATACACGGGGTATTATACACTGGGCTATTATACACGTGGGGTATTATACACGGGGAGTATTATACACGGGGGTATTATACACGGTGGGTAATATACACGGGGGTATTATACACGGGGGTATTATACACGGGGATATTATTCACGGGGGGTACTATGCACGGGGTATTATACACGGGGGTATTATTCACAGGAGGTATTATACACAGGGGTATTATACACGGGGGGTATTATACACGGGGGTATTATACACAGTGGGCATTATACACGGGGCTATTATACACGGGGTCTATTATACACGGGGGTATTATACATGGGTCATATTTTACACGGGGGGTATTTTACAAGAGGGGTATTATACACGGTGTTATTAGACACGGGGGGTATTATACACGGGGGTTTTATACGCGGGGGTATTATACATGTGTGTTTTATACACGGGGGTATTATACACGGGGGTATTATACACGGGGGTATTATACATGGGGTGTATTATACATGGGGTGTATTATACACGGGGTATTATACATGGGGGGTATTATACATGGGGTATTATACACGGGGTATTATACCCAGGGGATATTATACACGGGGGCTATTATACACTGGGGTATTATACACGAGGGGTATTATACACGGGGGGTATTATACACGGGGTATTATACACGGGGGTATTATACACGAGGTATTATACACGGGGTATTATACACGGGGGTATTATACACGGGGGGTATTATACACGGGGGTATTATACCCGGGGGCATTACACAAGGGGGTATTATACATGGGGGGTATTGTAATCGGGGGTATTATACACGGGGCTATTATACACGGGGGTATTATACACAGGGGGTATTATACACGGGGGTATTATACACGGGGGGTATTATACACGGGGGTATTATACACAGGGTGTATTACACACGGGGGGTATTATACACGGTGTGTATTACACACGGGGGTTATTATACATGGTGGGTATTACACACGGGGTATTATACACGGGGGTATTATACACGGGGGGATATTATACACGGGGTATTATACACGGGGGATATTATACACGGTATTATACACAGGGGTATTATACACGGGGGGGTATTATACACGGGGGCTATTATACACGGGGGTTTTATACACGTGGGGTATTATACACGTGGGGTATTATACACTGGGGTTTTATGCACGTGGGGTATTATACACGTGGGGTATTATACACGGGGAGTATTATACACGGGGGGTATTATACACGCGGGTTATTATACGCAGGGGTTATTATACGCGGGGGGTATTATACACGGAGCGTATTAGACACGAGGGCATTATACACGGGGGTATTATGCACGGGGTATTATACACTGGGCTATTATACACGTGGGGTATTATACACGGGGAGTATTATACACGGGGGTATTATACACGGTGGGTAATATACACGGGGGTATTATACACGGGGGTATTATACACGGGGATATTATTCACGGGGGGTACTATGCACGGGGTATTATACACGGGGGTATTATTCACAGGAGGTATTATACACAGGGGTATTATACACGGGGGGTATTATACACGGGGGTATTATACACAGTGGGCATTATACACGGGGCTATTATACACGGGGTCTATTATACACGGGGGTATTATACATGGGTCATATTTTACACGGGGGGTATTTTACAAGAGGGGTATTATACACGGTGTTATTAGACACGGGGGGTATTATACACGGGGGTTTTATACGCGGGGGTATTATACATGTGTGTTTTATACACGGGGGTATTATACACGGGGGTATTATACACGGGGGTATTATACATGGGGTGTATTATACATGGGGTGTATTATACATGGGGTGTATTATACACGGGGTATTATACATGGGGGGTATTATACATGGGGTATTATACACAGGGGGTATTATACCCGGGGGATATTATACACGGGGGCTATTATACACTGGGGTATTATACACGAGGGGTATTATACACGGGGGGTATTATACACGGGGTATTATACACGGGGTATTATACACGAGGTATTATACACGGGGTATTATACACGGGGGTATTATACACGGGGGGTATTATACACGGGGGTATTATACCCGGGGGCATTACACAAGGGGGTATTATACATGGGGGGTATTATACACGGGGGTATTATACACAGGGGGTATTATACACGGGGGTATTATACACGGGGGTATTATACACGGGATATTATACACGGGGATATTATACACGGGTGTATTATACACGGGGTGTATTATACATGGGGGTATTATACATGGGGGTTATTATACACGGGGGTATTATACACAGGGGGTATTATACATGGGGGCTATTATACACGGGGGGTATTATACAGGTGGTATTAAACACGGGGGTATTAAACACAGGGGTATTATACACGCGGGTTCTTATACACGCGGGTATTGTATACAGGCTGTATTATACACGGGGGGTATTATACACGGGATATTATACACGGGTGGCATTATTCACGGGGGTTATTATACAGGGGGGTATTGTATACAGGGCGTTTTTTACACGGGGGTATTATACACAGGGAAGTATACACGGCGGTATTATACACGGGGGGTATTATACACGGGGGTTATTATACACGGGGGTATTATACACGGGGGGTATTATACACGGGGGGTATTATACACGGGGGTTATTATACATGGGGCTGTTATACAAGTGGATATTATACACGTGGGGTTTTCTACTCGGGGGTATTATACACGGGGGTTATTATACACGGGGGTTATTATACATGGGGGGTATTATACACGGAGGGTATTATACACGGGGGCATTATACACAGGGGGTATTGTACACGGGCTATTATACACGGTGGGTATTATACACGGGAGTATACACGGGGGTATTATACACGGGGGGTATTATACACGGGGGTATTATACACAGGGTATTATACACGGGAGGCATTATACATGGGGGTTATTATACACGGGGTATTGTACACAGGGGGTTTTATACACGGGAGGTATTATACACAGGGGAGTATACACGGGGGGTATTATACACGGGGGGTATTATACACGGGGGTTATTATAAACGGGGGGTATTATACACTGGGGGTATTATACACGGGGTGTTTTATACACGGGGATTATTATACATGGGGGCTGTTATACACGGGGATATTATAGACGTGGGGTATTATACACGGTTATTATACACGGGGTTTATTATACACGGGGGGGTATTATACACGGTGAATATTATACACGGGTGTATTATATACGTGGATATTATACACGGGGTATTATACACGGGGGGTATTATACACGGTGGGTATTATACACGGGGGTATTATACACAGGGTATTATACACGGGGGGTATTATACACGGGGGGTATTATACACGGGGTGTATCATACACGCAGGCTATTATACACGGGGATATTATACACGGGGGTATTATATACGGGGGTATTATACACGGGGGTATTATACACGGGGGTGTTATACACGGGGGTTATTATACACAGGGGGTATTATGCACGGTGGGTATTATACACGGGTGTATTATATACGTGGGTATTATACACGGGGTATTATACACGGTGGGTATTATACACGGGGGTATTATACACGGGGGTATTATACACAGGGTATTATACATGGGGGGTATTATACACAGGGGTATTATACACGGGGTGTATCATACACGCAGGCTATTATACACGGGGATATTATACACGGGGGTATTATATACAGGGGTATTATACACGGGGGTATTATACACGGGGGTTATTATACACGGGGGTATTATACACGGGGTATTATACACGGGGGTATTATACACGGGGGTATTATACACGGGGGGTATTATACACGGGGGTATTATACCCGGGGGCATTACACAAGTGGGTATTATACATGGGGGGTATTGTAATCGGGGGTATTATACACGGGGCTATTATACACGGGGGTATTATACACAGGGGGTATTATACACAGGGGTATTATACACGGGGGTATTATACACGGGGTATTATACACGGGATATTATACACGGGGATATTATACACGGGTGTATTATACACGGGGTGTATTATACATGGGGGTATTATACATGGGGGTTATTATACACGGGGGTATTATACACAGGGGGTATTATACATGGGGGGTATTATACACGGGGGGTATTATACAGGTGGTATTAAACACGGGGGGTATTAAACACAGGGGTATTATACACGGGGGTTCTTATACACGCGGGTATTGTATACAGGCTGTATTATACACGGGGGGTACTATACACGGGATATTATACACGGGTGGCATTATTCACGGGGGTTATTATACAGGGGGGTATTGTATACAGGGCGTTTTATACACGGGGGTATTATACACAGGGAAGTATACACAGCGGTATTATACACGGGGGGTATTATACACAGGGGGTATTATTCACGGGGTTATTATACACAGGGGTATTATACACGGGGGGTATTATACACGGGTGTATTATACACGGGGGGTATTATACACGGGGTATTATACACGGGGTATTATGCACGGGGGGTATTATACAAGGGGGTATTATACAAGGGGGTATTATACATGGGGTATTATACACGGGCAGTATTATACACTGGCAGTATTATACACGGGGGTATTATACACGGGGGGTATTATACACGGGGGAATTATACACGGGAGTATTATACACGGGGGCATTATACATGGGGGGGTATTATACACGGGTTGTATTATACACGGGGGGTATTATACACGGGGGTATTATACACGATGTATTATACACGGGGTTATTACACACAGGGGGTATTATACACGGGGGGTATTATACACGGGGGGTATTATACACGGGGGGCATTATACACGGGGGTTATTATAAACGGGGGGTATTATACACTGGGGGTATTATACACGGGGTGTTTTATACACGGGGATTATTATACACGGGGATTATTATACATGGGGCTGTTATACACGGGGATATTATAGACGTTGGGTATTATACACGGTTATTATACACGGGGGTTATTATACACGGGGGGTATTATACACGGTGTGTATTATACACGGGTGTATTATATACGTAGGTATTATACACGGGGTATTATACACGGTGGGTATTATAGACGGGGGTATTATACACGGGGGTATTATACACAGGGTATTATACACGGGGGGGTATTATACACGGGGTGTATCATACACGCAGGCTATTATACACGGGGATATTATACACGGGGGTATTATATACAGGGGTATTATACACGGGGGTATTATACACGGGGGTATTATACACGGGGGTTATTATACACAGGGGGTATTATACACGGTGGGTATTATACACGGGTGTATTATATACGTGGGTATTATACACGGGGGTATTATACACGGAGGTATTATACACGGTATTATACATGGGGGGTATTATACACGGGGGTATTGTACACGGGGTGTATCATACACGCAGGCTATTATACACGGGGATATTATACACGGGGGTATTATATACAGGGATATTATACACGGGGGTATTATACACGGGGGTTATTATACACGGTGTATTATACACGGTGGTATTATAGGCGGGGGGTATTACACACGGGGGTATTATACACGGGGTATTTTACATGGGGGTATTATACACGGGGGTATTATACAGGGGGGTATTATACACGGGGGGTATTATACACGGGGGGTATTATACACGGTGGGTATTATACACGGGTGTATTATATACGTGGGTATTATACACGGGGTATTATATACGTGGGTATTATACACGGGGTATTATACACGGTGGGTATTATACACGGGGGTATTATACACGGGGGTATTATACACGGGGGTATTATACACAGGGTATTATACACGGGGGGTATTATACACGGGGGGTATTATACACGGGGTGTATCATACACGCAGGCTATTATACACGGGGATATTATACACGGGGGTATTATATACGGGGGTATTATACACGGGGGTATGATACACGGGGGTATTATACACGGGGGTTATTATACACGGGGTATTATACACGGTGGGTATTATACACGGGTGTATTATATACGTGGGTATTATACACGGTGTATCATACACGCAGGCTATTATACATGGGGATATTATACACGGGGGTATTATATACAGGGGTATTATAAAAGGGGGTTATTATACACGGTCTATTATACACGGGGGTATTATGGACGGGGGGTATTACACACGGGGGTATTATACACGGGGTATTATACACGGGGGTATTATACTGGGGGTATTATACACGGGGGGTATTATACACGGGGGGTATTATACACGGGGGTATTATACACGGGGTATTATACACGGGGGTATTATACACGGGGGTATTATACACGGGGGTATTATACTGGGGGTATTATACACGGGGGGTATTATACACGGGGTGTTTTATACACGGGGATTATTATACACGGGGATTATTATACATGGGGCTGTTATACACGGGGATATTATAGACGTTGGGTATTATACACGGTTATTATACACGGGGGTTATTATACACGGGGGGTATTATACACGGTGTGTATTATACACGGGTGTATTATATACGTGGGTATTATACACGGGGTATTATACACGGTGGGTATTATAGACGGGGGTATTATACACGGGGGTATTATACACAGGGTATTATACACGGGGGGGTATTATACACGGGGTGTATCATACACGCAGGCTATTATACACGGGGATATTATACACGGGGGTATTATATACAGGGGTATTATACACGGGGGTTATTATACACGGTCTATTATACACGGGGGGTATTACACACGGGGGTATTATACACGGGGTATTATACACGGGGGTATTATACACGGGGGTATTATACTGGGGGTATTATACACGGGGGGTATTATACACGGGGGTATTATACACGGGGTATTATACACGGGGGTATTATACACGGGGGTATTATACACGGGGTATTATACACGGGGGTATTATACACGGGGGTATTATACACGGGGGTATTATACTGGGGGTATTATACACGGGGGGTATTATACACGGGGGGTATTATACACGGGGGTATTATACACGGGGTATTATACACGGGGGTATTATACACTGGGGGTATTATAACCGGGGGTATTATACAGGGCGGTATTATACACGGGGGGTATTATACACTGGGGGTATTATACACGGGGTTATTGTACACGGGGTTTATTGTACATGGGGAGTATTATACACGGGGGTGTTATACACGGGGGTGTATAATACACAAGGGGTATTATATACGGGAGTATTATACACGGGGGTATTATACACAGGGGGCTATAATACACGGGGGTATTATACACGGCGGGTATTTTACAAGAGGTGTATTATACACTGCGGGCATTATACACGGGGTTTTATACACGGGGGGTATTATCCACGGGGTATTATACACGGGGGTATTATACACGGGGGGTTTATGCACAGGGGTTTTATACATGGGGCTATTATACACGGGGGGTATTATACACGGGGTATTATACATGGGGTATTATACACGTGGGGGTATTATACACGGGGGTATTATAGACGGGGGTATTATACATGGGGGGTATAATAAATGGGGGTATTATACACGGGGGGCTAATATAAACGGGGGTATTATACACGAGGGTATTATACACGGAGTGTATTATACACGGGTTATTATACCCGGGGGCATTATACACGGGGGGTATTATACACGGGGGTATTATACACGGCGGTATTATACACGGCGGTATTATACACCGGGGGTATTATACACGGGGGGTATTCTAAACGGGGGTATTATACACGGGGGGTATAATACACGGGGGAAGTATACACGGGAGGGTATTATACACGGGGGTTATTATACACGGTGATATTATACACGGGGGTATTACACACGGGGGTTATTCTACACTTGGGGTATTAATCACGGGGGTATTATACATGGGCAGTATTATACACGGGGGCATTATAAAGGGGGTATTATACACGGGTGTTTTATACACGGGGTTATTATACACGGGGTATTATACACGGGGCATTATACATGGGGGTATTATACACGGGGGTATTATACACGGGGGTTTTATACACGGGGGGTTTTATACACGGGGGTATTATACACGGGGGGTATTATACATGGGGTATTATACATGGGGGTATTATACATGGGGGGTATTATACACGGGGGTATTATAGACGGGGGTATTATACATGGGGGTTATTATACACGGGGGTTATTATACATGGGGGTATTACTCACGGGGGTATTATTCACTTGGTTATTATACACAGGGGTATTATACACGGGGGGTATTATACACGGGTTTATTATACACGGGGGGTATTATACACGGGGTATTATACACGGGGTATTATACACGGGCTGTATTATACACGGGGGTATTATACACGGGGGGTATTATACACGGGGGGTATTATACACGGGAGTATTATACACGGGGGGCATTATACATGGGGGGGTATTATACACGGGTTGTATTATACACGGGGGGTATTATACACGGGGGCATTATACACGATATATTATACACGGGGTTATTATACACGGGGTATTATACACGGGGGTATTATACACAGGGGGTATTATACACGGGGGTATTATACACGGGGTTATTATACACGGGGTATTATACACGGGGGTTATTATACACGGGGCATTATACACGGGGGTTATTATAAACGGGGGGTATTATACACTGGGGGTATTATACACGGGGTGTTTTATACACGGGGATTATTATACATGGGGGCTGTTATACACGGGGATATTATAGACGTCGGGTATTATACACGGTTATTATACACGGGGGTTATTATACACGGGGGGTATTATACACGGTGGGTATTATACATGGGTGTATTATATACGTGGGTATTATACACAGGGTATTATACACGGTGGGTATTATAGACGGGGGTATTATACACGGGGGTATTATACACAGGGTATTATACACGGGGGGTATTATACACGGGGTGTATCATACACGCAGGCTATTATACACGGGGATATTATACACGGGGATATTATATACAGGGGTATTATACACGGGGGTATTATACACGGGGGTATTATACACGGGGGTTATTATACACAGGGGGTATTATACACGGTGGGTATTATACACGGGTGTATTATATACGTGTGTATTATACACGGGGGTATTATACACGGAGGTATTATACACAGGGTATTATACATGGGGGATATTATACACGGGGGTATTGTACACGGGGTGTATCATACACGCAGGCTATTATACACGGGGATATTATACACGGGGGTATTATATACAGGGATATTATACACGGGGGTATTATACACGGTGTATTATACACGGTGGTATTATAGACGGGGGGTATTACACACGGGGGTATTATACACGGGGTATTTTACACGGGGGTATTATACACGGGGGTATTATACGGGGGGGTATTATACACGGGGGGTATTATACACGGGGGGTATTATACACAGGGGTATTATACACAGGGTATTATACACGGGGGTATTATACACTGGGGGTATTATAACCGGGGGTATTATACAGGGCGGTATTATACACGGGGGGTATTATACACTGGGGGTATTATACACGGGGTTATTGTACACGGGGTTTATTGTACACGGGGAGTATTATACACGGGGGTGTTATACACGGGGTGTATTATACACAGAGGGTGTTATATACGGGAGTATTATACACGGGGGTATTATACACAGGGGGCTATAATACACGGGGGTATTATACATGGCGGGTATTTTACAAGAGGTGTATTATACACTGCGGGCATTATACACGGGGGTATTATACACGGGGGTATTATACACGGGGGGTTTATGCACGGTGGTTTTATACACGGGGGTATTATACATGGGGGGTATTATACACGGGGTATTATACATGGGGATATTATACAGGGGGGTATTATACACGGGGGTATTATACACGGGGGGTATAATAAATGGGGGTATTATACACGGGGGGCTAATATAAACGGGGGTATTATACACGAGGGTATTATACACTGTGGGTATTATACACGGGGTATTATAAACGGGGGGTATTATACACGGGGTATTATACACGGAGTGTATTATACACGGGTTATTATACCCGGGGGCATTATACACGGGGGGTATTATACACGGGGGTATTATACACGGCGGTATTATACAGGGGGTATTATACACGGGGGGTATTATACACGGGGGGTATTCTAAACGGGGGGTATTATACACGGGGGGGTATTATACACGGGGGAAGTATACACGGGAGGGTATTATACACGGGGGGTATTATTCACGGGGGTATTATACACAGGGGTATTATACACGGGGGGTATTATACACGGGTGTATTATACACGGGGGTATTATACACGGGGTATTATACACGGGGTATTATGCACGGGGTGTATTATACACGGGGGTATTATACACGGGGGTATTATACACGGGGGTATTATACACGGGGGTATTATACGGGGGGGTATTATACACGGGGGGTATTATACACGGGGGGTATTATACACAGGGGTATTATACACAGGGTATTATACACGGGGGTATTATACACTGGGGGTATTATAACCGGGGGTATTATACAGGGCGGTATTATACACGGGGGGTATTATACACTGGGGGTATTATACACGGGGTTATTGTACACGGGGTTTATTGTACACGGGGAGTATTATACACGGGGGTGTTATACACGGGGTGTATTATACACAGAGGGTGTTATATACGGGAGTATTATACACGGGGGTATTATACACAGGGGGCTATAATACACGGGGGTATTATACACGGCGGGTATTTTACAAGAGGTGTATTATACACTGCGGGCATTATACACGGGGTTTTATACATGGGGGGTATTATACACGGGGGTATTATACACGGGGGTATTATACACGGGGGGTTTATGCACGGTGGTTTTATACACGGGGGTATTATACATGGGGGGTATTATACACGGGGTATTATACATGGGGATATTATACAGGGGGGTGTATTATACACGGGGGTATTATACACGGGGGTATTATACACGGGGGGTATAATAAATGGGGGTATTATACACGGGGGGCTAATATAAACGGGGGTATTATACACGAGGGTATTATACACTGTGGGTATTATACACGGGGTATTATAAACGGGGGGTATTATACACGGGGTATTATACACGGAGTGTATTATACACGTGTTATTATACCCGGGGGCATTATACACGGGGGGTATTATACACGGGGGTATTATACACGGCGGTATTATACAGGGGGTATTATACACGGGGGGTATTATACACGGGGGGTATTCTAAACGGGGGGTATTATACACGGGGGGGTATTATACACGGGGGAAGTATACACGGGAGGGTATTATACACGGGGGGTATTATTCACGGGGGTATTATACACAGGGGTATTATACACGGGGGGTATTATACACGGGTGTATTATACACGGGGGTATTATACACGGGGTATTATACACGGGGTATTATGCACGGGGGGTATTATACACGGGGGTCTTATACAAGGGGGTATTATACACGGGGTATTATACACGGGCAGTATTATACACGGGGGTATTATACATGGGGTGTATTATATACGGGGGTATTATACACGGGTGTATTATACACGGGGGTATTATACACAGGGGTATTATACACAGGGGGGTATTATACACGGGGGTATTATACATGGGGTATTATACACGGGGTGTATTATACACGGGATGTATTATACAGGGGGGTATTATACACGGGGTATTATACACGGGGGTATTATAAATGGGGGTATTATACACGGGGTATTATACACGGGGGGTATTATACATGAGGGTATTATACACGGGGGTATTATACACGGGGTATTATACACAGGGGTTATTATACACGGGGGGTATTATACACGGGGGTATTAAACACGGGGGTATTATACATGGGGGTATTATACACGGGGCGGGGATTATACACGGGGGTATTATACACGGGCTATTTTACACGGGGTATTATACACGGGGGGTATTATACATGGGGGTATTATACACGGGGGTATTACACACGGGGGGTATTATACACGGTATTATACACGGGTTATTATACACGGGACTATTAACACGGTGGGTATTATACACGGGGATATTATACACGGGGGATATTATACACGGGGTGTATTATACACGGGGGTATTATACACGGGGGTATTATACACGGGAGGTATTTTACATGGGGGTAGTATACACGGGGTTATTATACACGGGGGTATTATACACGGGGGTATTATACACGTGGGGTATTATACACGGGGGGTATTATACAATGGGGTATTATACACGTGGGTATTATACACGGGGTATTATACACGGGGGTATTATACACGGGGGGTATTATACACGGGGGTATTATACACGGGGGTATTATACACGGGGTTATTATACACGGGGCGTAATATACACGGGGGTATTATACATGTGGTATTATACTTGGGGTGTATTATACACGGGGTATTATACACGGGTGATCTTATACACGCGGGTATTATACACGGGGGTATTATACAGGGGAGTATTATACACAGGGGAGTATACACGGGGGGTATTATACGCGGGGCGTATTATACACGGGGGGTATTATACACTGGGGGTATTATACACGGAGGGTATTATACACGGGGATTATTATACATGCGGCTGTTATACACGGGGATATTATACACGTGGGGTATTATATACGGGGGTATTATACACGGGGTTATTATACTTGGGTGGTATTATACACGGTGGGTATTATACACAAGGGTATCATACATGGGGGTTATTATACACAGGGGGTATTGTACACGGTGGGTATTATAGACGGGAGTATTATTCACGGGGTGTTATACATGGGGGTATCATACACGGGGGTATTATACACGGGGGTATTATACACAGTGTTATACACAGGGGGGTATTATACACGGGGGTATGATACACGGGGTATTATACACGGGGTGTATTATACACGGGGTGTATTATACAGGGGGGTATTATACACGTGGGGTATTATACATGGGGGTATTATTCACGGGTGTATTATACACGGGGTATTATACACGGGGGTTATTATACATGGGGGTATTATACACGGGGGTATTATACACGGGGGTATTATACACAGGGCGGGGATTATACACGGGGGTATTATACACGGGGTATTGTACATGGGGTATTATACACGGGGGGTATTATACACGGGGGGTATTATACACGGGGGTATTATACACGGGGGGTATTATACTCGGGGGGTATTATACACGGAGGTATTATACACGGGTTATTATACACGGGGTGGTATTAACACGGGGGGTATTATACACGGGTGTATTATAAACGGGGGTATTATGCACGGGGTGTATTATACACAGGGAGTATTATACATGGGGGGTATTATACACGGGGGGTATTTTACCTGGGGGGTAGTATACACGGGGTTATTATACACGGGGGTATTATACACATGGGGTATTATACACGTGGGTATTATACACGGGGTATTATACATGGGGTATTATACACGGGGGGTATTATACACGGGGGTATTAAAAACGGGGGTATTATACATGGGGTTATTATACACGGGGGGTATTATACACGGGGGGTATTATACACTGGGGGTATTATACACTGGGGGTATTATACACGGGGGTATTATACACGGGTTATTATACACGGGGGTGGTATTAACACGGGGGGTATTATACACGGGGTGTATTATACACGGGGGTATTATAAATGGGGGTATTATACACGGGGTGTATTATACACGGGGAGTATTATACATGGGGGGTATTATACACGGGGGGTATTTTACATGGGGGGTAGTATACACGGGGTTATTATACATGGGGTTATTATACACGGGGATATTATACACATGGGGTATTATACACGTGGGTATTACACACGGGGGTTATTATACCGGGGGATATTATACACAGTGGGTATTATACACGGGGGTATTATACATGGGGGGGGTATTATACACGGGGGTATTATACACGGGGTTATTATACACGGGGGGTATTATACACGTGGGTTATTATACACGGTGGTATTATACACAGGGGTTATTATACACAGGTGGTATTATACACAGTGGGTATTATACACACGGGTATCATACATGGGGGTATTATACACAGGGGGTATTGTACATGGGGGTATTATACAAGGGGGTATTATACACGGGGTATTATACACGGGGGTATTATACACGGCGGGGTATTATAAACTGGGGTATTATACAATGGGGTATTATACACGGGTTATTATACACGGGGATATTATACACGTGGGTTATTATACACGGTGGTATTATACACAGGTGTTATTATACACAGGTGGTATTATACACAGTGGGTATTATACACACGGGTATCATACATGGGGGTATTATACACGGCATAATGGTTAGCACTGTTGCCTCACAGCGCCAGGGACCCGGGTTCAAATCTGGCCTCGGGTGACTGTCTGTGTGGAGTTTGCACATTCTCCCCGTGTTTGCGTGGGTTTCCTCCGGGTGCTCCGGTTTCCTCCCACAGTCCAAAGATGTGCGGGTTAGGTTGATTGGCCATGATAAAAATTGACCCTTAGTGTTAGGGGGGATTAAATACATGGGGTTACAGGGATAGGGCTTGGGTGGGATGGCTGTCGGTGTAGGGACCGGGTGCTAGGGTTTGGATGATCAGCCATGATCTCGTTGAATGGCGGAGCAGGCTCGAAGGGCCGAATGGCCGACTCCTGCTCCTAGTTTCTATGTTTCTATGTTTCTATAAACTGGGGTATTATACAGTGCGGTATTATACACGGGGGTTATTGTACACGGGGGTATTATACATGGGGGTATTATACACGGGGTGTATTATACACGAGGGGTATTATACACGGGCGTATTATACACGGGGATTATTATACAGGGGGGTATTATACACGGGGGATATTATACACGGGGGGTATTATACACGGGAATATTATACACGGGGGGTATTATACACGGGGGTATTATACACGGGGTATTATACACGGGGGTATTATACACGGGGGTATTATACACGGGGTATTAAACACGGTGGGTATTATACACGGGGAGTATTTTACACGGGAGTATTATTCACGGGGTGTTATACACGGGGGTGTTATACACGGGGGTATTATACACGGGGGTATAATACACGGGGGTATTATACACAGGGGGGTATTATACACGGGGGTATTATACACGGGGTATTATACACGGGGTGTATTATACACGGGGTGTATAATACAGGGGGATATTATAGACGGGGTATTATACACGGGGGTATTATAAACGGTGGTATTATACACGGGGTATTATACACGTGGGGTATTATACATGGGGGTATTATTCACGGGTGTATTATACACAGGGTATTGTACACGGGGGTTATTATACATGGGGGTATTATACACGGGGGTATTATACACGGGGGTATTATACACAGGGCGTGGATTATACACGGGGGGTATTATACACGGGGTATTATACATGGGGTATTATACACGGGGGGTATTATAGACGGGGTTATTTTACACGGGGGTATTATACACGGGGTTATTATACACGGGGGGTTATTATACACGGGGGTATTATACACAGTGTTATACACAGGGGGGTATTATACACGGGGGTATGATACACGGGGTGTATTATACACGGGGTGTATTATACACGGGGTGTATTATACAGGGGGGTATTATAGACGGGGTATTATACACGTGGGGTATTATACATGGGGGTATTATTCACGGGTGTATTATACACGGGGTATTATACACGGGGGTTATTATACATGGGGGTATTATACACGGGGGTATTATACACGGGGGTATTATACACAGGGCGGGGATTATACACGGGGGTATTATACACGGGGTATTGTACATGGGGTATTATACACGGGGGGTATTATACACGGGGGGTATTATACACGGGGGTATTATACACGGGGGTATTATACTCGGGGGGTATTATACACGGAGGTATTATACACGGGTTATTATACACGGGGTGGTATTAACACGGGGGGTATTATACACGGGGGTATTATAAACGGGGGTATTATGCACGGGGTGTATTATACACAGGGAGTATTATACATGGGGGGTATTATACACGGGGGGTATTTTACCTGGGGGGTAGTATACACGGGGTTATTATACACGGGGGTATTATACACATGGGGTATTATACACGTGGGTATTATACACGGGGTATTATACATGGGGTATTATACACGGGGGGTATTATACACGGGGGTATTATACACGGGGGTATTATACACGGGGTTATTATACACGGGGGGTATTATACACGGGGGGTATTATACACTGGGGGTATTATACACGGGGGTATTATACACGGGTTATTATACACGGGGGTGGTATTAACACGGGGGGTATTATACACGGGGTGTATTATACACGGGGGTATTATAAATGGGGGTATTATACACGGGGTGTATTATACACGGGGAGTATTATACATGGGGGGTATTATACACGGGGGGTATTTTACATGGGGGGTAGTATACACGGGGTTATTATACATGGGGTTATTATACACGGGGATATTATACACATGGGGTATTATACACGTGGGTATTACACACGGGGGTTATTATACCGGGGGATATTATACACAGTGGGTATTATACACGGGGGTATTATACATGGGGGGGGTATTATACACGGGGGTATTATACACGGGGTTATTATACACGGGGTGTATTATACACGTGGGTTATTATACACGGTGGTATTATACACAGGGGTTATTATACACAGGTGGTATTATACACAGTGGGTATTATACACACGGGTATCATACATGGGGGTATTATACACAGGGGGTATTGTACATGGGGGTATTATACAAGGGGGTATTATACACGGGGTATTATACACGGGGGTATTATACACGGCGGGGTATTATAAACTGGGGTATTATACAATGGGGTATTATACACGTGGGTATTATACACGGGTTATTATACACGGGGATATTATACACGTGGGTTTTTATACACGGTGGTATTATACACAGGTGTTATTATACACAGGTGGTATTATACACAGTGGGTATTATACACACGGGTATCATACATGGGGGTATTATACACGGCATAATGGTTAGCACTGTTGCCTCACAGCGCCAGGGACCCGGGTTCAAATCTGGCCTCGGGTGACTGTCTGTGTGGAGTTTGCACATTCTCCCCGTGTTTGCGTGGGTTTCCTCCGGGTGCTCCGGTTTCCTCCCACAGTCCAAAGATGTGCGGGTTAGGTTGATTGGCCATGATAAAAATTGACCCTTAGTGTTAGGGGGGATTAAATACATGGGGTTACAGGGATAGGGCTTGGGTGGGATGGCTGTCGGTGTAGGGACCGGGTGCTAGGGTTTGGATGATCAGCCATGATCTCGTTGAATGGCGGAGCAGGCTCGAAGGGCCGAATGGCCGACTCCTGCTCCTAGTTTCTATGTTTCTATGTTTCTATAAACTGGGGTATTATACAGTGCGGTATTATACACGGGGGTTATTGTACACGGGGGTATTATACATGGGGGTATTATACACGGGGTGTATTATACACGAGGGGTATTATACACGGGCGTATTATACACGGGGATTATTATACAGGGGGGTATTATACACGGGGGATATTATACACGGGGGCTATTATACACGGGAATATTATACACGGGGGGTATTATACACGGGGGTATTATACACGGGGTATTATACACGGGGGTATTATACACGGGGGTATTATACACGGGGTATTAAACACGGTGGGTATTATACACGGGGAGTTTTATACACGGGGGGTATTATACACGGGGGGTATTTTACACGGGAGTATTATTCACGGGGTGTTATACACGGGGGTATTATACACACGGGGGTATTATACACGGGGTATTATACACGGGGTGTATTATACACGGGGTGTATAATACAGGGGGATATTATAGACGGGGTATTATACACGGGGGTATTATAAACGGTGGTATTATACACGGGGTATTATACACGTGGGGTATTATACATGGGGT
Source organism: Somniosus microcephalus (assembly GCF_052327205.1). Classification (NCBI taxonomy): domain Eukaryota; kingdom Metazoa; phylum Chordata; class Chondrichthyes; order Squaliformes; family Somniosidae; genus Somniosus; species Somniosus microcephalus. Next base: position 29,585,504 of record NC_141017.1, on the reverse strand, counting down.
ATTATACACGGGGTATTATACACGGGGGTTATTATACATGGGGGTATTATACACGGGGGTATTATACACGGGGGTATTATACACAGGGCGTGGATTATACACGGGGGGTATTATACACGGGGTATTATACATGGGGTATTATACACGGGGGGTATTATAGACGGGGGTATTTTACACGGGGGTATTATACACGGGGTTATTATACACGGGGGGTTATTATACACGGGGGTATTATACACGGGGGTATTATACACGGGGGGTATTATACACGGGGGGTATTATACACGGGGGTATTATACACGGGTTATTATACACGGGGTGGTATTAACACGGGGGGTATTATACACGGGGGTATTATACACGGGGTGTAATTTACACGGGGGTATTATAAACGGGGGTATTATACACGGGGTGTATTATACACAGGGAGTATTATACACGGGGGGTATTATACACGGGGGTATTTTACATGGTGGGTAGTGTACACGGGGTTATATACACGGGGGTATTATACACGGGGGTATTATACACATGGGGTATTATACACGTGGGTATTATACACGGGGGTTATTATACCGGGGGGTATTATACACAGTGGGCATTATACACGGGTGTATTATACTTGGGGGGTATTATACACGGGGGGGGGGGATTATACACGGGGGCTATTATACACGGGGTATTATACATGGGGTATTATACACGGGGGGTATTATACACGGGGGTATTATACACGGGGTTATTATACACGGGGTGTTATTATACACGGGGGGGTATTATATATGGGGGTATTATACACGGGGGTATTATACACTGGGGGTATTATACACGGGGGTATTATACACGGGTTATTATACACGGGGTGGTATTAACACGAGGGTATTATACACGGGGGTATTATACACGGGGTGTATTATACACGGGGGTATTATAAATGGGGGTATTATACACGGGGTGTATTATACACAGGGAGTATTATACATGGGGGGTTGTATACACGGGGGGTATTTTACATGGGGGTTAGTATACACGGGGTTATTATACACGGGGTTGTTTATACACGGGGGTATTATACACATGGGGTATTATACACATGGGTATTACACACGGGGGTTATTATACCGGGGGATATTATACACAGTGGGTATTATACACGGGGGTATTATACATGGGGGGTATAATACACGGGGGGTATTATACACGGGGTTATTATACACGGGGGGTATTATACACGTGGGTTATTATACACGGTGGTATTATACAGCGGGGATATTATACATTGGGGGTATTATACAATGGGGTATTATACACGTGGGTATTATACACGGGTTATTATACACGGGGGGTATTATACCGGGGGTATTATACACGGGGTTATTATACACGGGGGTATTATACACGGGGGTATTATACACGGGGGGTATTATACACGAGGGGGTATTATACACGGGGGTTATTATACACGGGGGTATTATACACTGGGGGTATTATACACGGAGGGTGTTATACACGCGGATTATTATACATCGGGGCTGTTATACACGGGGATATTATACACGTGGGGTATTATACACGGGGGTATTATACACAGGGGTTATTATACACGGGTGGTATTATACACGGTGGGTATTATACACACCGGTATCATACATGGGGGGTATTATACACAGTGGGTATTGTACACGGGGCGTATTATACACGGGGGTATTATACACGGGGTATTATACACGGGGGGTATTATACACGGGGGTATTATACACGGGGGTATTATACACAGGGGGTATTATACACGGGGTATTATACACGGGGGTATTATACACGGGGGGTATTATACCCGGGTTATTATACAGAGGGGTATTATACACGGGGGATATTATACACGGGGGGTATTATACATGGGGTATTATACACGGGGGTATTATACACGGGGGGTATTATACACGGGGGGTATTATACATGGGGGTATTATACAGGGCGGTATTATACACGGGGGGTATTATACACGGGGTTATTGTACACGGGGTTTATTGTACACGGTGAGTATTATACACGGGAGTATTATACACGGGGGTATTATACACGGTGGGTATTATACACGGGGAGTATTATAGACGGGGTATATTATACACGGGGGCTATTTTACACGGGAGTATTATACACGGGGTTATTATACACGGAGGGTATTATTCACGGGGTGTTATACACGGGGGTATTATACACGGGGTGTATTATATACGGGGGTATTATACACGTGGGTATTATACACGTGGGTATTATACACGGGGGTATTATACAGAGGGGGTATTATGCACGGGTATATTATACACGGGGTATTATACACGGGGTGTATTATGCACGGTGTGTATTATACAGGGCGGTATTATACACGGGGTATTATACACGGGGGTATTATAAACGGGGGTATTATACACGGGGGGTATTATACACGGGTGGTATTATACACGGGGGTATTATACACGGGGGTATTATACACGGGGTATTATACACGGGGGTTATTATACACGGTGGGTATTATACACGGGGGTATTATACACGGGGGTATTATACACGGGGTGGGGATTATACACGGGGGTTATTTACACCGGGTATTATACACGGTGTATTATACACGGGGGTTATTGTACACGGGGGTATTATACACGGGGGTATTATACAAGGGGTGTATTATACCCGGGTTATTATACAGAGGGGTATTATACACGGGGGATATTATACACGGGGGTATTATACACGGGGTATTATACACGGGGGTATTATACACGGGGGGTATTATACACAGGGGTATTATACACGGGGGTATTATACACGGGGGGGTATTATACATGGGGGTATTATACAGGGCGGTATTATACACGGGGGGTATTATACACGGGGTTATTGTACACGGGGTTTATTGTACACTGTGAGTATTATACACGGGAGTACTATACACGGGGGTATTATACACAGTGGGTATTATACACGGGGAGTATTATAGACGGGGTATATTATACACGGGGGCTATTTTACACGGGAGTATTATACACGGGGTTATTATACACGGAGGGTATTATTCACGGGGTGTTATACACGGGGGTATTATACACGGGGTGTATTATATACGGGGGTATTATACACGTGGGTATTATACACGGGGGTATTATACACGGGGGTATTATACAGAGGGGGTATTATGCACGGGTATATTATACACGGTGTATTATACACGGGGTGTATTATGCACGGTGTGTATTATACAGGGCGGTATTATACACGGGGTATTATACACGGGGGTATTATAAACGGGGGTATTATACACGGGGGGTATTATACACGGGTGGTATTATACACGGGGGTATTATACACGGGGTATTATACACGGGGGTTATTATACACGGTGGGTATTATACACAGGGGTATTATACACGGGGGTATTATACACGGGGGTATTATACACAGGGCGGGGATTATACACAGGGGTTATTTACACCGGGTATTATACACGGTGTATTATACACGGGGGTATTATACACGGGGGTTATTGTACACGGGGGTATTATACACGGGGGTATTATACACGGGGCGTATTATATACGGGGTATTATACACGGGTTATTATACACGGGGGGGTATTAACACGGGGGTATTATACACGATGTATTATACACGGTGTGTATTATACACGGGAGTATTATAAACAGGGGTATTATACACGGGGGGTATTATACACGGGGAGTATTATACACGGGGGGTATTATACACGGGGTATTTTACATGGGGGGTAGTATACACGGGGTTATTATACACGGGGGTATTATACACAGGGGTATTATACACGGGATGTATTATACACGGGGGTATTATACACGGGGTATTATACACGGGGGGCATTATACATGGGGGTTATTATACACGGGTTATTGTACACGGGGGGTTTTATACACGGGGGGATTATACACAGGGGAGTATACACGGGGGATATTATACACGGGGGCTATTATACACGGGCGTTATTATACACGGGGGGTATTATACACTGGGGGTATTATACACGGAGGGTATTATACACGGGGATTATTATACATGGGGGCTGTTATACACGGGGATATTATACACGTGGGGTATTATACACGGGGGTATTTTTTCACGGGGGTTATTATACATGGGTGGTATTATACACGGTGGGTATTATACTCGCGGGTATTATACATGGGGGTATTATACACAGGGGGTATTGTACACGGGGGGTTTTATACACGGGGGGTATTATACACAGGGGAGTATACGCGGGGGGTATTATACACGGGGGGTATTAGAAACGTGGGTATTATACAGGGCGGTTGCAAAGTTCTGGGAATTTTTAAAAGAGGAAACTTTCCATGGGAATTTTCGGGAATTTATGGGAATTTTGGGAATTTATGGGAATTTTGAGTTTTTTTGCACACTGATGGTTTTTGTCTCTGACCCTTATATTATCTTTGTCGTCAAAATAGACATACTGTTCCATACAAATAAAAACAGGCTTTCAAAACTTTATTTAGGTTATAATTTTGAACTTTATTGAACCCCCACAAAAAAACCCCATCTAAAATAAAGTAAAAAGAGCGTCAGCTTATTTAGCCTGTAATTTGTCCTTATTTTGTCCCTTTGAGTCTTCTACTCATGAGTCTTCTGAGTCTTCTACTCCTCAATGCTCCTCCTGATTCTCTGACTCTGGCTCTGACGTGTCCATTTCCTCCTCTGTGTCAGTGTCTAGCTGTGTGGTGGACACTTCTGTATCTGGCTCAATAAGTTGTAGGTTCGCCCGGATAGCCACCAGTTTCTCCACTCTCTTGTTAGTCAGCCTGTTGCGCACCTTTGTATGCGTATTCCCAAAAAGTGACCAGTTTCGTTCAGAGGCCGCTGATGAAGGTGGGATTTGGAGTATCACCGATGCAATAGGTGACAGGGCCTCAGATGCACAAAGTCCCTTCCACCAGGTATGTGCACTGATATGCTTGCATGATTCCCATATCCCATCCCCATTCCAAAGACCTTGCTTGGTAGAGAACTTTGCCAGACTTCCCAGAACTTTGCCCACATCCAGATTGAGATGGTGTGAGAGGGTAGAAATCACACTGTAAGTGCTGTTGATCTGTTCTCCAGAAAGTATTGGTCTCCCAACATGCTTTGGGTCCAGCATGTATGCTGCAGCATGAATCGGCTTGACACAAAATTCTTGACGCGTCTGTATGAATTGAACAATTGCCTTCTCCTCTGCTTTGAGCAGCAGGGATGTGGGTAGGGCAATGCTGATTTGTTCTTTTAAATCAGTAAAAAGCCTGAGAACATCTGACAAGACAGCGTCATCTCCTTCAATCTGAGCAATTGCAGATGCTACTGGTGAGATTAGTTTAAGGCTGCTAACCACTCTTTCCCAAAACACATCATCCAGCAGTATTTTCTTGATGGTGGTTTCCATATCCCCAGACTGGGATATTGCCATTTCTTGCAGCGACTCCTTACCCTCCAGAAGGCTGTTGTACATTATGACAACACCACCCCATCTAGTGTTGTTGGGCAGCTTCAGTGTGGTGTTCTTGTTCTTTGTCATTTGCTTGGAGTTGTAGGTTGCTGCAACTACCTGTTTCCCCTGACATACTTAACAACTTGCTTGGCTCTCTTGTACAGTGCTTCCATGGTTCTCAAACCCATGATGTCCTTGAGGAGCAGGTTAAGCCCATGAGCTGCGCACCCAATAGACGTAATATGAGTGAAGTTGTTGCATTTGGATAAATGCTGCTGCATCTTTGTGGCATTCTTTACATATGGCTTTCTACAGTGTTTGCACATGTACACAGTCTTTCCATCTTTAATGCCTGGGGTAAAATGCTTCCACACATCCGACGGTAAACGTGGCATTGTTCTATGCAGATAAATAAAGGGCATTCATCTCTGTGTCTAACTGCAGTCGATCAGCACGATTGCAACAGGGTGAGTACATTTTTGCTGATGCTCCATGTGACGGAAGCATGACCTGTACACACACGACGCTACATCACCAATAGTGTATTATTTTGTATATTTTAAATTGAAGGACAACAGAGTTCAACAAGTAACTGGTTTATTTGGTATAAAGTCTGATTTACTTACTGCATCATCACAACATCAGCAGAAAACAAAATGACTTCCCTCAGGACCCCTAACCTGGATCTTAAAAAAACTATAGCAGTCTTACAGATGCCTGCAGGCCAATCACAATTCGATATGCAAATATTACAAATAGAGGGAGCTAATCGCTCATCCACTCATTCAACCAATCAGGACACATTTGTTCAGTCACACACAAAACTTGTAATTGTTAAAACAAGCCAAGTAAGATAAGCATATATTGATTAAGAAATTCCTTAATAATTAAGATTCCATCTCTGTTAGTAATTTTAAGAGAGGACCTGTGGAAAAAAAAGAAAGAAATACAAAAAAAACAATATTATGCTAGCATGTGCTTTTTTGGGCAAAATTCCCAAAATTCACAAGCTAAACTTCCTGTGGAAAATTTCCGGAAATTTACCGGAAATTTACCGCAAACTTTCCACCCCTTTGCAACCCTAGGTATTATACACGGGGGGTGTTATACACGGGGTTATTGTACACGGGGTTATTGTACACGGGGTTTATTGTACACGGGGAGTATTATACACGGGGGTATTATCCACGGGGGTATTATACACGGTGGGTATTATACACGGGGAGTATTATACACGGGGGGTATTATACACGGGGTGTATTATACACGGGAGTATTATACACGGAGGGTATTATACACGGGGGTATTATACACGGGGCGTATTATATATGGGGGTATTATACACGGGGGTATTATACACGGGGGTATTATACACGGGGTATTATACACGGGGTGTATTATACACAGGATGTATTATACAGGGGGGTATTATACACGGGGTATTATACACGGGGGTTTTATAAACGGGGGTATTATACACGGGGGGTATTATACACGGGGAGTATTATACATGGGGGGTATTATACACGGGGGTATTATACACGGGGGTATTATACATGGGGGTATTATACACGGTGGGTATTATACACGGGGCTATTATACACGGGGGGTATTATACACGGGGGGTATTATACACGGGAGTATTATACACGGGGTTATTATACACGGGGGGTATTATACACGGGGGGTATTATACACGGGGGTATTATACATGGGGCGTATTATATACGGGGGTATTATACACGGGGGTGTTATACACGGGGGTTATTGTACACGGGGGGTATTATAGACTGGGGGTATTATACACGGAGGGTATTAAACATGGGGGTATTATACACGGGGGGGATATTATACACGGGGTATTATACACGGGGTATTATACACGGGGTTATTATACACGGGGGGTATTATACACAGGGGGTATTATACACGGGGGTATTATACACGGGGGTATTATACACGGGGGGATATTATACATGGGGGGTATTATACACGGGGTATTATACACAGGGTATTATACAAGGGGGGTATTATACACAGGGGGTATTATACACGGGGGTATTATACACGGGGGTATTATACACGGGGGGATATTATACACGGGGGTATTATACACGGGGTATTATACACAGGGTATTATACACGGGGTATTATACACAGGGTATTATACACGGGGGGTATTATACACAGGGGGTATTATACACGGGGGTATTATACACGGGTTATTATACACGGGGGTGGTATTAACATGGGGGTATTATACACGGGGGTATTATACACGGGGTGTATTATACACGGGGGTATTATATACAGGGGTATTATACACGGCGGGTATTATACACGGGGAGTATTATACACGGGGGGTATTATACACGGGGGTATTATACACATGGGGTATTATACACGGGGGTATAATACACGGAGGGTATTATACACGGGGGTATTATACATGGGGTTATTATACACGGGGGGTATTATACACAGGGGTATTATACACGGTGGGTATTATACATGGGGGATATTATACATGGGGGGTATTATACAATGGGGTATTATACACGTGGGTATTATACACGTGGGTATTATACACGGGGTATTATACACGGGGATATTATACGCGGGGGGTATTATACATTGGGGTATTTTACACGGGGTTATTATACATGGGGGTATTATACACAGGGGTATTATACACGGGGTATTATACACGGGGGTATTATACACAGGGGGTATTATACACGGGGGGTATTATACACGGGGGGTATTATACACGGGGGTATTATACACGGGGGGTATTAAACAGGGTTATTGTACACGTGGGTATTATACACGGGGGGTATTATACACAGGGGTATTATACACGGGGGTATTATACACAGGGGAGTATACACGGGGGGTATTATACACGGGCGGTATTATACACGGGGGTATTATACACGGGGGTATTATACACGGGGGGTATTATGCACGGGGGGTATTATACACGGGGGGAAGTATACACAGGGTTATTATACACGGGGGGTATTATACACGGGGATCTTATACACGCGGCTATTATACACGGGGGGTATTATACACGGGGGTATTATACATGGGGTATTATACACGGGGGGCATTATACATGGGGGTTATTATACACAGGGGGTATTGTACACGGGGGGTTTTATACACGGGGGGTATTATACACAGGGGAGTATACACGGGGTTATTGTACATGGGGGGTATTATACACGGGGGTTATTGTACACGGGGGGTATTATAGACTGAGGGTATTATACACGGAGGGTATTAATCACGGGGGTATTATACACGGGGGAATATTATACACGGGGGGTATTATACACAGGGGGTATTATACACGGGGGGTATTATACACGCGGGCTATTATACACGGGGATATTATACAGGGGGGATATTATACACGGGGGTATTATACACGTGGGGTATTATACACGGGGGTTATTATACACGGGGGTTATTATACACGGGGGTTATTATACACGGTGGGTATTATACACGGGGGTATTATACATGGGGGTATTATACACGGGCGGTATTACACATGGGGGTATTATACAATGGGGTATTATACACGTGGGTATTATACACGGGGTATTATACACGGGGGGTATTATACACGGAGGCCTAGAAATTCACTATGGCCCCGCAAGCTGGCTAGCGCCCAAAAGTTAGCGCTGGGCGCGGAGCCAGTTGCGACCATCAGATATTCAGTTTTTGCGCCCCAAGTCGGAACCGGACGCTATTCCAGGGTGTGCACGCCCCCGCTTGGGGCGCTGAAACTGAATTTCAGCGCTCTAGGTGCCGCTGCGACACCCGATGCGGTGCGGCAGGCTGCGGTACTGCAGGCTTCCTCCTTCTCTTAAGGTGAAGGTGCCTGCAACGGGGAGATCGCCGCTGGATTGTGCCGGCAAATGAGCCCGGCACCAAGGAGAAGTGCCAGGCTCGCGGAAAGCAGCCGGCAATGCCGCGGGGGGGGGATGGTGGAGGAGGCCGGGGATGGAGGTGCGGGCATGCGGCCGCCGAAAAAGCGGCCAGCCGCACCTCCACTTTTATGCGCCCCACTAAGGCTGCAGTAAGGCCCTGGTCTCCGGATGTTAGTAGCGGCCGCCACGGAGGAGGCGGCGGCAACTGAATATGGGCGTCGGGCCGGCATCGGGGCGGAAATGGGGCACTGTGCACACGATGACATCATCGGTGCCGGCGCAGCGCTACCGGCTACTGCCGCCATTACCGCCGAGCTCAATATCAGCGCAACCTCCTCTATTGGCGCATTAGCCCTCTTTGGGCGGTAACTGGCCGCAAAGCTGGCAGCGCCTCACGGGGTGTATTATACACGGGGTAATATACACAGGGGGTATTATACAGGGGGGTATTATACACGGGGGGCATTATACACGGGGCTATTATACACGGGGGTATTATACACGGGGGGGTATTATACACGGGGGTATTAAACACGGTGTTATTATACACGGGGGTATTATACACGGGGGGTATTATACACGGGGTGTATTATACACGGGGGGTATCATACACAGGGGAGTATACACGGGGGTATTATACAGGGGCGGTATTACACACGGTAGGTATTATACACGGGAGTATTATGCACGGGGGGTATTATGCACGGTGGGAATTAAACACAGGGTTATTATACACGGGGGGTATTATACACGGGGATCTTATACACGCGGGTATTATACAGGGGTGGTATTATACATGGGGGTATTATACACGGGGTATTATACACGGGGGGCATTATACATCGGGGTTATTATACACAGGGGGTATTGTACACGAGGGGTTTTATACACGGGGGGTATTATACACAAGGGAGTATACACGGGGGTATTATACACGGGGGTTATTGTACACGGGGGTATTATGGACTGGTGGTATTATACACGGAGGGTATTAAACACGGGGGTATTATACACGGGGGCTATTATACACGGGGGGTATTATACATGGGGGGTATTATACACGGGGGGTATTATACACGCGGGCTATTATACACGGGGATATTATACAGGGGGGATATTATACACGGGGTTATTATACACGTGGGGTATTATACACGGGGGTATTATACATGGGGGGTATTATACACGGGGGTATTATACACGGGGGGTATTATACACGGGGGATATTATACATGGGGGGTATTATACAATGGGGTATTATACACGTGGGTATTATACACAGGGTATTATACACGGGGGTATTATACACGGGGGGTATTATACATTGGGGTATTTTACACAGGGTTATTATACATGGGGGGTATTATACACGGGAGGTATTATACACGGGGGGTATTATACACGGGTGTACTTTACACAGGGGTATTATACACGGGGGGTATTATACACGGGTGTATTAAACACGGGGGTATTATACACGGAGGGTATTATACACGGGGGTATTATACACGGGGGGTATTATACACAGGGGAGTATACACGGGGGGGTATTATGCACGGGGGTATTATACACGGGGGGAATTATACGCAGGGTTATTATACACGGGGGTATTATACACGGGGATCTTATACACGCGGGTATTATACACGGGGGGTATTATACACGGGGGTATTATACACGGGATATTATACACGGGGGATATTTTACACGGGGGGTATTATAATCGGGGAGTATTATACACGGGGTGGTATTATACACGGCGGCTATTATGCACGGGGGGTATCATACACGGGGGGAATTATACACAGGGTTATTATACACGGGGGGCATTATCCGCGGTGGGTATAATACACGGGGTATTATACACGGGGGGTATAATACACGGGGGTATTATACACGGGGGTATTATACACGGGGATCTTATACACACGGGTATTATACACAGGGGAGTATACACGGGGGTTATTATACATGGGGGGTATTATACACGGGTGGTATTATACACGGTGGGTATTATACACGCGGGTATTATACATGGGGGTATTATACACAAGGGGTATTGTACACGGGGGGTTTTATACACGGGGGTATTATACACAGGGGAGTATACACGGGGGTATTATACACGGGGGTATTATACAAGGTGGGTATTATAAACTGGGGTATTATACAGGGCGGTATTATACACGGGGGGTATTATACACGGGGGGTATTATACACGGGGGGTATTATACACGGGGGTATTAAACATGGGTTATTATACATGGGGGGGTATTAACATGGGGGCTATTATACACGGGGGTATTATACACGGGGTGTATTATACACGGGGTTATTATATATGGGGTATTATACACGGGGGTATTATACACAGGGGATATTATACACGGGGTATTATACACGGGGGGGGTATTATACACGGGGGGTATTAAACACGGGGTTATTATACAAGGGGGTATTATACACGGGATATTATACACGGGGAATATTTTACACGGGGGTATGATAATCGGGGAGTATTATACACGGAGGGTATTATACACGGGAGTATACACGGGGGTATTATACATGGGCGGTATTATACACAGGGTGGTATTATACACGGGGGGGTATTATGCACGGGGGTATTATACACGGGGGGAATTATACACAGGGTTATTATACACGGGAGGTATTATCCACGGTGGGTATAATACACGGGGGTATTATACACGGTGGGTATAATACACGGGGGTATTATACACGGGGATCTTATACACATGGGTATTATACACGGGGGTATGATACACGGGGTATTATACACGGGGTATTATACACGGGGGGCATTATACATGGGGGTTATTACACACAGCGGTTATTGTACATGGGGGGTTTTATACACGGGGGGTATTATACACAGGGGAGTATACACGGGGGGTATTTTACACTGGGGGTATTATACACGGAGGGTATTATACACGGGGGTTATTATACACGGGTGGTATTATACACGGTGGGTATTATACACGCGGGTATTATACATGGGGGTATTATACACAGGGGGTATTGTACACGGGGGGTTTTATACACGGGGGATATTATACACAGGGGAGTATACATGGGGGGTATTATACACGGGGGTATTATACACGGGGGGTATTATAAACGGGGGTATTATACAGGGCGGTATTATACACGGGGGTATTATACACGGGGGGTATTATACACGGGCGTATTAAACACGGGTTATTATACACAGGGGGGTATTAACATGGGGGGTATTATACACGGGGTATTATACACGGGGTGTATTATACATGGGGTTATTATATATGGGAGTATTATACACGGGGGGTATTATACACGGGGAGTATTATACACGGTGGGTATTATACACGCGGGTATTATACATGGTGGGTATTATACACGGGGTATTGTACACGAGGGGTTTTATACACGGGGGGTATTATACACAGGGGAGTATACACGGGGGGTATTATACACGGGGGGTATTATACACGGGGGGAATTATACACGGGGGTATTATACACGGGGTATTATACACGGGGTATTATACACGGGTGTATTATACACGGGGGGTATTATAAACGGTGGTATTATACAGGGCGGTATTATACACGAGGGGTATTATACACGGGGTTATTGTACACGGGGGTATTATACATGGGGGTATTATACACGGTGGGTATTATACACGGGGTGTATTATACACGGGGGGTATTAGTCACGGGGGGTATTATACACGGGAGTATTGTACACGGTGTTATTATACACGGAGGGTATTGTACACGGGGTGTATTATATACGGGGGTATTATACACGGGGGTATTATACACGGGGGTATTATACACGGGGGTATTATACACGGGGATATTATACACGGGGTATTATACACGGGGTGTATTATACAGGGGGGTATTATACACGGGGTATTATACACGGGGGTATTATAAACGGGTATTATACACGGGGGGTATTATACACGGGGAGTATTATACACGGGGGTATTATACACGGGGGTATTATACACGCGGCGTGGATTATACACGGGGGTGTTATACACGGGGTATTATACACGATGTATTATACACGGGGGGTATTATACATGGGGGTATTATACACGGGGGTATTATACACAGGGTTATTATACACGGGGGGTTATTATACACGGGGGTATTATACACGGGGGTATTATACACGGGGTTATTATACATGGGGGGTACTATACACGATGTATTATACACGGGGGTTATTATACACGGGGGTATTATACACGGGGGTATTATACACGGGGTGTATTATACAAGGGGGTATTATATATGGGGGTATTATACACGGGGGGTATTATACAAGAGGAGTATTATAAATGGGGGTATTATACATGGGGGGTATTATACACGCAGGGTATTATACACGGGGGTATTATACACGGCGGGTAGTATACACGGGGTTATTATACACGGGGTGTATTATACACGGGGGTATTATACACGGGGGGTAGTATACACGGGGTTATTATACATGGGGGTATTATACACGGGGGTATTGTACACGTGGGGTATTATACACGGGGTTATTATACACGGGGGTTATTATACACGGGGGGTATTATACACGGGGATATTATACATGGGGGATATTATACAATGGGGTATTATACACGTGGGTATTATACACAGGGTATTATGCATTGGGGTATTTTACACAGGTTATTATACATGGGGGGTATTATACACGGGGGGTATAATACACGGGTGGTATTATACACGGGGGGTATTATACACGGGGGTACTTTACACAGGGTTATTATACACGGGGGGTATTATACACGGGGGTATTAAACACGGGGGTATTATACACGGGGGGTATTATGCACAGGGGAGTATACACGGGGGGTATTATACACGGGCGGTATTATACACGGGGGGTATTATACACGGAGGGTATTATGCACGGGGGTATTATACACGGGGGGAATTATACGCAGGGTTATTATACACGAGGATATTATACACAGGGATCTTATGCACGCGGGTATTATACACGGGGGGTATTATACACGGGGGTATTATACACGAGGTATTATTCACGGGGAGCATTATACATGGGGGTTATTATACACGGGTTATTGTACATGGGGCCTTTTATACATGGGGGGTATTATACACAGGGGAGTATACACGGGGGTATTATACATGGGGGGTATTATACACGGGGGGTATTATAGACTGGGGGTATTATACACGGAGGGTATTAAACACGGGGGTATTATACACGGAAGGGATATTAGACACGGGGGTATTATACATGGGGTATTATACATGGGGTATTATACACGGGGTGTGTTATACACAGGGGGTATTATACACGGGGGTATTATACACGGGGTTATTATACACGGGGGGGTTATTATACATGGGGGGTATTATACACGGGGGTTATTATACACGAGGGGTATTATACACAGGGGGTATTATACACGGTGGTATTATACACGGGTTATTATACACGGGGGGTATTAACATGGGGGTTATTATACATGGGGGTATTATACACGGGGTGTTTTATACACGGGGGTATTATATATGGGGGTATTATACACGGGGGTATTATACACGGGGAGTATTATACACGGGGGGTATTATACACGGGAGGTATTATACACGGGGGGTAGTATACACGGGGTTATTATACACGGGGTATTATACACGGGGGTATTATACACGTGGGGCTTTATACACGGGGGTATTATAAACGGGGGTTATTATACACGGGGGGGTATTATACATGGTGGGTATTATACATGGGGGTATTATACATGGGGTTATTATACACAGGGGGTATTATACATAGGGGTATTATACACGGTGGGTATTATTCACGGGGGATATTATACATGGGGGGTATTATACAATGGGGTATTATACACGTGGGTATTGTACACTGGGTATTATACACGGGGGCATTATACATGGGTGGTATTATACATTGGGGTATTTTACACGAGGTTATTATACATGGGGGTATTATACACGGGGTATTATACACGGGGGGTATAATACACGGAGGATATTATACATGGGGGCTATTATACACGGGGGTATTATACACGGGGTTATTATACACGGGGGGTATTATACACGGGGGTATTAAACACGGGGTTATTATACACGGGGGTATTATACACGGGGTTATTATACACGGGGGTATTATACACGGGGGGTATTATACACAGGGGAGTATACACGGGGGTATTATACGGGGCGGTATTATACACGGGGGGTATTATACACGGGGGTATTATGCACGGGGCTATTATGCACGGTCGGAATTATACACAGGGTTATTATACACGGGGTGTATTATACACGGGGATCTTATACACGCGGGTATTATACAGGGGTGGTATTATACACGGGGTATTATACACGGGGGGCATTATACATGGGGGTTATTATACACAGGGGGTATTGTACACGGGGGTTTTATACACGGGGGGTATTATACACAAGGGAGTATACACGGGGATATTATACATGGGGGGTATTATACACGGGGGTTATTGTACACGGGGGGTATTATAGACTGGTGGTATTATACACGGGGGTATTAAACACGGGGTTATTATACACGGGGGTATTATACACGGGGTTATTATACACGGGGGTATTATACACGGGGGTATTATACACAGGGGAGTATACACGGGGGTATTATACGGGGTGGTATTATACACGGGGGTATTATACACGGGGGTATTATGCACGGGGGGTATTATGCACGGTGGGAATTATACACAGGGTTATTATACACGGGGTGTATTATACACGGGAATCTTATACACGCGGGTATTATACAGGGGTGGTATTATACATGGGGGTATTATACACGGGGTATTATACACGGGGGGCATTATACATGGGGGTTATTATACACAGGGGGTATTGTACACGGGGGTTTTATACACGGGGGGTATTATACACAAGGGAGTATACACGGGGGTATTATACATGGGGGGTATTATACACGGGGGTTATTGTACACGGGGGGTATTATAGACTGATGGTATTATACACGGAGGGTATTAAACACGGGGGTATTATACACGGGGGGCTATTATACACGGGGGTATTATACACGCGGGCTATTATACACGGGGATATTATACATGGGGGGTATTATACACGGGGGTATTATACACGGGGGGTATTATACACGGGGGATATTATACATGGGGGGTATTACACAATGGGGTATTATACACGTGGGTATTATACACAGGGTATTATACACGGGGGTATTATACACGGGGGGTATTATACATTGGGGTATTTTACACAGGGTTATTATACATGGGGTGTATTATACACAGGGGGTATTATACAAGGTGGGTATTATACACAGGGGTATTATACATGGGGGTATTATACACGGGCGGTATTACACATGGGGGGTATTATACAATGGGGTATTATACACATGGGTATTATACACGGGGTATTATACACGGGGGGTTATTATACACGGGGGTATTATACACTGGGGCTATTATACACGGGGGGTATTATGCACGGGGGTATTATACACGGGAGGAATTATACACAGGGTTATTATACACGGGGGGTATAATAATCGGGGAGTATTATACACAGGGGAGTATACAGGGTGGGTATTATACACAGGGGTATTATGCACGGGGGTATTATACACGGGGGGAATTATGCACAGGGTTATTATACACGGGGGTATTATGCACGGGGGGTATTATACACGGGGGGAATTATGCACAGGGTTTTTATACACGGGGGGTATTATCCACGGTGGGTATAATACACGGGGGTATTATACACGGTGGGTATAATACACGGGGGTATTATACACGGGGGTATTATACACGGGGATCTTATACACGCAGGTATTATACACGGGGGGTATTATACACAGGGTATTATACACGGGGGGCATTATACATGGGGGTTATTATACACAGCGGTTATTGTACACGGGGGGTTTTATACATGGGGGTATTATACACAGGGGAATATACATGGGGGGTATTATACACGGGGGTATTATACCCGGGGGTTATTATACATGGGGGGTATTATACACTGGGGGTATTATACACGGAGGGTATTATACACGGAGATTATTATACATGGGGGCTGTTATACACGGGGATATTATACACGTGGGGTATTATACACGGGGGTATTATACACGGGGGTTATTATACACGGGTGGTATTATACACGGTGGGTATTATACAGGCGGGTATTATACATGGGCGTATTATACTCAGGGGGTATTGTACACGTGTGGTTTTATTCACGGGGCGTATTATACACAGGGGAGTATACACGGGGGGTATTATACACGGGGGGTATTATACACGGGGGAGTATACACGGGGGGTATTATACACGGGGGGTATTGTACACGGGGGGTATTATACACGGGGGTATTATACACGGGGTATTATACACGGGGGTATTATACACGGGGGATATTATAAACGGGGGTATTATACAAGGCGGTATTATGCACGGGGGTATTATACACGGGGGGTATTATACACGGGGGTATTATACACGGGGGTATTATACACGGGGGGTATTATAAACGGGGGTATTATACTGGGCGGTATTATACACGGGGGTATTATACACGGGGGGTATTATACACGGGGGGTATTATACACGGGGGTATTATCCACGGGTTATTATACAAGGGGGGTATTAACATGGGGGGTATTATACACGGGGGTATTATACACGGGGTGTATTATAAACGGGGGTATTATATACGGGGGTATTATACATGGGGGGTATTATACACGGGGATTATTACACACGGTGGGTATTATACACAGGGGAGTATACACGGGGGGTATTATACACGGGCGGTATTATACACGGGGGGTATTATACACGGGGGTATTATGCACGGGGGTATTATACACGGGGGGAATTATACACAGGGTTATTATACACGGGGGTATTATGCACGGGGAGTATTATACACGGGGGGAATTAGGCACAGGGTTTTTATACACGGGGGGTATTATCCACGGTGGGTATAATACACGGGGGCATTATACACGGTGGGTATAATACACGGGGGTATTATACACGGGGGTATTATACACGGGGATCTTATACACGCAGGTATTATACACGGGGGGTATTATACACAGGGTATTATACACGGGGGGCATTATACATGGGGGTTATTATCCACAGCGGTTATTGTACACGGGGGGTTTTATACACGGGGGTATTATACACAGGGGAATATACATGGGGGGTATTATACACGGGGGTATTATACCCGGGGGTTATTATACATGGGGGGTATTATACACTGGGGGTATTATACACGGAGGGTATTATACACGGAGATTATTATACATGGGGGCTGTTATACACGGGGATATTATACACGTGGGGTATTATACACGGGGGTATTATACATGGGGGTTGTTATACACGGGTGGTATTATACACGGTGGGTATTATACACACGGGTATTATACATGGGCGTATTATACTCAGGGGGTATTGTACACGTGTGGTTTTATTCACGGGGCGTATTATACACAGGGGAGTATACACGGGGGGTATTATACACGGGGGGTATTGTACACGGGGGCTATTATACACGGGGGAGTATACACGGGGGGTATTATACACGGGGGGTATTGTACACGGGGGGTATTATACACGGGGGTATTATACACGGGGTATTATACACGGGGGTATTATACACGGGGGGTATTATAAACGGGGGTATTATACAAGGCGGTATTATTCACGGGGGTATTATACACGGGGTGTATTATACACGGGGGGTATTGTACACGGGGGGTATTATACACGGGGGTATTATACACGGGGTATTATACACGGGGTTATTATACAAGGGGGGTATTAACATGGGGGGTATTATACACGGGGGTATTATAAACGGGGGTATTATACAGGGCGGTATTATACACGGGGGTATTATACACGGGGGGTATTATACACGGGGGGTATTATACACGGGGATATTATACACGGGTTATTATACAAGGGGGGTATTAACATGGGGGGTATTATACACGGGGGTATTATACACGGGGTGTATTATAAACGGGGGTATTTTATACGGGGGTATTATACATGGGTGGTATTATACACGGGGATTATTACACACGGTGGGTATTATATATGCGTGTATTATACATGGGGGGTATTATACACAGAGGGTATTGTACACGAGGGGTTTTATACACGGAGGGTATTATACACAGGGGAGTATACACGGGGGGTATTATACACGGGGGGTATTATACACGGGGGTATTATACACGGGGTATTATACACGGGGGTATTATACACGGGGGGTATTATAAATGGGGGTATTATACAGGGCGGTATTATACACGGGGTTATTGTACACGGGGTTATTGTACATGGGGTTTATTGTACACGGGGGTATTATACACGGGGGTATTATACACGGGGTATTATACATGGTGGGTATTATACACGGGGAGTATTATACACGGGGGGTATTATATACGGGGGGTATTATACACGGGAGTATTATACACGGTGTTATTATACATGGAGGATATTATACACGGGGGGTATTACACACGGGGGTATTACACACGGGGTGTATTATATACGGGGGTATTATACACGGGGGTATCATACACGGGGGTATTATAAACAGGGGGATATTATACGCGGGGGTATTATACACGGGGTATTATACACGGGGTGTATTATACACGGGGTGTATTATGCAGGGGGGTACTATACACGGTGGGTATTATACACGGGGGTATTATACACGGGGGTATTATACACGGGGCGGGGATTATACACGAAGGTATTATACACGGGGTATTATACACGATGTATTATACACGGGGGGGTATTATACACGGGGCTATTATACACGGGGGTATTATACACGGGGTTATTATACACGGGGGGTTATTATACACGGGGGTATTATACACGGGTTATTATACACGGGGGGGTATTAACATGGGGGGTATTATACACGGGGGTATTATACACGGGATGTATTATACACGGGGGTATTATATGCGGGGGTATTATACACGGGGGGTATTATACACGGGGAGTATTATACTCGGGGGTATTATACACGGGAGGTATTATACACGGTGGGTAGTATACACGGGGTTATTATACACGGCGTATTATACACGGGGCTTTTATACACGTGGGGTTTTATACACGGGGGTATTATACACGGGGGTTATTATACACGGGGGGCATTATACACGGTGGGTATTATACACGGGGGTATTATACAATGGGCTATTATACACGGGGGGTATTATACATGGGGTATTATACACGGAGTGTATTATACACGGGGGATATTATACATGGGGGCTATTATACAATGGGATATTATACACGTGGTTATTATACACTGGGTATTATACACGGGGGTATTATACATGGGTGGTATTATACATTGGGGTATTTTACACGGGGTTATTATACATGGGGGGTATTATACACGGGGTATTATACACGGGGGGTATAATACACGGGGGATATTATACACGGGGGTATTATACACGGGGGTATTATACACGGGGTTATTATACATGGGGGGTATTATTCACGGGGGTATTAAACACGGGGTTATTATACACGGGGGTATTATACACGGGGGGTATTATACACGGGGGGTATTATACACGGGGGGTATTATACACAGGGGAGTATACACGGGGGTATTATACACGGGCGGTATTATACACGGGGGGTATTATACACGGGGGGCATTATACATGGGGGTTATTATACACAGTGGGTATTGTACACGGGGGGTTTTATACACGGGGGGTATTATACACAAGGGAGTATACACGGGGGTATTATACACGGGGGGTATTATACATTGGGGTAATTTACACAGGGTTATTATACATGGGGGGTATTATACACGGGGGGTATTATACATTGGGGTAATTTACACAGGGTTATTATACATGGGGGGTATTATACACGGGGGGTATTATACACGGGGGTATTATACACGGGGGGTATTATACACGGGGGTACTTTACACAGGGGTATTATACACGGGGGGTATTATACACGGGGGTATTAAACACGGGGGTATTATACACGGGGGGTATTATACACGGGGGGTATTATACACAGGGAATATACACGGGGGGTATTATACACGGGCGGTATTATACACGGGGGGTATTATGCACGGGGATATTATGCACGGGGGTATTATACACGGGGGGAATTATACACAGGGTTATTATACACGGGGGTATTATACACGGGGATCTTATACACGCGGGTATTATACACGGGGGTATTATACACGGGGGTATTATACACGGGGAGCATTATACATGGGGGTTATTATACACAGGGGGTATTGTACATGGGGGGTTTTATACATGGGGGTATTATACCCAGGGGAGTATACACGGGGGTATTATACATGGGGGGTATTATACACGGGGGTATTATACACGGGGGGATATTATACACGGGGGGTATTATACACGGGGTATTATACACGGGGTATTACACACGGGGTGTATTATACACAGGGGATATTATACACGGGGGTATTATACACGGGGTTATTATACACGGGGGGTTATTATACACGGGGGGTATTATACACGTGGGTTATTATACACGGGGGTATTATACACGGGGGGTATTATACAAGGTGGTATTATACACGGGTTATTATACACGGGGGGTATTAACATGGGGGGTATTATACACGGGGGTATTATACACGGGGTGTATTATACACGGGGGGTATTATACACGGGAGGTATTATACACGGGGGATATTATACACGTGGGGCATTATACACGGGGGTATTATACACGGGGGTTATTATACACGGGGGGTATTATACACGGTGTGTATTATACACGGGGGTATTATACATGGGGTTATTATACACGGGGAGTATTATACATGGGGGTATTATACACGGTGCGTATTATACACGGGGGATATTAAACATGGGGGTATTATACAATGGGGTATTATACACGTGGGTATTATACACTCGGTATTATACACGGGGGCATTATACACGGCGGGTATTATACATTGGGGTATTTTACGCGGGGTTATTATACATGGGGGGTATTATACACGGGGTATTATACACGGGGGGTATAATACACGGGGGATATTATCCACGGGGGGTATTATACACAGGGGTATTATACAAGGTGGGTATTATACACAGGGGTATTATACATGGGGGTATTATACACGGGCGGTATTACACATGGGGGGTATTATACAATGGGGTATTATACACATGGGTATTATACACGGGGGTATTATACACGGGGGGTTATTATACACGGGGGTATTATACACGGGGGCTATTATACACGGGGGGGTATTATGCACGGGGGTTATATACACGGGAGGAATTATACACAGGGTTATTATACACGGGGGGTATAATAATCGGGGGAGTATTATACACGGAGGGTATTATACACAGGGGAGTATACAGGGTGGGTATTATACACAGGGGTATTATGCACGGGGGTATTATACACGGGGGGGATTATGCACAGGGTTATTATACACGGGGGTATTATGCACGGGGGGTATTATACACGGGGGGAATTATGCACAGGGGTTTTTATACACGGGGGGTATTATCCACGGTGGGTATAATACACGGGGGTATTATACACGGTGGGTATAATACACGGGGGTATTATACACGGGGGTATTATACACGGGGATCTTATACACGCAGGTATTATACACGGGGGGTATTATACACAGGGTATTATACACGGGGGGGCATTATACATGGGGGTTATTATACACAGCGGTTATTGTACACGGGGGGGTTTTATACATGGGGGTATTATACACAGGGGAATATACATGGGGGGTATTATACACGGGGGTATTATACCCGGGGGTTATTATACATGGGGGGTATTATACACTGGGGGTATTATACACGGAGGGTATTATACACGGAGATTATTATACATGGGGGCTGTTATACACAGGGATATTATACACGTGGGGTATTATACACGGGGGTATTATACACGGGGGTTATTATACACGGGTGGTATTATACACGGTGGGTATTATACACGCGGGTATATACATGGGCGTATTATACTCAGGGGGTATTGTACACGTGTGGTTTTATTCACGGGGGCGTATTATACACAGGGGAGTATACACGGGGGGTATTATACACGGGGGAGTATACACGGGGGGTATTATACACGGGGTGTATTGTACACGGGGGGTATTATACACGGGGTTATTATACACGGGGGGTTATTATACACGGGGGGTATTATACACGTGGGTTATTATACACGGGGGTATTATACACGGGGGTATTATACACGGTGGTATTATACACGGGTTATTATACACGGGGGGTATTAACATGGGGGGTATTATACACGGGGGTATTATACACGGGGTGTATTATACACGGGGGGTATTATACACGGGAGGTATTATACACGGGGCTAGTATACACGGGGTTATTATACACGGGGTATTAAACACGGGGGGTATTAT
The DNA here is from genome assembly GCF_052327205.1 of Somniosus microcephalus. Taxonomy (NCBI): domain Eukaryota; kingdom Metazoa; phylum Chordata; class Chondrichthyes; order Squaliformes; family Somniosidae; genus Somniosus; species Somniosus microcephalus. The sequence continues at coordinate 29,561,442 of NC_141017.1, read as the reverse complement.
ACACGTGGGGCATTATACACGGGGGTATTATACACGGGGGGTTATTATACACGGGGGGTATTATACACGGTGTGTATTATACACGGGGTTATTATACATGGGGTTATTATACACGGGGAGTATTATACATGGGGGTATTATACACGGTGCGTATTATACACGGGGGATATTAAACATGGGGGTATTATACAATGGGGTATTATACACGTGGGTATTATACACTCGGTATTATACACGGGGGCATTATACACGGCGGGTATTATACATTGGGGTATTTTACACGGGGTTATTATACATGGGGGGTATTATACACGGGGTATTATACACGGGGGGTATAATACACGGGGGATATTATCCACGGGGGGTATTATACACAGGGGTATTATACACGGGGTTATTGTACACTTGGGGTATTATACACGGGGGTAGTAAACACGGGGTTATTATACACGGGGGTATTATATACGGGGGGTATTATACACGGGGGGGTATTATACACGGGGGGTATTATACACAGGGGAGTATACACGGGGGGTATTATACACGGGCGGTATTATACACGGGGGGTATTATACACGGGGGGTATTATGCACGGGGGGTATTATACACGGGGGGTATTATACAATGGGGTATTATACATGTGGGTATTATACACAGGGTATTATACACGGGGGTTATTATACACGGGGGGTATTATACACGGGGGTATTATACACGGGGGTATTATGCACGGGGGTATTATACACGGGGGGAATTATACACAGGGTTATTATACACGGTGGGTATTATACTCGGGGAGTATTATACACGGAGGGTATTATACACAGGGGAGTATACACGGGGGGTGTTATACACGGGCGGTATTAAACACGGGGGGTATTATACACGGGGGGTATTATGCACGGGGGGTATTATGCATGGGGGGTATTATGCACGGTGGGAATTATACACAGGGTTATTATACACGGGGGGTATTATACACGGGGATCTTATACACGCGGGTATTAGGGTATTATACACGGGGGGTATTATACATGGGGGTATTATACATGGGGTATTATACACGGGGGGCATTATACATGGGGGTTATTATACACAGGGGGTATTGTACACGGGGGGCTTTATACACTGGGGGTATTATACACAAGGGAGTATACACGGGGGTATTATACATGGGGGGTATTATACACGGGGGTTATTGTACACGGGGGTATTACAGACTGGGGTTATTATACACAGAGGGTATTAAACACGGGAGTATTATACACGGGGGGTATTATACACGGGGGGTATTATACCCGGGGGATATTATACACGCGGGCTATTATACACGGGGATATTATACAGGGGGGATATTATACACGGGGGTATTATACACGTGGGGTATTATACATGGGGTTATTATACATGGGGGTTATTATACACGGGGGGTATTATACACGGTGGGTATTATACACAGGGTTATTATACATGGGGGGTATTATACACGGGGGTATTATACATGGGGGTATTATACACGGGCGGTATTATACATGGGGGGTATTATACAATGGGGTATTATACACGTGGGTATTATACACGGGGTATTATACACGGGGGTTATTATACACGGGGGGTATTATACACGGGGGTATTATACACGGGGGTATTATGCACGGGGGTATTATACACGGGGGGAATTATACACAGGGTTATTATACACGGTGGGTATTATAATCGGGGAGTATTATACACGGAGGGTATTATACACAGGGGAGTATACACGGGGGGTGTTATACACGGGCGGTATTAAACACGGGGGGTATTATACACGGGGGGTATTATGCACGGGGGTTATTATACACGGGGGGAATTATACACTGGGTTATTATACACGGGGGTTATTATGCACGGGGGGTATTATACACGGGGGGGAATTATACACAGGGTTTTTATACACAGGGGGTATTATCCACGGTGGGTATAATACACGGGGGTATTATACACGGTGGGTATAATACACGGGGGTATTATACACGGGGATATTATACACGGGGATCTTATACACGCAGGTATTATACACGGGGGGTATTATACACAGGGTATTATACACGGGGGGCATTATACACGGGGGGTATTATACACGGGGTATTATACACGGGGTATTACACACGGGGTGTATTATACACAGGGGATATTATACACGGGGGTATTATACACGGGGTTATTATACACGGGGGGTTATTATACACGGGGGGTATTATACACGTGGGTTATTATACACGGGGGTATTATACACGGGGGGTATTATACACGGTGGTATTATACACGGGTTATTATACACGGGGGGTATTAACATGGGGGGTATTATACACGGGGGTATTATACACGGGGTGTATTATACACGGGGGGTATTATACACGGGAGGTATTATACACGGGGCTAGTATACACGGGGTTATTATACACGGGGTATTATACACGGGGGGTATTATACACGTGGGGCATTATACACGGGGGTATTATACACGGGGGTTATTATACACGGGGGGTATTATACACGGTGTGTATTATACACGGGGGTATTATACATGGGGTTATTATACACGGGGAGTGTTATACATGGGGGTATTATACACGGTGCGTATTATACACGGGGGATATTAAACATGGGGGTATTATACAATGGGGTATTATACACGTGGGTATTATACACTGGGTATTATACACGGGGGCATTATACACGGCGGTTATTATACATTGGGTTATTTTACACGGGGTTATTATACATGGGGGGTATTATACACGGGGTATTATACACGGGGGGTATAATACACGGGGGATATTATCCACGGGGGGTATTATACACAGGGGTATTATACACGGGGTTATTGTACACTTGGGGTATTATACACGGGGGTATTAAACACGGGGTTATTATACACGGGGGTATTATATACGGGGGGTATTATACACGGGGGGTATTATACACGGGGGGTATTATACACAGGGGAGTATACACGGGGGGTATTATACACGGGCGGTATTATACACAGGGGGTATTATACACGGGGGGTATTATGCACGGGGGGTATTATACACGGGGGGTATTATACACAGGGGAGTATACACGGGGGGTATTATACACGGGCGGTATTATACACGGGGGGTATTATACACAGAGGGTATTAAACACGGGAGTATTATACACGGGGCGTATTATACACGGGGGGTATTATACACGGGGATCTTATACACGCGGGTATTATACACGGGGGGGTATTATACACGGCGGTATTATACACGGGGGTTATTGTACACGGGGTGTATTATAGACTGCGGGTATTATACACGGAGGGTATTAAACACAGGGGTATTATACACGGGGGGATATTAAACACGGGGGGTATTATACACGGGGGTATTATACACGGGGGTTATTATACACGGGGGGTATTATACACGGTGAGTATTATACACGGGGGGGTATTATACACGGGGTTATTATACACAGGTTATTATACACGGGGGGTATTAACATGGGGGGTATTATACTTGGGGGTATTATACACGGAGTGTATTACACACGGGTATTATACACGGGGGTATTATACACGGGGGGTATTATACACGGGGAGTATTATACACGGGGTTTGTTATACACGGGGGTATTATACACGTGGGGTATTATACACGGGGGTATTATACACGGGTTATTATACATATGGGGTATTATACACGGTGCGTATTATACACGGGGGGTATTATACATGGGGTTATTATACACGGGGGGTATTATACACGGGAGTATTATACACAGGGGGTATTATACACGGGGGATATTATACATGGGGGTATTATACAATGGGGTATTATACACGTGGGTATTATACACGGGGTATTATACACGGGGGTTATTATACACGGGGGTATTATACATGCGGGTATTTTACATGGGGGTTATTATACATGGGGGTATTATACACGGGGGGTATTATACACGGGGGTATTATACACGGGGGTTATTATACACGGGGGGTTATTATACACGAGGGGTATTATGCACGGGGGTATTATACACGGGGGTTATTATACACGGGGGATATTATACATGGGGGATATTATACAATGGTGTATTATACACGTGGGTATTGTACACGGGGTATTATACACAGGGGTATTATACACGGGGGGTATTATACATTGGGGTATTTTACACGGGGTTATTATACATGGGGTGGTATTATACACGGGGGTATTATTCACGGGGGCTATTATACACGGGCGTATTATACACGGGGGGTATTATACACGGGCATCTTATACACGCGGGTATTATACACGGGGGGGTATTATACACTGGGGGTATTATACACGGGGGTTATTGTACACGGGGTGTATTATAGACTGGGGGTATTATACACGGAGGGTATTAAACACAGGGGTATTATACACGGGGGGATATTAAACACGGGGGGTATTATACACGGGGGTATTATACACGGGGGTATTATACACGGGGTATTATACACGGGGGTATTATACATTGGGGGTATTATACACGGGGGTATTAAACACGGGGTTAAATTACACGGGGGTATTATACACGGGGGGGTATTATACACGGGGGTATTATACACGGGGGGTATTATACACGGGAGTATACACGGGGGGGTATTATACACGGGGGTATTATACACAGGTTATTATACATGGGGGGTATTAACATGGGGGGTATTATACATGGGGGTATTATACACGGAGTGTATTATACACAGGGGTATTATACACGGGGGTATTTATACACGGGGGGTATTATACACGGGGAGTATTATACACGGGGGTATTATACACGTGGGGTATTATACACGGGGGTATTATACACGTGGGGTTATTATACATATGGGGTATTATACACGGTGCGTATTATACACGGGGGGTATTATACATGGGGTTATTATCCACGGGGGGTATTATACACGGGAGTATTATACACAGGGGGTATTATACACGGGGGATATTATACATGGGGGTATTATAAAATGGGGTATTATACACGTGGGTATTATACACGGGGTATTATACACGGGGGTTATTATACACGGGGGTATTATACATGCGGGTATTTTACATGAGGTTATTATACATGGGGTATTATACACGGGGGGTGTTATACACGGGGGTATTATACACGGGGGGTATTATACACGGGGGTATTATACACGGGTGTATTATACATGGGGGTATTATACACGGGGGGTATTATACACGGGGGATATTATACATGGGGATATTATACAATGATGTATTATACACGTGGGTATTATACACGGGGTATTATACACAGGGGTAATTATACATGGGGGGGTATTATACATTGGGGTATTTTACACGGGGTTATTATACATGGGGGGTATTATACACGGGGTATTATACACGGGGGGTATTATACACGGGGACGTATTATACACGGGGGGTATTATACACGGGGATCTTATACACGCGGGTATTATACACGGGGGGGTGTATTATACACGGGGGTATTATACACGGGGGTTATTGTACACGGGGTGTATTATAGACTGGGGGTATTATACACGGAGGTATTAAACACGGGTATTATACACGGGGGGATATTAAACACGGGGGGTATTATACACGGGGGTATTATACACGGGGGGGTTATTATACACGGGGGTATTATACACGGTGAGTATTATACACAGGGGTATTATACATGGGGGTATTATACACGGGGGTATTATACATGGGGGTATTATACAGGGGCGGTATTATACACGGGGGATATTGTACCTGGGGGTTATTATACAATGGGGTATTATACACGTGGGTATTATACACGGGGTATTATACATGGGGGCATCATACACGGGGGGTATTATACACGGGGGGTATTTTACACGGGGTATTATACACAGAGTGTATTATACACGGGGTATAATACACGGAGGGTAGTATACACGGGGGGGATTATACACGGGGATTATTATACACGGGGGGTATTATACACGGGCGGTATTATACACGGGGGGTATTATACATGGGGGTTATTATGCACGGGGGGTATTATACACGGGGGGGGAATTATACCCATGGTTATTATACATGGCGGATATTATCCACGGTGGGTATAATACACGGGGTTATTATACAGGGGGGTATAATACACGGGGGTATTATACACGGGTGTATTATACACGGGGATCTTATACACGCGGGGATTATACACGGGGGTATTATACACGGGGTATTATACACGGGGTATTATACACGGGGGTGCATTATACATGGGGGTTATTATACACAGCGTTTATTGTACACGGGGGGTTTATACACGGGGGGTATTATACATGGGGGTTATTGTACATGGGGGGTATTATACACTGGGGGTATTATACACGGAGGGTATTATACACGGGGATTATTTTACATGGGGGCTGTTATACACAGGATATTAAACACGTGGGGTATTATACACGGGGGGTATTATTCACGGGGGTTATTATACACGGGTGGTATTATACACGGTGGGTATTATATACGCGGGTATTATACATGGGGGGTATTATACACAGGGGGTATTGTACACGGGGGGTTTTATACACGGGGGGTATTATACACAGGGAGTATTATACACGGGGGTATTATACACGGGGGTATTATACACGGGGGGTATTATACAGGGGGTATTATACACGGGGCTATTATACACGGGGGCAGGGTATTACACGGGGGGTATTATACACCGGGTATTAAATACGGGGTATTATGCACGGGAGGTATTATACACGGGGGTATTATACACGGGGTTATTATACAAGGTGGGTTATTATACACGGGGGGTATAATACACGGGGGTATTATACACGGGTGTATTATACACGGGGATCTTATACACGCGGGGATTATACACGGGGGCATTATACATGGGGGTTATTATACACAGCGGTTATTGTACACGGGGGGTTTATACACGGGGGGTATTATACACGGGGGTTATTATACATAGGTATTATACACTGGGGGTATTATACACGGAGGGTATTATCCACGGGGATTATTATACATGGGGGCTGTTATACACAGGGATATTATACACGTGGGGTATTATACACGGGGGTATTATACACGGGGGTTATTATACGACGGGTGGTATTATACACGGTGGGTATTATACACGCGGGTATTATACATGGGGGGTATTATACACAGGGGTTATTGTACATGGGGGGTTTTATACACGGGGGGCATTATACACGGGGCGTATTATACACGGGGGTAATTATACACGGGGGCGGGGTATTACTCGGGGGGGTATTATACACTGGGTATTAAACACGGGGTATTATACACAGGAGGTATTATACACGGGGGGTATTATACACGGGGGTATTATACACGGGTTATTATACAAGATGGTTTATTATACACGGGGGTATTATACACGGGGGGTATTATGCACGGGGTTATTATACATGGGGGTATTATACACGGGTTACTATACACGGGGGGGTATTAACACGCAGGTTATTATACACGGGGGCATTATACACGGGTTGTATTATACACAGGGGTATTGTATACGGGGGTATTATACACGGGGGGTATTATACACGGGGAGTATTATACACGGTGGGTATTATACACGCGGGTATTATACATGGGGGTATTATACACAGGGGGTATTGTACAAGGGGGGTTTTATACACGGTGGGTTTTATACACAGGGGAGTACACACGGTGGGTATTATACACGGGGGGTATTATACATGGGGGGTATTATACATGGGGGTATTTTACATGGGGTATTATACACGGGGTTATTATACAAGGTGGGTTATTATACACGGGGGTATTATACACGGGGTGTATTATACATGGGGGTATTATACACGGGTTACTATACACGGGGGGGTATTATACATGGGGTAATACACGGGTGTATTATACACAACACGGGTGTATTATACACAAGGGCTATTATACACGGGGGTATTATACACGGGGGGTATTATACATGGCGGGTATTATACATGGGGTATAATACATGCGGGCTATTATACACGGGGATATTATACACGGGGGGTATTATACACGGGTGTATTATACACGGGGGTATTATACACGGGGGTATTATACACGGGGGGTTATTATACACGGGTGTATTATACATGGGGGTATTATACACGGGGGAGGTGTTATACACGGGGGTATTATACACGGGGGTATTATACACGGGGGTATTATACGCGGGGGGTATTATACACGAGGGCTATTATACACGGGGCTATTATACACGGGTGTATTATACACGGGGGTTATTATACACGGGGGTATTATACACGGGGTTATTATACACGAGGTGGTTTTATACACGGGTGGTATTATACACGGGGGGTATTATGCCTGGGGGTATTATACACGGTGGGTATTATACACGGGTGGTATTATACACGGGGGGTATTATACACAGAGGGTATTATAAACAGGGTATTATACACGGGGGGTATTATACACAGGGGTATTATACACGCGGGGTATTATACATGGGGTATTATAAACGGGGGGGTATTATAAACAGGAGTATTATACACGGGGGTATTATAAATGGGGGTATTATACACGGGGGGTATTATACACGGGGGGTATTATAGACGGGGGTTCGTGTACATGGGGTTTATTGTACACGGGGGTATTATACACGGGGGTATTATACACGGGGGTATTATACACGGAGGGTATTATACACGGTGAGGATTATACACGGGGGGTATTATACACGTGTGGTATTATACACGGCGGTATTATACACAGGGTTATTATACACGGGGGGGGGTATTATACACGGGGTGTATTATACACGGGGTTTTATACACGGGGGTATTATACACGGGGGGTATTATACACGGGGTATTATGCACGGGGGTATTATACACGGGGGTGTTATACACGGGGTGTATTATACACGGGGCATTATACACGCGGGCTATTATACACAGGGCTATTATACACGGGGATATTATACACGGGGGGTATTATACACGGTGGTATTATACACAGGGGTATTATACACGAGGGGTATTATACACGGGGGGTATTATACACGGGGGGTATTATACACGGGGGGTATTATACACGGGGTGTATTATACACGGGGGTATTATACAAGGGGATATTATACACGGGGGTATTATACACGGGGGGTGTTATACACGGGGGTATTATACACGGGGGGTATTATACACGGGGGGTATTATACACGGGTGTATTATACGTGGGAGTATTATACACGGGGGGTATTATACACGGGGGGGTATTAAACACGGGAGTATTATACACGGGGAGTATTATACACGGGGGTATTATACACGGGGTGTATTATACACAGCGGTATTATACACGGGGGTATAATACACGAGGGTATTATGCATGGGGGTATTATTCACGAGGGGTATTATACACGGGCGGTATTATACACGGGGGGTATTATACACGGTGTTATTATACACGGGGGGTATTATACACGGGGGTATTGCACACGGGGTGTATTATACACGGGGGTATTATACACGGTGTGTATTATACACGGGGTGTATTATACAAGGGGGTATTATACGCGGGGGTATTATACACAGGACGTATTATACACGGGGGTATTATACACGGGGGCTTTATACACGGGGGCTATTATACACGGGGGTATTATACTCCGGGGTATTATACACGGGGGTATTATACACGGGGGTATTATACACAGGGGATATTATACACGGGTGTATTATACACAGGGGGTATTATACACGGGGGTATTAAACACGGGGTTATTATACACGGGGGTATTATACACGGGTGGTATTATACATGGGGGGTATTATACACGGGGGGTATTATACACAGGGGAGTATACATGGGGGATATTATACACGGGCGGTATTATACACGGGGGTACTATACACGGGGGGGTATTATGCACGGGGGGTATTATACATGGGGGGAATTATACACAATGTTATTATTCACGGGGGGTATTATCCATGGTGGGTATAGTACACGTGGGTATTATACACGCGGGGTATAATACACGGTTTATTATACACGGGGGGTATTAAACACGGGCGTATTATACACGGGGGTATTATACACAGGGGTATTATACACGGGGCTATTATACACGGGGTTATTATACACGGGGGGTATTATACACGGGGGGTATTATACACGGGGGGTATTATACATGGGGGGTATTATACACGGGGAGTATCATACACGGGAGTAAACACGGGGGTATTATACACGGGGGTATTATACACGCGGGGTATTTTACACGGGGGGTATTATACATGGGGTGTATTATACACGGGGGTATTATACACGGGGCTATTATACACGGGCGTATTATACATGGGGGTTATTGTACACGGGGGTATTGTACACGCGGGGGTATTATACACGGGGGTATTATACACGGGGGGTTATTATACACGGGTGGTATTATACACGGTGGGTATCATACACGGGGGTTATTATAAAAGGGGTTATTATACACGGTGGGGTATTATACACAGTGGTATTATACACGGGGGGTATTATACACGGGGTATTATACACGGGGGGTATTATAAACGGAGGTATTATACAGGGTGGTATTATACACGGGGGTATTATACACGTGGGGGTATTATACACGGGTGGTATTGTACACGGGGTTTATTGTACATGGTGGGTATTATACACGGGGTGTATTATACACGGGGAGTATTGTACACGGGGATATTATACATGGGGGGTATTATACACGGGGGTAATATACACGAGGGGTATTATACACGGGGGTATTATACACGGGGGGTATTATACACGGGGGGTATTATACACGGGGTGTATTATTCACGGGGGGTATTATACAAGGGGGTATTATACACGGGTGATATTATACACGGGGGCTATTATACTCGTGGGGTATTATACATGGGGGGTATTATACACGGAGGGTATTATACACGGGTGTATTATACATTGGGGTATTTTACATGGGGGGGTATTATACACCGGGGGGTATTAAACACGGGAGTATTATACACGGGGTGTATTATACACGGGGGGTATTATACACGGGGGTATTATACACGGGCGGTATTATACACGGCGGTATTATACACGGGGGTATTATACACGAGGGTATTATGCACGGGGGGTATTACGCACGGGGGTATTATTCACGGGGGGTATTATACACAGGGGATATTATACACGGGGGTATTATACACAGGGGGTATTATACACGGGGGTATTAAACACGGGGTTATTATACATGGGGGTATTATACACGGGTGTATTATACACGGGGGTTATTATACACAGGGGAGTATACACGGTGGGTATTATACACGGGCTGTATTATACACGGGGGGTATTATACACGGGGGGTATTATGCACGGAGGTTATTATACACGGGGTGAATTATACACAAGGTTATTATACACGGGGTGTATTATCCATGGTGGGTATAATACACGTGGGTATTATACACGGGGGGCTTAATACACGGGGTTATTATACATGGGGGTATTATACACGGGGATCTTATACACGTGGGTATTATACAGGGGGGGTATTATACGCGGGGAGTATTATACACGGGGGCTATTACACACGGGGGGTATTATACACGGGGGGTATTATACACGGAGGGTATTATACACGGTGTGTATTATACACGGGGTGTATTATACAAGGGGGTATTATACGCGGGGGGGTATTATACACGGGGTTATTATACACGGGGAGTATTATACACAGGGGCTATTATACACGGGGGTATTATACTCCGGTGTATTATACACGGGGGTATTATACACGGGGGTATTATACACAGGGGATATTATACACGGGGGTATTATACACAGGGTGTATTATACACGGGGGTATTAAACACGGGGTTATTATACATGGGGGTATTATACACGGGTGTATTATACACGGGGGTTATTATACACAGGGGAGTATACACGGTGGGTATTATACACGGGCTGTATTATACACGGGGGGTATTATACACGGGGGGTATTATGCACGGAGGTTATTATACGTGGGGGGAATTATACACAAGGTTATTATACACGGGGGGTATTATCCACGGTGGGTATAATACACGGGCTGTATTATACACGGGGGGTATTATACACGGGGGGTATTATGCACGGAGGTTATTATACACGGGGGGAATTATACACAAGGTTATTATACACGGGGGGTATTATCCACAGTGGGTATAATACACGTGGGTATTATACACGGGGGGTATAATACACGGGGTTATTGTACATGGGGGTATTATACACGGGGATCTTATACACGCGGGTATTATACACGGGGGGTATTATACGCGGGGGGTATTATACACGGGGGCTATTACACACGGGGGGTATTATACACGGGGGTATTATACACGGAGGGTATTATACACGGTGTGTATTATACACGGGGTGTATTATACAAGGGGGTATTATACGCGGGGGGGTATTATACACGGGGTTATTATACACGGGGAGTATTATACACGGGGGCTATTATACACGGGGGTATTATACTCCGGTGTATTATACACGGGGGTATTATACACGGGGGTATTATACACAGGGGATATTATACACGGGGGTATTATACACAGGGGGTATTATACACGGGGGTATTAAACACGGGGTTATTATACATGTGGGTATTATACACGGGTGTATTATACACGGGGGTTATTATACACAGGGGAGTATACACGGTGGGTATTATACACGGGCTGTATTATACACGGGGGGTATTATACACGGGGGGTATTATGCACGGAGGTTATTATACACGGGGGGAATTATACACAAGGTTATTATACACGGGGGGTATTATCCACGGTGGGTATAATACACGTGGGTATTATACACGGGGGGTATAATACACGGGGTTATTATACATGGGGGTATTATACACGGGGATCTTATACACGCGGGTATTATACACGGGGGGTATTATACATGGGGGTATTATACACAGGGCATTATACACGGGGGGCATTATACTTGGGGGTTTTTGTACACGGGGTATTGTACACGGGGGGTTTTATACACGGGGGGTATTATACACAGGGGAGTATACACAGGGGGTATTATACATGGGGGGGTATTATACACGGGGGTTATTATACACGGGGGTATTATAGACTGGGGGTATTATACACGGAGGGTATTAAACACGGGGGTATTATATACGGGGGCCTAGAAATTCAGTTGGGCGCGCCAGCCGTTAGCGCCTTAGGAGGAGTAGATCTGGAGCGCTAGGCCCTTATCGCCCAGGCGCAGCGCGATCTGCGCCTCTCCCCGACTTCAGGACACATTTAGCGCCGGCGCAAAATCTTAGCGCGCGCCCTGCTGCGCGCGCTGTTCATGACGTCATTTAATAGTGCAACGCCCTTTGTGTGCCCCCAACCGGAACTTCACTCGCGCCGGCCCATTGTGCGCCGGGCTGCCCGAGCGACTGTGAAGTGGAACGGTACACAGGCCAGCCGGGCCGCGGGGAGCGCAAATTAAAGGGCACTTACCCAGCAGTATAAAGGCCAGCCATTTTGCAGCATTCACTCTTGTGCAATGGTTTTTTGGACAGAGACCAAGGAGGAGAGTTTACTGGTTTGGACCAACACTTGGACAGGTATTTTTGGCTCAGGCCAGAGCTTACCAATTATCTTTGCCTTCATTCAGAGCTCAGTGTTTGCCAGCATCTAATGGGGGCTGCATTGGGTGGCAACGCTGAATTTCAGCCTTATGCCAGAAGGGCTTACAGACGCCGTGAGAGAGTGGCAGCCCTGGCTAGACGCAGAGGGGGCAACAGGCGTCGCCAACTGAGGCCTTACCCACGCAGGGTATACCGCCAGCAGACCTCCTATCTGACCACGTCTGCCGCGATGTGTGTTAGGAGGCTGCGATTCCGAAGGGAGGTGGTTGCAGACATCTGCCGACTGCTTCAGAGAGATCTGCAGCCACAGCTGATGCGCAGGACGTCTCTGTCGGTGGCAGTGAAGGTGACGGTGGCTCTCAACTTCTATGCCTCCGGCTCCTTCCAATCCGCTACTGGGGACATCGCTAACATCTCCCAGTTCGCCGTGCATTGCTGCATCCGCCAGGTGACCGAAGCCCTTTTCAGAAGGAGACATCAATTCATCTCCTTCCCCATGACCCTGGACAAGCAGCAGCAGCGTGCAGTGGGGTTTGCAAGAATAGCGGGCTTCCCCATGGTGCAGGGCGCCATTGACTGCACGCATGTGGCTTTGCGGGCACCTCTTGAGCATGCCGAGGAGTACCGCAACCGGAAGGGCTACCATTCCCTCAATGTACAGCTGGTGTGTGACCACAGGCAGCGCATCCTAGCTGTCAATGCCCGCTTTCCAGGCAGCAGCCACGATGCCTTTATCCTGCGACAGACAACTGTGGCTGACATGTTCCAGGCACAGCCTCCCCCAAGAGGATGGCTTATCGGGGACAAAGGCTATCCTTTGTGTACCTGGCTCATGACCCCGCTCCGCGCGCCCAGGACCCCTGCTGAAGAGGCATACAACGAGAGCCATCAAGCGACGAGGAACCTCATAGAACAAACAATCGGCGTGCTCAAGCAACGGTTCCGCTGTCTCGATCGCTCCGGGGGAGCCCTCCAGTATTCGCAGGATCGAGTCTCCCAATTCGTCGTCGTTTGCTGCATGCTGCACAACCTGGCTATCCGCAGGACTCAGGCACTGCCACCTCACGTTGGACCACCACCTCAGGAGGAGGAGCAGGAGGAGCATGAGGACGACGAGGACGAGGAGTACCAGCCCAGGAGGGACGCACAAGGTCCAAGGGCCGCCCGTCGGCGGCTTATTGAACGTCACTTCTAGGCCCCCTGTCAGGGAATGGCTTGTGCCAATGATAGAACATGATTGCAGCCGCTCCGCAAGCCCTCAGCCGGTTAAGGCAACAAACACTTCAAAGATCAAACATGGACAATGTGAATAAATAAAATGCTTTATTGTACAAACTCTGGGCCCTTCCCACATGAAAACCAAAAACAGACGAAACCCCCAAAAAACACTCAAACACATTACTCGCTCCCACAACCTGGAGAGGATTAACAAAATAGGGCAACTAAAATGGCCGTCATTCTCGGCCTTCGTCAAAAACAAACATCACATCATCGGCCTTCAAAAAACAAACATCCAATTCTCGGCCTCAAGAAACAAACACATATGGCCACACATTCGACTCTTTGGCCCGCTAGGGCGATGCCTTGGCCATCTTTGGGTGGCCCCTGCCCGCCCTGCTGCTCCGCCTCAAAGTAAGGCCATTGGCTGCTGCAAGGCTGGGGGCAGGCTCCTGAGGGGCACATGTCGTGACGGCAGATGCCCTTGGGGGTCGGCCTAGTCGAGGTCTGGCCGTCGAGCGGGCGGCTGTTGATTGCTGCAGTTGTGGCTGGCCAGCATCAGTCGCTGCAGCAGCTCCTGGCAGCTCCACTAGGGGAGTGGCAGTGGCGGCTGGAGGAATGGTGGCAAGCTGGCGGATGGCAGGCGCTCGCTGGTCACCTGAGACACTGGCACTCGCCCGGGCCAGCACTGCAGCATGCGCACCAATCTGCCGAGGGACAGACCGCTGTGCTGCTGCAGCGCGCCGGGTGCCCTGGCGATGCCTGGCTGACACAGCGAGTGTGGCAGCAGTGAGTGCCCGTGTTGACCTGTTCACTGACCGCAGCAGAGCAGCCAGTGACTGGACGGCACCACTGATCACCTGGCCAGTCGCTGACAGATCTGCCCGGTATTCCGCCCGACTGGTGGCCTCTAAGGGCCCGAACTCGGCCACACTCCGAGAGAGGGAATCGATGGACTCAGGCAACCATGCCACTGCCGCCATGAGCTCCGTGTGCCGGCGCTCCGAGTCCGCGGACAAGTCTTCGAGGCGTTCCATCTCCTCGGCGAAGAGCATCTCCTGACTGGAGGCCGGACTCTCCCTCTGGGGAGAAGGCCGCCGAGCTGGCCGACCCTTCCTGCGTTGCTGGAGGCCGCTGGGCCCAGCAATTGGACTCCCCTCCGACGCATCCCCCCTCTGGGGAGAAGGCCGCCGAGCTTCCACCCCCCTCCCGCCTTTCTGCAGCACGCAGGTCCCAGGAGCTCCCCTCCCCTTCAACACTTCCGCCACGCTGCCCTCCAGGGAAGACGTGTCCCCTACATTGGCCTGGGTGGCCGCGGCTGAGGGTTCCCCTGATGGGCCGCCTTCCTCTTGCTCCTCCTCCTGCTCCTCCTCGGAGGGTCTGTCACTGGCAAGTTGAGGGACCTCCTCTTGACCATCTGAAAGCAGGAAGGCACAAGAGTAGCTTTAGAGTGAGGAGAGGGCGTCAGTGCGGGATGCATGAGTGGTGGCATTCAGCGCATTGGTCGGACAGTGGCAAAGGATGTAGATCTGATGCGCAAGTGGGACGAGAGAGGTGCAAAAGGTGATGTCCTTACCATTGCTGCCCAGAACAGGGTCGGCATCTCCACATGCAACGGGCCCAATCACCCGGCCACCCATGAGGCGCTCCACGCGATGTTGCAGGTCGGTGAGTGGCTGGATATGGGGTCGGCCTCCCCCGGTCGCAGTCCGGCTCTTGCGATTATTTGCCAGCTTGGCCTGCAAGAGAAAGGACGGCCTCTAAGTACAGTGTGTCGCCGTGATCTTGTGTGCACTGCCCCCCATGGTGGAATAGCCTGGCCAGTGTGTCGCCATGATCTGGTGTGCACTGCCTCCCATGGTGGAATAGCCTGGCCAGTGTGTCGCCATGATCTGGTGTGCAATGCCTCCCATGGTGGAATAGCTTGGCCAGTGTGTTAAGTGCAGAATGTGCAATTGATGCTCATGCCTGTCCCATAGCTGCTGGATGAAGGCTGGCCATTAGAGCTTTCAGGTCCCTTTGCCCATAATGTGAGGTGCACATACAAGGATGAGGAGGTCATTGGAAAGGGTACTCACCCTGACAATGCGTGTGAGGTCATTTAACTTTTTGCGGCATTGGGCACCGGTCCTGGGGACGTCGCTGTTGGCTGACAGCTTGCTGGCGACATGCCTCCAGGCTCTCCTGTAGACGCGGACCGTCGCCTTCTTGCCATTGTCCGGGTACAAAACATGGCGCCTCTTCTCCACAGCAGCAAGCAGCACACTCAGATCACGCTCTGAGAAGCGCTGCGCACGTTCACGGGCCTTCTCCATGTCTTCAGGCGCTATTTGGGTCCAGCAGCAGTGTTCAGGCCTAGCTGGAGGGCTCCACTATCCAGGGCGTGGCAGCAGACACAGTCGACCCCTCCCCCTTAAGAGCTGGCCGGCGCCAGGGTGTCTGCTGTCAATCACGAGATGGCCGCACCTGCGCTGCGCCCGGCCTCGGCGCTATCGATCACCACCTCCGGCTTAGCGCTCAAAGAGAGGCGTCCAGCAGCAGTTTTAGCGCTCGCCCGAACTAGTAGGGCGAAGCTAATGAATATCGGAGAAGTGGCATAGATTTGGAGGCGGCCGCAAACTTTAGCGGACGCCTCACTTTAGCGCCCCAAAAGTGGCGTCAATGAATTTCTAGGCCGGGGGGTTATTATACACGGGGGGTATTATACACGGGGTATGATACACGGGGGGTATTATACACGCGGGCTATTATACACGGGGATATTATACAGGGGGGATATTATATACGGGGGTATTATACACAGGGGGTATTATACACGGGGGGGTATTAAACACGGGCGTATTATACACGGGGGGTATTATACACGGGGGTATTATACACGGGGCTATTATACACTGGGTTATTATACACGGGGGGGTATTATACACGGGGGGTATTATACACGGTGTGCATTATACATGGGGGGTATTATACATGGGGAGTATCATACACAGGGGAGTAAACACGGGTGTATTATACACGGGTGGTATTATACACGGGGGTATTATACACGGGGTTATAATACACGGGGGTATTATACACGGGTGTATTATACATGGGGGGTAACACACGGTGGTATTATACACGAGGGGTATTATACACGGGGGTATTATACACGGGGAGTATTATACACGGGGTATTATACACGGGGGTATTATACACGGGGGTGTTATACACGGGGTGTATTATACACGGGGTATTATACACGGGGGTATTATACACAGTGGTATTATACACGGGAGATATTATACACGGGGGGGTATTATACACAGGGGAGTACACACGGTGGGTATTATACACGGGCGGTATTATACACGAGGGGTATTATACATGGGGGGTATTATACACGAGGGGTATTATACACGGGGGGTATTACGCACGGGGGGTATTATACACGGGGGGAATTATACACAAGGTTATTATACACGGGGGGTATTATCCACGTTGGGTATAATACACGTGGGTATTATACATGGGGGGTATAATACACGGGGGTATTATACACGGGGGTATTATACACGGGGATCTTATACACACGGATATTATACACGGGGGGTATTATACACGGGGGTATTATTCACAGGGTATTATACACGGGGGCATTATACTTGGGGTTTTTTATACACGGGGTATTGTACACGGGCGGTTTTATACACGGGGGTATTATACACAGGGGAGTATACACGGGGGGTATTATACATGGGGGGGTATTATACACGGAGGTATTATAGACTGGGGGTATTATACACGGAGGGTATTAAACACGGGGGTATTATACACGGGGGTTTATTATACATGGGGGGTATTATACACGGGGGGTATGATACACGGGGGGTATTATACACGCGGGGTATTATACATGGGGATATTATACAGGGGGGATATTATATACGGGGGTATTATACACAGGGGGTATTATACACGGGGGTATTAAACACGGGGGTATTATACACGGGGGTTATTATACACGGGGGTATTATACACGGCGCTATTATACACTGGGTTATTATACACGGGGGGGTATTATACACGGGGGGTATTATACACGGTGTGTATTATACATGGGGCTATTATACACGGGGAGTATCATACACAGGGGAGTAAACACGGAGGTATTATACACGGGGGTATTATACAAGGGGTGTATCATACACGCGGGGTATTTTACGCGGGGGTATTATACACGGGGAGTATTATACACGGGAGCTATTATACACACGGCTATTATACACGGGCGTATTATACACGGGAGTTATTGTACATGGGGGATATTATACACGGGGTTATTATACACGGGGTGTATTATTCACGCGGGGTATTTTACATGGGGGTTTTATACATGGGGGGTATTATACACGGCTCTATTATACACGGGGCTATTATACACGGGCGTATTATACACGGGCGTATTATACACAGGGGTTATTGTACACGGGGGATATTATACACGGGGGGTATTATACACGGGGAGTATTGTACACAGGGATATTATACATGGGGGGTATTATAAACGGGGGTAATATACGCAGGGTTATTATACACGGAGGGTATTATACATGGGGGGTATTATACACGGGGGTATTATACATGGGGGTATTATACGCAGGGGGGTATTATACACGGAGGTATTATACACGAGGTATTATACACGGGGGTTATTAAAAACGGGGAGTATTATACACAGTGGGTATTATACACGGGGGTATTATACACCGGGGTATTATACACAGGGGTATTATACACGGGGGGTATTATACATGTGGGGTATTATACATGGGGTATTATACACGGTGGGTATTATACACGGGGGTTATTATACACGGGGGGTATTATACACGGGGGGGGTATTATACACAGGGGGTATTATACACGGGGGCTATTATACACGGGTGGTATTATACACGGGGTTATTAAAAAGGAGTTATTATACACGGGAGGTATTATACACGCGGTGTATTATACACGGGAGTATTATACGCAGGGAGTATTATACACGGGGGTATGATACACGGGGGTATTATACAGAATGGGTATTATACACGGGGTATTATACACGGAGTGGTATTATACACGGGGTTATTATACATGGGGGGCATTATACACGGGGGTATTATACACGGGGGGTATTATACACGGGGGGTATTATACATGGGGGGCTAGATTTTCAGTATAGACAGTTTTGGGGCGCTAACCTTAGCGCCCGCCCGAAGTTAGCGCCCGCCCGAAGTTAGCGCCCGCCCCGAAGTTAGCGCCCGCCCCAAAGTAGCGCCCCGTTGCCGGAAATTCAGTGGCTTCGCCCTAAGAGGTTGGTGGAGCGCTAAAAGAGGCGTTCCACTACTATCTTTAGGCGCTAAGCCGGCGGTGCAGAGCGCAACACCCGAGCTCGGGCGCAGCGCACGGCAGACACTCTGGTGCCAGTGAGCTCTTAAAGGGGAAGGGTGCATGTGTTTTTTTCAAAGGCAGAGTCTTGGGGGGAAAACAGGAGGAGGAGGAGGAGGAGGAGGAGGAGGTGGTGGTGGTGGTGGTGGTGGTGGTGGTGGTGGTGGTGGTGGTGGTGGTGGTGGCCGGAAACATAAATACACCGTTCACAACAACACACTGGATCCTTCCACACAACACATGCAGACTGCCGTTTATAGGGCAGGAGGAGTGCCCTTTAATTTGCGCTCCCCAGGGTGTGTTGCGTTCCATTTTACAAACGCTCTGGACGCCAGCCGCACAATGGGGCGGTCCGACTGAAGTTTGGATTCGGGGCGGCCAAAGGGCGTTGCATGAGGATGTGACGTCATTTTCTGCGCGCGCATCCGGGCAGCCGCTAAACTTTGCGCCGGCGCTAACGGGCAACTTAATTTGGGGCGGGGCGCAAACTGCGCTGCGCCCGGGCACTACACGCATAGCGCCCGAAAATCACTTCTCTTAAGGCGCTAACTGCTGGTGCAAGCAACTGAAAATCTAGCCCGGGGTGTATTATACACGGGGGGTATTATACAAGGGGGTATTATACGCGGGGGGCATTATACACGGGGGGGTATTATACACGGGTGTATTATACACGGGGGTATTATACAAGGGGGGTATTATACACGGGGGTATTATACATGGGGGTATTATACACGGGGGTATTATACACGGGGGGTATTATACACGGGGGGTATTATACACGGGGGTATTATACAAGGGGGGTATTATACACGGGGGTATTATACATGGGGGTATTATACACGGGGGTATTATGCATGGGGGGTATTATACACGGGGGGTATTATACACGGGGTATTATACTCGGGGGTATTATACACGGGAGGTATTATACACGGGGGGGTATTATACACGAGGGTATTATACATGGGCGTATTGCACACGGGGGCTATTACACACGGGGGTATTACACACGGGGGGTATTATACGTGGGGGGTATTATACAGGTGTGTATTATACACGGGGTGTATTATACAAGGGGGTATTATACGCGGGGGTTATTATACACGGGAGGTATTATACACATTGGGTTTTTTAAACGGGGGTATTATACACGGGGTTATTATACACGGGGGTATTATACACGGGGGCTATTATACACGGGGGTATTATACTTCGGGTTATTATACACGGGGGTATTATACACGGGGGTATTATACACGGGGGTATTGTACACAAGGGGTATTATACATGGGGTATTAGACACGGGGGATATTATACACGGGGGGTATTATACATGGGGTTATTATACACGGGGTATTATTCACGGGGGGGTATTATACACGGTGGTTATTATACATGGGGAGTATTATACACGGGGGCTATTATACACGCGGCTATTATACACGGGCGTATTATACACGGGAGTTGTTGTACATGGGGGATATTATACACGGGGGGTATTATACACGGGGTGTATTATACACGCGGGGTATTTTACATGGGGGGTATTATACACGGCTCTATTATACACGGGGCTATTATACACGGGCGTATTATACACAGGGGTTATTGTACACGGGGGATATTATACACGGGGGTATTATACACGGGGAGTATTGTACACAGGGATATTATACATGGGGGGTATTATAAACGGGGGTAATATGCACAGGGTTATTATACACGGAGGGTATTATACAAGGGGGTATTATACGCGGGGGGTATTATACACGGGAGGTATTATACACGGGGGGTATTATACACATTGGGTTTTATACACGGGGGTATTTACACGGGGTTATTATACACGGGGGTATTATACACGGGGGCTATTATACACGGGGGTATTATTCTTCGGGTTATTATACACGGGGTGTATTATACACAGGGGTATTATACATGGGGGGTATTATGCAAGGCTGTATTATACACGGGGGTATTATACACGGGGTATTATACACGGGGTATTATACACGGGGGGTATTATACATGGGGGGTATTATACACGGGGGTATTATCCACGGGGTATTATTCACGGGGGTTATTATACACGGGGGTTATTATACACGGGGTGTATTATACACGGGGGTATTATACACGGGGTATTATACACGGGGGTATTATACACGGGGGTATTGTACACGGGGTATTATACATGGGGTATTATACACGGGGGATAGTATACACGGGGGGTATTATACACGGGGTTATTATACACGGGGTATTATTCACGGGGGGGTATTATACACGGTGGTTATTATACACGGGGTGTATTATACACGGGGGTATTATACACGGGGTATTATACACGGGGGTATTATACAAGGGGGGTATTATACACGGGGGTATTGTACACGGGGGGTATTGTACACGGGGGGTATTATACACGGGGTATTATACACGGGGGTATTATACACGGGGGGTATTATGCATGGGGAGTATTATACACGGGGGTATTATACACATGGGGTATTATGCACGGGGTTATTATACACGGGGGGTATTATACACGGGGTTATTATACACGGCGTATTATACACGGGGTATTATACACAGGGGGTATTATACACGGGGTATTATACACGGGGGCCATGATACACTGGGGTATTATTCACGGGGGGTATTATACATGGGGGGTATTATACACTCGGGTATTATACACGGGGGTTATTATACACGGGGGTATTATACACGGGGGTATTGTACACGGGGGTATGTTACACGGGGGGTTTGTATACACTGGGGGTATTATACACGGGGTATTATTCACGGGGCGTATTATACACGGGAGGGGTATTATTCAGGGGGCGTATTATACACGGGGGGTATTATAGACGGGGTATTATACACGGGGGGTATTATACACGGGGGTATTTTACAGGCGGGTATTATACACGGGGCGTATTATACACGGGTGTATTATACACGGGGGGTATTATACACGGGGTATTATACACGGGGGTATTATAAACGAGGGTATTATACACGGGGTATTATACAAGAGGGGTATTATACACGGGGGTATTAGACACGGGGTATTATACACGGATTGTATTATACACGGGGGTATTATACACGGGGTATTATACACGGGGGGTATTATACACGGGGGTATTATACACGGGGGTATTATACACGGGGGTATAATACACGGGGGTATTATACATGGCGGTATTATACACGGGAGGTATTATTCACAGAGGTATTATTCACCGGAGGTATTATACACGGGGGTATTATACACGGGGATATTATAAACGGGGGGTATTATACACAGGGTTATTATACACGGGGGGTATGATACACGGGGTATTATACACGGGGGTATTATACACGGGGGCTATTATACACGGGTGTATTCTACACGGGGGGTATTGTACACGGGTGTATTATACACGGGGGTATTATACACGGGGGTATTATACACGGGGGTATTATACACGGGGGTGTATTATACACGGGGTGGAGTATTAAACACGGTGGATACGGGGGGTATTATACACAGGGTGGTATTATACACGGGGGGTATTATACACGGGGGGTATTATACACAGGGGTATTATAGACGGGGTTATTATACACGGGGGGGTATTATACTCGGGGGATATTATACACGGGGGTATTATAGACGGGGATATTATACACGGGGGGGTATTATTCTCGGGGGATATTATACACGGGGGGTATTATACACGGAGTGTATTAAAGACGGGGGGTATTATACACGGGGGTATTATACATGGGGGGTATTATACACGGGGTTATTATACACGGGGGTATTATACATGGGGGGTATTATACACTGGGGATATTATACACAGGGGGTATTATACACGGGGTGTATTATACATGGTGTGTATTGTACACGGGGGTATTATACACGGGGGTATTATAAACTGGGTGTATTATACACGGGGTATTATACACGGGGGTATTATACACGGGGGGTATTATACACGGGTGGTGTATTATACACGGGGTGTATTATACACGGGGTATTACACACGGGGGGTATTATACAAGGGGGGGTATTATACACCGGGGGTATTATACACCGGGGGTATTATACACGGTGTATTATACACGGTGGGTATTATACACGAGGGCTATTATACACAGGGGGTATTATACATGGGGTATTATACACGGGGGGTATTATACATGGGGGGTATTATACACGGGGGTATTATACACGGGGTATTATTCACGGGGGTTATTATACACGGGGGTTATTATACACGGGGTGTATTATACACGGGGGTATTATACACGGGGTATTATACACGGGGTTATTATACACGGGGGTATTATACACGGGGGTATTGTACACAGGGGGTATTATACATGGGGTATTATACACGGGGGATATTATACATGGGGGTATTATACACGGGGGTATTATACACGGGGTATTATTCACGGGGGGGGGTATTATACACAGTGGTTATTATACACGGGGTGTATTAAACACGGGGGTATTATACACGGGGGTATTGTACACGGGGGGTATTATACACGGGGTATTATACACGGGGGTATTATACACTGGGTGTATTATACACGGGGTATTATACACGGGGGTATTATACACGGGGGGTATTATACACGGGGGGTATTATACACGGGGTATTACACACGGGGGTATTATACAAGGGGGGTATTATACACCGGGGGTATTATACACCGGGGGTATTATACAAGGGGGCTATTATACACGGGGGTATTATACACAGGGGGTAATTTACATGGGGGTATTATACACGGGGGTATTATACACGGAGGGTATTATACACGGGGGTATTATACACAGGGGGTAATTTACAAGGGGGGTATTATACACGGGGGTATTATACAAGGGGGCTATTATACACGGGGGTATTATACACAGGGGGTAATTTACACGGGGGGTATTATACACGGGGGTATTATACAAGGGGGCTATTATACACGGGGGTATTATACACAGGGGTAATTTACACGGAGGTATTATACACGGGGGGTATTATACACGGGGGTATTATACACGGGGGGTATTATACACGGGGGTATTATACACGGGTGCATTATACACGGGGGGTATTATACACGGGGGTATTATACACGGGGGGTATTATACACAGTGGGTATTAAACACGGGGCTATTATACACGGGGGGTATTATACACGGGGGTATTATACACGGGGGTATTATACACGGGGGTATTATACACGGGGGTATTATACACGGGGGTATTATACACGGGGGTATTATACAGAGGGGTATTATACACGGGGGTATTATACACGGGGGTATTATACACGGGGGGTATTATACACAGTGGGTATTAAACACGGGGCTATTATACACGGGGGGTATTATACACGGGGGTATTATACACGGGGGTATTATACACGGGGGTATTATACACGGGGGTTATTATACACGGGGGTATTATGCACGGTGCGTATTATACACGGGGTATTATACAAGGGGGCGATTATACACGGGGGTGGGTATTATACAAGGGGTGTATCATACACGGGGAGTATTATGCAAGGGGGTATTATACACGGGGGGTATTATACACAGGGGGTATTATACACAGGGGCTATTATACACGGGGGTATTATGCACGGGGGTATTATACACGGGGGGTATTATACACAGGGGGTATTATACACAGGGGGTATTATACACGGGGGTATTATGCACGGGGGTATTATACACGGGGGGTATTATACACAGGGGGTATTATACACAGGGGCTATTATACAATGGGGTATTATACACGGGGGTATTATACACGGGGGTATTATACACGGGGGTATTATACACGGGGGTATTACGCACAGGTTGTATTACTCACGGGGGTTATTATACATGGGGTGTATTAAAGACGGGGGGTATTATACACGGGGGTATTATACACGGGGGTATTATACACGGTG
Source organism: Somniosus microcephalus (assembly GCF_052327205.1). NCBI lineage: Eukaryota > Metazoa > Chordata > Chondrichthyes > Squaliformes > Somniosidae > Somniosus > Somniosus microcephalus. The sequence goes on along the minus strand of NC_141017.1, from coordinate 29,535,120 downwards.
GGTATTATACACGTGGGGTATTATACACAGGGGTATTATACACGGGGGCTATTATACATGGGGGTATTATACAAGGGGGCTATTATACACGGGGGGGTATTATACAAGGGGTGTATCATACACGGGGGGTATTATACAAGGGGGTATTATACACGGGGGGTATTATACACAGGGGGTATTGTAAAGTCTGTGGGTTGTTTAGTTAATTAATACACAGACTACCAGATTAACTTAAAACAGGACTTTACTATTCGAAGGTCAGGGCGAATCTGCCCAATAAATTCTGCCACAGCACTTATATACCGGTGTGGTCACCGTCGGTATTACAGTATACAGCAGCCAGGATAAAGTAGTGCCACACCTAAAATAGTTCTCTTAAAGGTGGACGGTTACATACAATAGTTCTCTTAAAGGTAGAACAGTTACATACACTACAATCCTCCCTTTTTAGCTTACAACATACTTAGTCCCCCATTAAACATAACATATATTCAACTTCATGTAAAACAATTCACAGGTATAATCTGTGCAGGAAACAGTTTACAGATTCAGTCTCTGCGGGAACAGTTCACAGATTCAGTCTCTGGCCTTGACTCGGTCCGAACAACATCTCTGTGGTGTAGCCGGTTCACATTGCTAGCGTGACTCATCCAATAGTCTTTCCCTTGACTTAACAGCTTGAACTTCTGTCCTGCTGAACCAGCAGTGCTGACTTTTACAAACAGCTGGACTGCCTTGGTAATTTTTCCTACTTGCCAACTGATTTGGCTCCCTTCGTAGGGCCCACGTACATGATCTGGTAGAAGTGATAATGATTTAGATGGTTATCACCTTCTGCTTCGTCTTTTTCTTTTCTGCTTCTTGGAGACTCTCGGGGCTCCCTTATCAGCTGCCAGCTGTAGCGCCACCATCTCCCTATGTTCCTTAGACTTTAAGTGCTTCATCCTGATTTCTGCACTTTGGGAGTTTTCATCACAAGCTGGGCAGACCAAGTCCTCGTAATATTCCGTGTCACTCAACAGGTCATGGTAATATTCGGTGTCGTCCTGAACTAGTCTAGCGAGAGGGCCTGCTACTTCTTCCTTACCCAACTGGACGTTAGCCGACTGTTGTTCCCTCCCTAGACATCTTTCCTGAAGAGACTTCTTCATGCGTTCATATTATCCCGCTCTTCCTGGGTTTCCTGCAAATCCTTCACTAATGACCTCATTTGTGATTTCAATACTTCCCCTTCCATCGGGGATTGATTGATCGGGCTATTCAATCCTTCTACTGGAGCAGCTGTTTCAACATTCTGTTGTTCACATAGACGTGATTCAGCGTACTTTTGGCATCCCAGTAAAATCTGTGTTGCGACCTCAGCTATTTCCATAACTTTTGAGAGCTCCGAACTCCTTCCCTTTGAAGATTGAAGCTCGTGTTCAGATTGTTCCCATTGCAGAGTCTTGTCCCTCAGCATATGAAGGAGTTGGCTGACCGTTAACTCTTCCACGGGAACACTGTGGATCAGAGTCTTCTCCATTTCATCCACCTTTTCCTCCAATGCTTTCACCTTCTTTTCCTCTTGTACTTTGGCTTTCAGCGCTTGGAGAAGTTGCGCCTTGATGCTCTCTAGCTCATGTTCAGGGGCCATTCTTACAGTCTCTGTGTTTCTTACAGTTTCCTTTTCTTCCACTGAAAGGATTCCCAGTTGAATCTGTTCTTCAAGTTGTTGAACCTCGGTCATTGCCGCCTCATATTTGTCTTGGGTTTCCTTCAATATTTTTATGAGTTCTTGGACATCTTGGCCTAGAAATTCAGTGCCCTTAGCGCTGATTTTGCGGCGCTAGAGGGCCTAGCGCTGCAATTGGCGCCGGCGCCTAAATTGCCTGGGGCCCTTCCGCCGCGGTAGACCGGTAGCGCTGCGCCGGCACCGATGACGTCATCGGTGTGCGCAGCGTCCCGGTTGCCATGGTAACCCGCCCGAACTGGGAAATTGACTTGCGGCCGCCTCGCCCGTGGCAGCCGCAAGCAACGTTCTGGCAGAGGTGCCTTGCACAAGTTTGCGCCGGCGCATTAAAGGCCCCGCGGTGGCCGGCCGCTTTCCCGCCGCCCGCCTGGCCGCAGCTCCCTCCCCGGACTTCCCCCCCCCCCCCCCCGGAACAGAAGCAAGCCCGGCACTTGTCCGAGGTGCCGGGCTCATTTTTAATAAGATTATCGCGGGCCGCGGCCGGGTGCAGGCAGGTCCTCCTTAAGGGAAGGAGGAGGCCTGCACTTCCCGAACCTGCCGCACCGCAGCGGGCGCCGCAGCGCCGGAATAGCGCCGAAATTCAGCGCATAGCGCCAGTTTTCAGGCGCTAACAGCTTTCAGCAGCGCCGGCAGCCGTTTGGGCGCAGAAGTAGTGAATTTCTGGCCCGACCAGCGCGACTTAGCTCCGGCACTAACTTCCGGCGCTAAAGCCGTTACTGCGCCAAAACCCAATTTCTAGGCCCTTGTCTTTCATGTTCTGCCATGTCTTTCATCTCTAATTTCTCATCTATGGATGGAACTTCTACCGATGAGTCTGTCTTGGCCTTGAGCTCATCAAGAATTTCCTGCAGCCTTTGGACTTCTTGCTCATGTTCAACCTTTAGTTGCTCATATGCTTCTACTGAAACTAGCTTTTCGGAGGTTGCCGAGTTAATCCCCTCCAGGATTGTAGCCTGGGCCTGTTCATACTGTTCCTTCAACTTCTCAAACTCTGCTTGTAAGGAGTCGTAGAGAAGAACGGGAATAAAACCCTGGCTTCCTGAAGATTCCTCTTCATTTGCTCCTTCCTGCAAATATTCTAACTCCTGAACAGCATAAGGGAGATGTGATCGGTAATTGGTCACAATGGCTCTATGGTCGCTCTCTGCTTGAGCTAGCTGCTTCTGTTGTCTTTCCAGATTCTCCCATTCGGTGTCATAGAACTTTTTCATTGTTTTCATCTCTTGTTCGAGACGGTAACTCACTTGTTCTACTTGCTGTCGTAATTTGAAATAAAGTTGAGTCCGAGCTCAGTGTTTGTCAGTCATGGATATGTCCGTAAACTGAACAGACTCAGAATTCTCTGTCAAACTATGTTGTCGTTGTTCGGTGGAGTTCTGTTCTGAAACTTTGTTCTTCTCTGGAGCATAAGCCTTTATGCATGCCTTCGTTCTTCCAACCTTAGTCGGCAAGTCCATTTTAGCCTTGTCTTTCATATTTGGGTTGGTCTTATCGTCATCCGTTTCAGAATCTGAGCTGATTGTCTGCACCGAGTCCTCACTCGTTATGGCTTTTAGATAGTGCCATTCCATGTCTATTTTCTTGATCCACTCCCGTCCCAGAAGTGGTGGTCCTCCCTCAGGTAGTACGTATAAGTTCATTCTTGGGTGTTCTTTACTCCCATCTCTCACCTTGACTCTTATCTTCCCCATGGGGTATACTTTATGCCCCGTGTATGTCTGCAATACGAACTTGGTATCTCTTAAGGGTATATGTGAGAATAGCCGGTGGTAATCCCTTCGATTTATGACTGATAGAGCTGATCCAGTGTCCAACTCCATTTTCACTTGGACTCCAGCTATTTTTAGCATGACCCAGATAGTTTGTAGGTCAGCTTCCTTACTCACATTGTGAATTCTCAGACTGCCCGGCTCCTGGCCGTTTGGGTCTGAGTCCGAATTCTGTTCGTCTGAACTCTTCTCAGCCACCTTGTGTACCTTGTTGTACTTTTCCTGTGATGGCTTCCTTTGGTTGTTGGTCTTCTTCCCTGACCGGCATACCTTAGCTATGTGACCCAGTTTGCCACATTTCCTACATTCCTGGTTCTTAAACCAGCATTGGTTCTGGTCGTGTGTTGTCTTCCCACAACGATAGCATTTTGTTGTACTCGAGGTAATTTGATCCACACTGAGTGCCGCTGCCTTTAGCTGCATTTCCGCAGTTCCCTTCGCTGCGGCTTCGTGCGATGCTGCAATAAGGACAGCCCTGTCAAGTGTAAGGTCGTTCTCTTCGAGTAGTCGCTTTTGCGTTCCTTCCTTTAACAACCCGCACACGAACTTGTCTCGCAATGCCTCTGTCAGATTCCCTCCAAACTGGCAGTGTTTCGCTAGTCTACGCAGTTCGACCAAGTATTCTGCGTTGCTTTCGTCTTTCCTTTGCGTTCTCGCATAGAATTTGAATCGTTCCGCCAACATCAACGGTGTGGGGTTCAAGTGATCCTTCAGAACAGTCACAATATCATCGAAAGTCTGATCCGCCAGTTTAGCTGGTGCTAGTAGATGCTTCAAGAGCCCGTATGTCTTCGCGCCCATCGAGTTTAGCAAGGTTATAGCTTTGTCATCTTCTTCTATTTTATTGGCCTCACAATAGATCTCAATGCGTTCCACATACGTGGCCCAGTCTTCTACCTCGGAATTAAAATCATTGATGTTACCACGCTTAGGCATCTTCCTCTCTTCCTGATAACACCACGAATTATTTCTTTAAATTTTCTTTTATTTTTTTTTTCCAAGATGGCGGTTCCTGCGAAAATGGCGGTTTCCCGCGCTTATCTTCTCTCCCCGCCCACTTCAATGGCGGTTTCCCGCTTCTGTCTTCTTCCCCGCCTAATGGCGGCTTCCCGCGTTTCTTCCCTAGCGGGAGGGGTACACTTTCCCCACGGGCGACGGCCGCTGGCTTTCAGGTTCACAGCCTGCGCGTCGGCTTCAGGGCTTTCCCTTTTCTCGGCAGGGCAACCGGCGCTGGGTACACCCCGTTGACGGCGAACAGTTTCAGCCACTGGGCTGGCTCTCGCTCGGTTCCCCTTGCTCGGGCTCTGTCTCTCTCCCGCTCGCTTGGCTCTACCGGCGCTGGGTACACCCCATTGACGGAGAACAGTTTCAGCCGCTGGACTGGCTCTCGCTCAGTTCCCCCTTGGTCGGCTCTGCCTCTCCCGCTCACTCGGCTCCCAATCGCGCCTCCCAGCCCTCTCGCAGTCCGGTGCTTCCCTCCCCGGCTGCGGCTGAGTTTATCCCTTCCCGCGCCTACGCTCCCGGTCGCAGCGCTTCGTGGCTTCGGTCGCTGCCCGGCCTTTTTCGCCGGTCGCGGTCTAGCTGTCTCACGACGCCATTGCGTCCCCCAGCCTGTCTGTACCGCGGCTTCCTTGCTCCACGCTGCCCCAGTCTCAGCGCCTCTGGACCCGACTTCTGTCCGGCTCCTTTCCCCCTCGACCGTGGTCGGGTGCACCGCCCTTATCCTCCGGTTATTCTTTTTACTTTCCCTTACTCACAGTCACCGTGGCCGCCTTGCTTCTCGTGCTGATCGGCTCACTCCTCACCGTGGCAGGAGGGACAGTCAGTGCCTGTTGCTGATGGAAGTCTTTGGCCGAGAAATTGAGTTTGCGCTGCGCCAGGGCTTTAGCGCCGGAAGTTAGCGCCGGCGCTAAGTCCCTTTGCGCGCGCCAAAAATTCAGTAGCGCCGCGCCCAAACGGCTGCCGGCGCTACTGAAGGGTTTTAGCGCCTGAAAACTGGCGCAACGCGCCGCATTGCGGCGCTATTCCGGCGCTGCGGCGCCCGCTGCGGTGCGGCAGGCTCGGGAAGTGCAGGCCTCCTCCTTCCGTTAAGGAGGAGCTGCCTGCACCCGGCCGCGGCCCGCGCAAATCTCTGCAAAAATGAGCCCGGCACCTCGGACAAGTGCCGGGCTTGCATCTGTTCCGGGGGGGGGAAGGGGAGAAGTCCGGGGAGGGAGCTGCGGGCAGGCGGCCGGCGGGAAAGCGGCTGGCCGCCGCGCCTCCTTAAAGCGCCGGCGCAGACTCCGGCAGCACTCGTTTGCCGGAGTCTTAGTTGCGGCTGCCACTGGCGAGGCGGCCGCTACTGAATTTCGGCTTGGGGCCGGGTTACCACGGCAACCGGGACGCTGCGCACACCGATGACGTCATCGGTGCCGGCGCAGCGCTACCGGTCTACCGCCGCGGAAGGGCCCCAGGCAATTTAGGAACCGGCGCCAATTGCAGCGCTAGGCCCTCTAGCGCCGCAAAATCGGTGCTAAGGGCACTCAATTTCTAGGCCTTTGTCTCTAACTTCTTCTTCCTTTCTAGTTCTGCAGCCTCGAGTTTTCTCCCAGCAGAATGACGAGGGCGGTTGCCTCTTCTCGACGCTCGTTAACTGCTTCGGAAGTATTGTTGCCGCAGGGTACGATCGGACTCGTCGCCACTGTAAAGTCTGTGGGTTGTTTAGTTAATTAATACACAGACTACCAGAGTAACTTAAAACAGGACTTTACTATTCGAAGGTCAGGGCGAATCTGCCCAATAAATTCTGCCACAGCACTTATATACCGGTGTGGTCACCGTCGGTAGTAGAGTATACAGCAGCCAGGATAAAGTAGTGCCACACCTAAAATAGTTCTCTTAAAGGTGGACGGTTACATACAATAGTTCTCTTAAAGGTAGAACAGTTACATACACTACAGGTATTATACACGGGGGCTATTATACACGGGGGTATTATACACGGGGGGTATTATACAGGGGGGCTATTATACATGGGTTTATTATACACGGGGGGTATTATACACGGGGGTATTATACACGGGGGGTATTATACACGGTGGGTAATATACACAGGGGTATTATACTCGGGGGTATTATACACGGGGGTATTATACACGGGGGGTATTATACACGTGGGGTATTATACACGGGGGGTATTATACATGGGGGTATTATACACGGGAGGTATTATACACGGGGGGTATTATACACGGGGTTATTTAAACACGGGGGTATTGTACACGGGGGTTATTATACACGGGGGGTATTTACACGGGGGCTATTATACACGGGGGGTATTATACACGGGGGGGGTATTTAACACGGTGGTATTATACACGGGGTGTATTATACACGGGAGGTATTATACACGGGGGGTATTATACACGGGGTTATTTAAACACGGGGGTATTGTACACGGGGGTTATTATACACGGGGGGTATTTACACGGGGGCTATTATACACGGGGGGTATTATACACGGGGGGGTATTTAACACGGTGGTATTATACACGGGGTGTATTATACACGGGGTGTATTATACACGGGGGTATTATACAAGGGGGTATTATACAAGGGGGTATTATACAAGGGGGGTATTACGCACGGGGGGTATTACGCACGTGGTGTATTATACACGGGTGGTATTATACACGTGGTGTATTATACACGGGTGGTATTATACGCGGGGGTTATTATACGCGGGGGCTATTATACGCGGGTGTATTATACACGGGGGGTATTATACACGGGGTGTATTATACACGGGCGGTATTATACATGGGGTATTATACGCGGGGGGTATTATACACGGGGGGGTATTATACACTGGGGATATTATACACGGGGGTTATTATACATGGGGGGTATTATACAAGGGGGTTATAATACACGTGGGTATTATACACTGGGTGTATTATACACGGGGTATTATACACGGGGGGTATTATACAAGGGGGCTATTATACATGGGGGTATTATACAAGGGGGTTATAATACACGTGGGTATTATACACTGGGTGTATTATACACGGGGTATTATACACGGGGGGTATTATACAAGGGGGGTATTATACACCGGGGGCTAGAAATTCAGTAAGGCCCCGCCAGCTTTGCGCCCAGTTACCGCCCAAAGAGGGCTTCTGCGCCAATAGAGGAGTTTGCGCTGATATTCAGCACAGCGGTAATGGCGGCGGTAGCCGGTAGTGCTGCGTCGGCACCGATGACATTATCGGTGTGCGCAGTGCCCCGGTTCCACCCCGATACCGGCCCGACCCCCATATTTAGTTGCGGCCGCCTCTTCCGCAGCGGCCGCAAACAACGTTCTGCAACCGTGGCCGTCCTGCAGCCTTAGTGGCGCTAGTTAAGGCAGAGGTGCGGCCGGCCGCTTTTTCGGCGGCCGCATGCCCGCACCTCCTTCCCCGGCCTCCTCCACCCCCCCCCCCCGCAGCATTGCCGGCTGCTTTCCGCGAGCCCGGCACTTCTCCGTGGTGCCGGGCTCATTTGCCGGCACTATCAAGCGGCGATCTCCCCGTTGCAGGCACCTCCCCCTTAAGAGAAGGAGGAGGCCTGCAGTACCGCAGTCTGCCGCTCCGCAGCGGGTGGCGCAGCAGCACCTACAGCGCTGAAATTCAGTTTCAGCGCCCCAAGCGGGGGCGGGCACACCCTGGAATAGCGCCCGGTTCCGACTTGGGGCGCAAATCTGAATTTCTGACGGTCGCAACTGGCTCCGCACACAGCGCTAACTTTTGGGCGCAAGCGAGCTGGCGGGGCCTTTCTGAATTTCTAGGCCCGGGGGTATTATACACCGGGTGTATTATACACGGGGTATTATACACGGGGGCTATTATACACGGGGTGTATTATACACGGGGGGTATTATACACGGGTGGTATTATACACGGGGGGTATTATACACGGGGGTATTATACACGGGTGGTATTATACACGGGGGGTATTATACACGGGGGTATTACACACGGGGGTATTACGCACGGGGGGTATTACGCACGGGGGTATTACTCACGAGGGTTATTATACACGGGGGGTAATATACACGGGGGGTATTATACACGGGGGTATTATACATGGGGGTATTATACACGGGGGTATTATACACGGGTGTATTATACACGAGGGTATTATACACGGGGGGTATTATACACGGGGTGTATTATACGCAGTGGGTATTATACACGGGGGGTATTATACACGGGGTATTATACATGGTGGGTATTATACACGGGGGTGTTATACACAGGGGCTATTATACACGGGGGCTATTATACATGGGGTATTATACACGGGGGCTATTATACACGGGGGTATTATACACGGCATGTATTATACACGGGGGGTATTATACACGGGGGTATTATACACAGTGCGTACTATACACAGGGGCTATTATACACGGGGGTATTATACACGGGGTATTATACACGGGGGGTATTATACACGGGTGTATTATACACGAGGGTATTATACACGGGGTATTATACACGGGGGGTATTATACACGGGGGGTATTAAACACGGGAGTATTATACACGGGGTGTGTTATACACAGTGGGTATTATACACGGGGGGTGTTGTACACGGGGGGTATTATACACGGGGGTATTATACACGGGGGTATTATACACAGGGTTATTATACACGGGGGGTATTATACACGTGGGGTATTATACACGTGGGGTATTATACACGTGGGTAGTATACACGGGGTATTGTACACGGGGGCTATTATACATGTGGCTTATTATACACGGGGGGTATCATACACGGGGCTATTATATACGGGGTGTATTATACACGGAGGGTATTATACAAGGTGGTATTATATGCGGGGGATATTATACACGCGGGGTATTATACTCGGGGTGTATTATAGACGTTGGGTTTTAAACTCGGGGTTATTATACACGGGGTTACTATACATGGGGTGTATTATACACGGGGGTATTATACACGGGGGTTATTATACGCGGGGTATTAAACACGGGCGGTATTTTACACAGGGGCTATTATACACGGGGAGTATTATGCACGGGCGTATTATATACAGGGGTATTATACACGGGGGAATTGTTCACGGGGGAATTATACACGGAGTATTATACACGGCGTATTATACACGGTGGGCATTATACCTGGGGGTATTATACACGGGGGTATTATACACGGGGGCCATGATACACTGGGGTATTATACCCGGGGGATATTATACAAGGGCGTATTATACACGGCTGTTATTATACATGGGGGTTATTATACACGGGGGAAATATGCACGGGGGTATTGTACATGGGGGTATTATACACAGGGGTATTATACACGGGGGTTGTATACACGGTGGTATTATACATGGGGTATTATTCACAGGGGTATTATACACGGGGGGTATTATTCAGGGGGTATTGTACACGGGGGTATTATACACGGGGGTATTATACACGGGGGGTATTATACACGGGGTATTATACACGGGGGTATTATACACGGGGGTATTTTACACGGGGGTATTATACACAGTGGGTATTATACACGGGGTATTATACACGGGGGGTATTATAAACAGGGGTATTATACATGGGGGTATTATACACGGGTGTATTAGACACGGGGTATTATACACGGGTGGTATACACGATGGTATTATACATGGTGGTATTATACAGGGGTGTATTATACACGGGGGGTATTATACACGGGGCTATAATACACGCGGTGTATTATACACGGGGGTATTATACACGGGAGGTATTATACACGGGGGTATTATTCACCGGGGGTATTACACACGGGGGTATTATACACGGGGGTATTATACACAGTGCGTACTATACACAGGGGCTATTATACACGGGGGTATTATACACGGGGTATTATACACGGGGGGTATTATACACGGGTGTATTATACACGAGGGTATTATACACGGGGTATTATACACGGGGGGTATTATACACGGGGGGTATTAAACACGGGAGTATTATACACGGGGTGTGTTATACACAGTGGGTATTATACACGGGGGGTGTTGTACACGGGGGGTATTATACACGGGGGTATTATACACGGGGGTATTATACACAGGGTTATTATACACGGGGGGTATTATACACGTGGGGTATTATACACGTGGGGTATTATACACGTGGGTAGTATACACGGGGGTATTGTACACGGGGGCTATTATACATGTGGCTTATTATACACGGGGGGTATCATACACGGGGCTATTATATACGGGGTGTATTATACACGGAGGGTATTATACAAGGTGGTATTATATGCGGGGGATATTATACACGCGGGGTATTATACTCGGGGTGTATTATAGACGTTGGGTTTTAAACTCGGGGTTATTATACACGGGGTTACTATACATGGGGTGTATTATACACGGGGGTATTATACACGGGGGTTATTATACGCGGGGTATTAAACACGGGCGGTATTTTACACAGGGGCTATTATACACGGGGAGTATTATGCACGGGCGTATTATATACAGGGGTATTATACACGGGGGAATTGTTCACGGGGGAATTATACACGGAGTATTATACACGGCGTATTATACACGGTGGGCATTATACCTGGGGGTATTATACACGGGGGTATTATACACGGGGGCCATGATACACTGGGGTATTATACCCGGGGGATATTATACAAGGGCGTATTATACACGGCTGTTATTATACATGGGGGTTATTATACACGGGGGAAATATGCACGGGGGTATTGTACATGGGGGTATTATACACAGGGGTATTATACACGGGGGTTGTATACACGGTGGTATTATACATGGGGTATTATTCACAGGGGTATTATACACGGGGGGTATTATTCAGGGGGTATTGTACACGGGGGTATTATACACGGGGGTATTATACACGGGGGGTATTATACACGGGGGTATTATACACGGGGGTATTTTACACGGGGGTATTATACACAGTGGGTATTATACACGGGGTATTATACACGGGGGGTATTATAAACAGGGGTATTATACATGGGGGTATTATACACGGGTGTATTAGACACGGGGTATTATACACGGGTGGTATACACGATGGTATTATACATGGTGGTATTATACAGGGGTGTATTATACACGGGGGGTATTATACACGGGGCTATAATACACGCGGTGTATTATACACGGGGGTATTATACACGGGAGGTATTATACACGGGGGTATTATTCACCGGGGGTATTACACACGGGGGTATTATACACGGGGGTATTATACACGTGGGGTATTATACACAGGGTTATTATACACGGGGGGTATTATACACGGGGGTTATTATACACGGGGGGTAGTATACACGGGGGTATTATACACGGGGTATTATACACGGGGGGTATTTTACACGGGGGTTTTATACAAGGGGGTATTATACACGGGGGGTATTATACAAAGGGGGTATTATACACGGGGGTATTATACCCGGGGGGTATTATACACGGAGGTATTATACATGGAGTATTGTACACGGGGGTATTATACACAGGGGATATTATACACGGGGAGGGATTATACACGGGGGTATTATACACGGGAGGTATTATACACGGGGGGTATTATACAAGGGGGATATTATACACGGGGGTATTATAAACGGGGGGTATTATACACGGGGGTTTTATACACGGGTGGTATTATACACTGGGTATTATACACGGGGGGGGTATTATACACGGGGGTATTTTTCACGGGGGTATTATATACGGGGGTATTATTCACTGGGGGTGTTACACACGGGGGTATTATACACGGGAGGTATTATACACGGGGGTATTATACACGGGGGTTTTATACACGGGGAGTATTATACACGGGGGTATTATACACGGGGGTATTATACACGGGGGTATTATACACGGGGGCTATTATACACGGGGTTATTATACATGTGGGGTTTTATAGACGGGGGTATTATACACGGGGGGTGTTATACACGTGGTTATTATACACGGGGGTATTATACACAGGGGGTATTATGCACGGGGTGTATTATACACAGGGTGTATTATACACGGGGTTATTATACACGGAGGGGTATTATACACGGGGGGTATTATACACGGGGGTATTATACACGGGGGTATTATTCACCGGGGGTATTACACACGGGGGTATTATACACGGGGGTATTATACAGGGGATATTGTACATGGGGGGGTATTATACACGGGGGTATTATACACGGGGGTATTATACACGGGGGGAATTATACACGGGGGGTATTATACATGGGGGTATTATAAACGGGGGTATTATACAGGGGGTATTATACACGGGAGTATTATACATGGGGGCTATTATACACGGGGGTATTATACACGGGGGTATGATACACGGGGGTATTATACACGGGGGTATTATACACGGGGATATTATTCATGGGGGTATTATACATGGCGGGTATTATACATGGGGGGTATTATAAACGGGGGTATTATACACGGGGGTATTATACACGGGGTTTTATACACGGGGGCTATTATACACGGGGTTATTATACACGGGGGTATTTTACACGGGGGTATTATACACGGGAGGTATTATACACGGGGTATTTTACACGGGGGGTATTATAAACAGGGGTATTATACAGGAGGGTTATTATACACAGGGGTATTATACACGGGGGTATGATAAACGGGGTATTATACACGGGTGGTATTATACACGGGGGATTATACATGGGGGTATTAAACACGGGGGGTATTATACATGGGGGGTATTATACACGGGGGTATTATACACGGGGGTATTATACACAGGGGTATTTTCCACGGGAGGTATTATACACGGGGGTATTATTCACCGGGGGTATTATACACGGGGGTATTATACACGGTGGTATTATACACGGGGGTATTATACACTGGGTATTATACACGGGTGGTGTCATAAATGGGGGTATTATACACGGGGGGTATTATACACGGGAGTATTATACACGGGGGTATTATACACGGGGTATTATACACGGGGGGTATTATAAACGGGGGTATTATACACGGGGGGTATTATAAACGGGGGTATTATACACGGGGTGTATTATACACGGGTATTATACACGGGAGTATTATACACGGGGGGTATTATACGCGGGGTATTATACACGGGGTTATTAAACACGGGCGATATTATACACGGGGGTATTATACACGGGGGGTATTATACACAGGGGGTTTATACACGGGGGGTATTATACATGGGGAGGTATTATACACGGGGGTATTATACACAGGAGGTATTATACACGGGGGGTATTATACAAGGGGGGTATTATACACGGGGATATTATAAATGGGGGGTATTATACACGGGGGTTGTATACACGGGTGGTATTATACACGGGGTATTATACACGTGGGGCGTATTATACACGGGCGTTTTATACACGGGGGTATTATACCCGGGGGCATTATACACGGGGGGTATTATACACAGGGGTATTATACACGGGAGGTATTATACACGGGGGTATTATACACGGGGGTATTATACACGGGGGGTATTATACACGGGGTTATTATACACGGGGGGTATTATAAACGGGGTTATTATACACGGGAGGTATTATACACGGGGGTATTATACACGGGGGGTATACACAGGGGTATTATACACGGGGGTATTGTACACGGGGGTATTATTCACCGGGGGTGTTATACAGAGGGGTATTATACACGGGAGGTAGTATAGACGGGGGTATTATACACGGGGGTTTTATACACGGGGGGTATAATACACGGGGGTATTATACACGGGGGTATTATACACAGGGGTATTATACACGGGGGGTATTATACACGGGGTTATTATACACGGGGGGGGTATTATACACGGGGGTATTATACACGGGGGTGTTATACATGTGGTTATTTTACACGGGGGTATTATACACGGGGGGGTATTATACACGGGGTGTATTATACACGGGGTTATTATACACGGGGGGTATTATACACGTAGGGTATTATACACGGGGGTATTATACATGGGGCTATTATACATGGGGTATTATACACGGGGGTATTATACACAGGGGATATTATACACGGGGAGGGATTATACACGGGGGTATTATACACGGGAGGTATTATACACGGGGGGTATTATACAAGGGGGGTATTATACACGGGGGTATTATAAACGGGGGGTATTATACACGGGGGTTTTATACACGGGTGGTATTATACACTGGGTATTATACACGGGGGGGGTATTATACACGGGGGTATTATACACGGGGGTATTATATACGGGGGTATTATTCACTGGGGGTGTTACACACGGGGGTATTATACACGGGAGGTATTATACACGGGGGTATTATACACAGGGGTTTTATACACGGGGGGTATTATACACGGGGGTATTATACACGGGGGTATTATACACGGGGGTATTATACATGGGGTTATTATACATGTGGGGTTTTATAGACGGGGGTATTATACACGGGGGGTGTTATACACGTAGTTATTATACACGGGGGTATTATACACAGGGGGTATTATACACGGGGTGAATTATACACGGGGTGTATTATACACGGGGTTATGATACACGGAGGGGTATTATACACGTAGGGTATTATACACGGGGTGTATTATACACGGGGGTATTATACACGGTGGTATTATACACGGGGGGTATTATATACAGGGGTATTATACACGGGGGCTATTATACACGGGGTATTATACATGGGGGGTATTATACACATGGGTATTATACACGGCGGGTATTATACACGGGGGCTATTATACACGGGGGTATTATACACCGGGGGTATTATACACAGGGTATTATACAAGGGGGGTATTATACCCGGGGGCATTATACACCGGGGGTATTATACACGGCGGGTATTATAAACGGGGGTATTATACACGGGGGTATTATACACGGGGGGTATTATACTCGGGGGTTATTATACACGGGGGGGTATTATACACGGGGATATTATTCACGGGGGTATTATACACGGCGGGTATTATACACGGGGGGTATTATACACGGGGTTATTATAAATGGGGGTATTATACACGGGGGTTATTATACACGAGGGGTATTATACACGGGGTATTATACGCGGGGTATTATACACGGGGTGTATTATACACGGGGGGTATTATACACTGGGATATTATAGACGGGGGTATTATACACGGGGTATTATACATGGGGGGTATTATACGCAGGGGTATTATACACGTGGGTATTATGCACGGGGGGGTATTATACACGGGGTTATTATACACAGGGGTTATTATACACGGGGGTATTATACACAGGGGTATTATACACGGGGGGTATTATACACGGGGGTATTATACACGGGGGTATTCTACACGTGGGTATTATACACCGGGGTTATTATACATGGTGGTATTATACACGGTGGGTATTATACACGGGGGTATTATACACGGTGGTATTATACACGGTGGGTATTATACACGGGGGCTATTATACACGGGGTTATTATACACGGTGTTATTATACACAGGGGTATTATACGCGGGGGTTTTATGCACGGGGGTATTATGCACGGGGGTATTATACACAGGTGGTATTATACACGGGTGATATTATACTCAGGGGGTATTATACACGGGGTGTATTATACACGGGGGTTATTACACACGGGGGTATTAGACACGGGGGTATTATACAGGGGGGGTATTATACACGGCGGTTATTATACACGGGGTATTATACATAGGGTATTATACACGGGGGTATTATACACGGGTGGTATTATACACTGGGTATTATACACGGGGGGGTATTATACACGGGGGTATTATACACGGGGGTATTATATACGGGGGTATTATTCACTGGGGGTGTTATACACGGGGGTATTATACACGGGAGGTATTATACACGGGAGGTATTATACACGGGGGTATTATACACGGGGGTTTTATACACGGGGGTATTATACACGGGGGTATTATACACGGGGGTATTATACACGGGGGCTATTATACACGGGGTTATTATACATGTGGGGTTTTATAGACGGGGGTATTATACACGGGGGGTGTTATACACGTGGTTATTATACACGGAGGTATTATACACAGGGGGTTTTATACACGGGGTGTATTATACACGGAGGGGTATTATACACGTAGGGTATTATACACGCGGAGGTATTATACACGGGGGTATTATTCACCGGGCGTATTACACACGGGGGTATTATACGCGGGGGTATTATACAGGGGATATTATACATGGGGGGGTATTATACACGGGGGTATTATACACGGGGGTTTTATACACGGGGGGAATTATACACGGGGGGTATTATACATGGGGGTATTATAAACGGGGGTATTATACACGGGGGTATTATACACGGGAGTATTATACGCGGGGGCTATTATACACGGGGGTATTATACACGGGGGTATGATACACGGGGGGTATTATACACGGGGGTATTATACACGGGGATATTATTCATGGGGGTATTATACATGGTGGGTATTATACATGGGGGGTATTATAAACGGGGGTATTATACACGGGGCTATTATACACGGGGTATTATACACGGGTGCTATTATACACGGGGTTATTATACACGGGGGTATTTTACACGGGGGTATTATACACGGGGGTATTATACAGGATGGTTATACACGGGGGTATTATACACGGGGGTATGATAAACGGGGTATTATACACGGGTGGTATTATACACGGGGGTATTATACATGGGGGTATTATACACGGGGGGTATTATACACGGGGGGTATTATACATGGGGGGTATTATACACGGGGGTATTATACCCGGGGGTATTATGCACAGGGGTATTATACACGGGAGGTATTATACACGGGGGTATTATTCACCGGGGATATTATACACGGGGGTATTATACACGGTGGTATTATACACGGGGGTATTATACACAGGGTTATTATACATGGGGGTATTATACACGGGGGTATTATACACGGGGGTATTATACACTGGGTATTATACACGGGTGGTGTCATAAATGGGGGTATTATACACGGGGGGTATTATAAACGGGGGTATTATACACGGGGGTTATTATAAACGGGGGTATTATACACGGGGTGTATTATACACGGGTATTATACGCGGGGTATTATACACGGGGGTATTAAACACGGGCGATATTATACATGGGGGGTATTATACACGGGGGGTATTATACACAGGGGGTTTATACACGGGGAGTATTATACATGGGGAGGTATTATACACGGGGGTATTATACACAGGAGGTATTATACACGGGGGGTATTATACAAGGGGGTATTATACACGGGGGTATTATAAATGGGGGGTATTATACACGGGGGTTGTATACACGGGTGGTATTATACACGGGGTATTATACACGTGGGGCGTATTATACACGGGGGTTTTATACACGGGGGTATTATACCCGGGGGTATTATACACGGGGCGTATTATACACAGGGGTATTATACACGGGAGGTATTATACACGGGGGTATTATACATGGGGGGTATTATACACGGGGGTATTATACACGGGGGGTATTATACACGGGGTTATTATACACGGGGGGTATTATACACAGGGTTATTATACACGGGAGGTATTATACACGGGGTTATTATACACGGGGGGTATACACAGGGGTATTATACACGGGGGTATTATACACGGGGGTATTATTCACCGGGGGTGTTACACAGAGGGGTATTATACACGGGAGGTAGTATAGACGGGGGTATTATACACGGGGGTTTTATACACGGGGGGTATTATACACGGGGGTATTATACACGGGGGTATTATACACGGTGGGTATTATACACGGGGTTATTATACACGGGGGGTATTATACACGGGGGTATTATACACGGGGGTGTTATACATGTGGTTATTTTACACGGGGGTATTATACACGGGGGGTATTATACATGGGGTGTATTATACACGGGGTTATTATACACGGGGGGTATTATACACGTAGGGTATTATACACGGGGGGTATTATACATGGGGTGTATTATACACGGGGTTATTATACACGGGGGGTATTATAAACGGGGTTATTATACACGGGAGGTATTATACACGGGGGTATTATACACGGGGGGTATACACAGGGGTATTATACACGGGGGTATTGTACACGGGGGTATTATTCACCGGGGGTGTTATACAGAGGGGTATTATACACGGGAGGTAGTATAGACGGGGGTATTATACACGGGGGTTTTATACACGGGGGGTATAATACACGGGGGTATTATACACGGGGGTATTATACACAGGGGTATTATACACGGGGGGTATTATACACGGGGGTGTTATACATGTGGTTATTTTACACGGGGGTATTATACACGGGGGGGTATTATACACGGGGTGTATTATACACGGGGTTATTATACACGGGGGGTATTATACACGTAGGGTATTATACACGGGGGTATTATACATGGGGCTATTATACATGGGGTATTATACACGGGGGTATTATACACAGGGGATATTATACACGGGGAGGGATTATACACGGGGGTATTATACACGGGAGGTATTATACACGGGGGGTATTATACAAGGGGGGTATTATACACGGGGGTATTATAAACGGGGGGTATTATACACGGGGGTTTTATACACGGGTGGTATTATACACTGGGTATTATACACGGGGGGGGTATTATACACGGGGGTATTATACACGGGGGTATTATATACGGGGGTATTATTCACTGGGGGTGTTACACACGGGGGTATTATACACGGGAGGTATTATACACGGGGGTATTATACACGGGGGTTTTATACACGGGGGGTATTATACACGGGGGTATTATACACGGGGGTATTATACACGGGGGTATTATACATGGGGTTATTATACATGTGGGGTTTTATAGACGGGGGTATTATACACGGGGGGTGTTATACACGTAGTTATTATACACGGGGGTATTATACACAGGGGGTATTATACACGGGGTGAATTATACACGGGGTGTATTATACACGGGGTTATGATACACGGAGGGGTATTATACACGTAGGGTATTATACACGGGGTGTATTATACACGGGGGTATTATACACGGTGGTATTATACACGGGGGGTATTATATACAGGGGTATTATACACGGGGGCTATTATACACGGGGTATTATACATGGGGGGTATTATACACATGGGTATTATACACGGCGGGTATTATACACGGGGGCTATTATACACGGGGGTATTATACACGGGGGGTATTATACACAGGGTATTATACAAGGGGGGTATTATACCCGGGGGCATTATACACCGGGGGTATTATACACGGGGGTAATACACGGGGGTATTATACACGAGGGGTACTATAGACGGGGGTATTATACAGGGGATATTATACATGGGGGATATTATACATGGGGGTATTATACAGGGGGTATTATACACGGGGTATTATACACGGGGGGTATTATAAACGGGGGTATTATACACGGGGGTATTATACACGGGAGTATTATACACGGATTATTTTACACGGGGGATATTATAAACGGGGTATTATACATGGGGGGTATTATACACGGGGGTATTATACACGGGGTTATGATACACGGGTGTATTATACACGGGGGTATTATACACGGGGGTATTATACACGGGGATATTATTCACGGGGGTATTATACACGGCGGGTATTATAAACGGGGGTATTATACACGGGGGTATTATACACGGGGGGTATTATACTCGGGGGTTATTATACACGGGGGGGTATTATACACGGGGATATTATTCACGGGGGTATTATACACGGCGGGTATTATACACGGGGGGTGTTATACACGGGGTTATTATAAATGGGGGTATTATACACGGGGGTTATTATACACGAGGGGTATTATACACGGGGTATTATACGCGGGGTATTATACACGGGGTGTATTATACACGGGGGGTATTATACACTGGGATATTATAGACGGGGGTATTATACACGGGGTATTATACATGGGGGGTATTATACGCAGGGGTATTATACACGTGGGTATTATGCACGGGGGGGTATTATACACGGGGTTATTATACACAGGGGTTATTATACACGGGGGTATTATACACAGGGGTATTATACACGGGGGGTATTATACACGGGGGTATTATACACGGGGGTATTCTACACGTGGGTATTATACACCGGGGTTATTATACATGGTGGTATTATACACGGTGGGTATTATACACGGGGGTATTATACACGGTGGTATTATACACGGTGGGTATTATACACGGGGGCTATTATACACGGGGTTATTATACACGGTGTTATTATACACAGGGGTATTATACGCGGGGGTTTTATGCACGGGGGTATTATGCACGGGGGTATTATACACAGGTGGTATTATACACGGGTGATATTATACTCAGGGGGTATTATACACGGGGTGTATTATACACGGGGGTTATTACACACGGGGGTATTAGACACGGGGGTATTATACAGGGGGGGTATTATACACGGCGGTTATTATACACGGGGTATTATACATAGGGTATTATACACGGGGGTATTATACACGGGTGGTATTATACACTGGGTATTATACACGGGGGGGTATTATACACGGGGGTATTATACACGGGGGTATTATATACGGGGGTATTATTCACTGGGGGTGTTATACACGGGGGTATTATACACGGGAGGTATTATACACGGGAGGTATTATACACGGGGGTATTATACACGGGGGTTTTATACACGGGGGTATTATACACGGGGGTATTATACACGGGGGTATTATACACGGGGGTATTATACACGGGGGCTATTATACACGGGGTTATTATACATGTGGGGTTTTATAGACGGGGGTATTATACACGGGGGGTGTTATACACGTGGTTATTATACACGGAGGTATTATACACAGGGGGTTTTATACACGGGGTGTATTATACACGGAGGGGTATTATACACGTAGGGTATTATACACGCGGAGGTATTATACACGGGGGTATTATTCACCGGGCGTATTACACACGGGGGTATTATACGCGGGGGGTATTATACAGGGGATATTATACATGGGGGGGTATTATACACGGGGGTATTATACACGGGGGTTTTATACACGGGGGGAATTATACACGGGGGGTATTATACATGGGGGTATTATAAACGGGGGTATTATACACGGGGGTATTATACACGGGAGTATTATACGCGGGGGCTATTATACACGGGGGTATTATACACGGGGGTATGATACACGGGGGGTATTATACACGGGGGTATTATACACGGGGATATTATTCATGGGGGTATTATACATGGTGGGTATTATACATGGGGGGTATTATAAACGGGGGTATTATACACGGGGCTATTATACACGGGGTATTATACACGGGTGCTATTATACACGGGGTTATTATACACGGGGGTATTTTACACGGGGGTATTATACACGGGGGTATTATACAGGATGGTTATACACGGGGGTATTATACACGGGGGTATGATAAACGGGGTATTATACACGGGTGGTATTATACACGGGGGTATTATACATGGGGGTATTATACACGGGGGGTATTATACACGGGGGGTATTATACATGGGGGGTATTATACACGGGGGTATTATACCCGGGGGTATTATGCACAGGGGTATTATACACGGGAGGTATTATACACGGGGGTATTATTCACCGGGGATATTATACACGGGGGTATTATACACGGTGGTATTATACACGGGGGTATTATACACAGGGTTATTATACATGGGGGTATTATACACGGGGGTATTATACACGGGGGTATTATACACTGGGTATTATACACGGGTGGTGTCATAAATGGGGGTATTATACACGGGGGGTATTATAAACGGGGGTATTATACACGGGGGTTATTATAAACGGGGGTATTATACACGGGGTGTATTATACACGGGTATTATACGCGGGGTATTATACACGGGGGTATTAAACACGGGCGATATTATACATGGGGGGTATTATACACGGGGGGTATTATACACAGGGGGTTTATACACGGGGAGTATTATACATGGGGAGGTATTATACACGGGGGTATTATACACAGGAGGTATTATACACGGGGGGTATTATACAAGGGGGTATTATACACGGGGGTATTATAAATGGGGGGTATTATACACGGGGGTTGTATACACGGGTGGTATTATACACGGGGTATTATACACGTGGGGCGTATTATACACGGGGGTTTTATACACGGGGGTATTATACCCGGGGGTATTATACACGGGGCGTATTATACACAGGGGTATTATACACGGGAGGTATTATACACGGGGGTATTATACATGGGGGGTATTATACACGGGGGTATTATACACGGGGGGTATTATACACGGGGTTATTATACACGGGGGGTATTATACACAGGGTTATTATACACGGGAGGTATTATACACGGGGTTATTATACACGGGGGGTATACACAGGGGTATTATACACGGGGGTATTATACACGGGGGTATTATTCACCGGGGGTGTTACACAGAGGGGTATTATACACGGGAGGTAGTATAGACGGGGGTATTATACACGGGGGTTTTATACACGGGGGGTATTATACACGGGGGTATTATACACGGGGGTATTATACACGGTGGGTATTATACACGGGGTTATTATACACGGGGGGTATTATACACGGGGGTATTATACACGGGGGTGTTATACATGTGGTTATTTTACACGGGGGTATTATACACGGGGGGTATTATACATGGGGTGTATTATACACGGGGTTATTATACACGGGGGGTATTATACACGTAGGGTATTATACACGGGGGGTATTATACACGGGGGTATTATACACGGTGGTATTATACACGGGGGGTATTATACACAGGGGTATTATACACGGGGGCTATTATACACGGGGTATTATACATGGGGGGTATTATACACATGGGTATTATACACGGCGGGTATTATACACGGGGGCTATTATACACGGGGGTATTATACACGGGGGGTATTATACACAGGGTATTATACAAGGGGGGTATTATACCCGGGGGCATTATACACGGGGGGTATTATACACGGGGGTAATACACGGGGGTATTATACACGGGGGGTACTATACACGGGGGTATTATACAGGGGATATTATACATGGGGGATATTATACATCGGGGTATTATACACGGGGTATTATGCACAGCGGGTATTATACACGGGGTATTATACACGGGGGGTGTTATAAACGGGGGTATTATACACGGGGGTATTATACACGGGAGTATTATACACGGATTATTTTACACGGGGGATATTATAAACGGGGTATTATACATGGGGGTATTATACACGGGGGGTATTATACACGGGGTTATGATACACGGGGGTATTATACACGGGGCTATTATACACGGGGGTATTATACACGGGGATATTATTCACGGGGGTATTATACACGGCGGGTATTATACATGGGGGGTATTATAAACGGGGTATTATACACGGGGGTATTATACATGGGGTATTAAACATGGGGGTTATTATACACGGGGGTATTATACACGGGGGGTATTATACACGGGGGTATTATACACGGGGGGTATTATACACGGGGGGTATTATACACGGGGGTTATTATACACGGGGGTATTATACACGGGGGATATTATACACGGGTGGTATACACGGGGTTATTATACACAGGGGGGTATTATACACGGGGGGTATTATACACGGGGTTATTATAAACGGAGGTATTATACACGGGGCTATTATACACGGGGGTATTATACACGGGGGTATTATACACGGGGTATTATACACGAGGGTTATTATACACGAGGGGTATTATACGTGGGGTATTATACGCGGGGTATTATACACGGGGTGTATTATACATGGGGGGTATTATACACGGGGGGTATTATACACGGGGGCTATTATACACTGGGATATTATAGACGGGGGTATTATACACGGGGTATTATACATGGGGGGTGTTATACGCAGGGGTATTATACACGTGGGTATTATGCACGGGGGGGCATTATACACGGGGTTATTATACACAGGGGTTATTATACACGGGGGTATTATACACAGGGGTATTATACACGGGGGGTATTATACACAGGGGTATTATACACGGGTGTATTATACACGTGGGTATTATACACCGGGGTTATTATACATGGTGGTATTATACACGGGGGGTATTATACACGGGGGGTATTATACACGGGGAGTGGTATTATACACGGGGGGTATTATACACGGGGTTATTGTACACGGGGGTATTATACACGGGGGGTATTATACACGGGGGGTATTATACACGGGGGTATTATACACGGTGGTATTATACACGGTGGGTATTATACACGGGGGCTATTATACACGGGGTTATTATACACGGTGGGTATTATACACAGGGGTATTATATGCGGGGGTTTTATACACGGGGGGTATTATACACGGGGGTATTATACACGGGGTATTATACACGGGGTATTATACACGGGGGGGTATTATACTCGGGGATATTATACACAGGGGGTATTATACACGGGGGTATTATACACGGGGTATTATACATGGGGTATTATACACGGGGGGGTATTATACTCGGGGATATTATACACAGGGGGTATTATACACGTGGGGTATTATACACGGGCTTATTATACACGGGGTTATTATACACAGGGGTATTATACGCGG
This sequence comes from Somniosus microcephalus, assembly GCF_052327205.1. NCBI lineage: Eukaryota > Metazoa > Chordata > Chondrichthyes > Squaliformes > Somniosidae > Somniosus > Somniosus microcephalus. The sequence goes on along the minus strand of NC_141017.1, from coordinate 29,509,802 downwards.
GGGTTTTATACACGGAGGGTATTATACATGGGGGTATTATACACAGGTGGTATTATACACGGTGGATATTATACACGGGGGTATTATACACGGTGTATTATACATGGAGTATTATACACGGGTGGTATTATACTCAGGGGGTATTATACACGGGGTGTATTATACACGGGGGTTATTACACACGGGGGGTATTAGACACGGGGGTATTATACAGGGGGGGTATTATACACGGCGGTTATTATGCACGGGGTATTATACATAGGGTATTATACACGGGGGGTATTATACTCAGGGGGTATTATACACGGGGTGTATTATACACAGGGGTTATTACACAAGGGGGGTATTAGACACGGGGTTATTATACACAGGGGATGTTATACACGGGGGATATTATACACGGGGTATTATACACGGGGTATTATACACGGGGGGTATTATACACGGGGGGTATTATACATGGGGGGTATTATACACGGGGGTATTATACACGGGGGGTATTATACATGGGGGTATTATACACGGGGGTATTATACACGGGGGGTATTATACAATTGGGTATTATACACGGGGTGTATTATACACAGGGGTTATTACACAAGGGGGTATTAGACACGGGGTTATTATACACGGGGGATGTTATACACGGGGATATTATACACGGGGTATTATACACGGGGGGTATTATACACGGGGGGTATTATACATGGGGGGTATTATACACGGGGGTATTGTACACGGGGGGTATTATACACGGGGGTATTATACACGGGGGTATTATACACGGGGGGTATTATACAATTGGGTATTATACACGGGGGGTATTATACACGGGGGGTATTATACACGGGGGGTATTATACATGGGGGGTATTATACACGTGGGGTATTATACACGGGGGTATTATACACGGGTGTATTATACACGGGGTATTATACACGGGGGTATTATACACGGGGGGGTATTATACACGGGGGGTATTATACACGGGGGGTATTATACACGGGGTATTATACACGGGGGGGTATTATACACGTTGATTATACATGGGGGGTATTATACATGGGGGGTATTATACACGGGCGGTATTATACACGGGGGGTATTATACACGGGGGGTATTATACAATTGGGTATTATACACGGGGGATATTATACACGGGGGATATTATACACGGGGGGTATTATACATGGGGGGGTGTAATCTAAACAGCGGGATTATAAATGGGGCAATTTGAAAATTTGCATTATGACTTGGAAGCAGAAGCATTTTAAAGTCCGTGAGGGAAGAAATGGAAATGTTTAGAAGGTTCTTGTTTTGGTTTTTTTAAGCCTGCGTAAAGGTTGCTGATTAAAATGAGTTTCCATTGAACGGAGTGGGTTCTGTGGTTTGGAGTGGGGTGGGGCGGGTGGGCGGATTGTCGCGGCAGGGTAAGACACTAAGTATAGGAATCTGATGTGGTTCCCGCACTGCACAAGCACTTCAAGCCTGAGGTGGAGATCCTTCACTGTGCATCTAACCACAAGTAGCATCCGTTTATTCAACATTTACAGTCATTTAGCCTGCACAATTTGCAGTGAACAATGGCCCGGACTGCTCGTGGTTCTGAAGGGATCGGGATAGTGAGAGGCAGCGGTGGAGGGGTGGGGGGAGGCGGTGGGGGTGAAAGCTTGATCTGAAACCACATGTTGTACTCTTAAGACATCTGCCCACAAAGAAACATAGACACTGCCCTGAAGCCAGCAGCTGTTTGCTTTAAAACTGGTTGGTAGGCCGCAGGCTTCAGTGCATCCAGCTGTGCGGACCAATTGAGGTCTGTCGGCCTGCTGACATTCACAGCAGTTCTCGATGCTTACTGAAAATGGAGATAAAAAAGAAAGATCTTGCATTTATATAGCGACTTTCGCGACCTCGGGTCGTCCCAAAGGGCTTTACCACCAACGAAGTACTTTTTTTGAAGTGTAGTCGCTGTTGTAATGCAGGAAACGCGGGCAGCCAATTTGCGCACAGCAAGCTCCCGCAAACAGCCACGTTATGATGACCCAGATCATCTGTTTTATTGCTGTTGGTTGAGGGATAAGTATTGGCCAGGAGACGGGGACGAACTCCCCCTGCTCTTCTTCCAATTGTGGCCGTGGTTTCTTTTACATCCACCTGAGAGAGAGCAGACGGGGGCCTCGGTTTAAGGTCTCATCCGAAAGACGGCGCCTCCAACAGTGCAGCACTCCCTCAGTGCTGGCACTGGAAGTGTCGGCCTGGATTTTTGTGCTCAATTCTCTGGAGTTGGGGGCGGGTGGTGCTTGAACCTATGATCTTTTGACCAAGAGGCAAACCTGAGGAGGAAGGAGCCAGGCCCCAAGCAGAGCAGTGTGAAACAGGCAGGAACCTAAACCAGAGAGAAGTGTGAGTCAAGGAGAGCTGAGAGATTAAGGCCCGTGAGCAGCCCGGAGACTGAGCCCTGTGAGCCAGAGCGAGAGAGAGAGAGAGAGAGAGAAAAGCAGAGCGAGAGAGAGAGAAAGAGGGTGAGAGAGAGGCCTCCAGTGAAACCAAGATAGTCGCCCTCAACAGGCCTGCCAGAACCCTCGAGTGGAGCTTAAACTTTGACACGGACCAGTTGGGCCAAATGGCCTGTTTCAGTGCTGTACATCCTATGTAATGTATGTAATACATCCAAGTTTGAGGAGGACACCAAAACTGGGCCTCGTCATTGGACGACAGACTCAACCTGGCTACGTGAGACCTGTAAGTACAAAGAGAATTTAGCCCAGGCTGGGAACTCAGGTACGTGACACTGTATTTAATACTTTGTCTCCCTGTTAGCATAACGTATCCTTTTCTGGCTCTTCAGCTCTGAAAGACTGTGGCCACCCTGTTCTGGTGTTATGATTTACCACGGTCTGCCAATTCCAAAAGTATTTGGCGGAACCAGCCCACCCTAGCTTGCGGAGTAAAGCCCCTGCTATTCCCGATGGGGTATGGTAACCTTTATTTTAACGTGAGTGGTATTGAGTGCACTACAGATGTGTGTCCTGGTCACTGGACCGCATCTGGTGCGTGGGACGATGAATGTGTGATTCAGGTTGTGCTGGAGGAAGGGATGTACCCCAGAATATGTAATAGTCATTGACACGAATCAGTCATTCATGAAAGAAAGACTTATGAAATAATACTGAGCGGCCTACGGGTGGCGCTGTCCAGGGAGAGTATAAATACTCGGGCATGGGCCCAGCTTGCGCAGGACATTCTTAACAGGAACTACTGAAGGACACGACTAGACCTCCATGTTGTAAAACAGTTGATTAAAGCTTTGTTTAACGCTTAGACCAAGTGCCTAGTAATTTTCTTACGTCAGTCATGTTTTATAAAATGTCATACAGCTTATAACGAGGTTTGAATGAATAGGTCAGCTACCTCGTGATATAGTCCATTATTTGTCACAAACTCCGTTCCCTAACCACCGACTCCATCCCTCTCCCTAGCATCATCTATCTGAGGCTGAACCAGACTGTTCACAACCTTGGTGTCATGTTTGACCCTGAAAGGAGCGTCCGGCCACATATCCGCAGCCATAACTAAGACCGCCTATTTCCACCTCCGTAACATTGCCCGTCTCCGCCCCCTGCCTCAGCTCATCTGCTGCTGAAACCCTCATCCTGCCTTTGTTGCCACTAGACTTGACTATTCCAACGCACTCCTGGCTGGCCTCCCACATTCTACCCTCCGTAAACTTGTCATCCAAAAATCGGCTGCCCGTGTCCTAACTCGCACCAAGTCCCGTTCGCCCATCACCCTCTGTGCTCGCTGACCTACATCGGCTCCCGGTTAAGCAACGCCTCAATTTTAAAATTCTCATCCTTGTTTTCAAATCCCTCCATGGGTCTCGCCCCCCCCCTATCTCTGTAATCTCCTCCAGCCCCACAACCTCACTGAGATATCAGCGCTCCTCTAATTCTGCCCTCTTGAGCATCCTTGATTTTAATCACTCCACCATTGGTGGCCGTGCCTTCAGCTGCCAAGCCTCTCCGCCTCTCTCTCCTCCTTTAAGACACTCCTTAAAACCAACCTCTTCGACCAAACTTTTGGTCACCTGCCCTAATTTCTCCTTATGTGGCTCGGTGTCAAATATTTGTCTCGGGAAGCTCCTTGGGATGTTTCACTATGTGAAAGGCGCTATATAAATACAAGTTGTTGTTGGTTGTCGCATTTTTTTTTCATGATTTATTAGAAGGTTGCACGGTGTTGCTAAGTGCCACTCCTGGTTGCTACGCAAATGTCACGTGACACCTTTGAATGGTTTTTTTAAAAATTGTTCTCCTGATGACATCGCCCGAGAATATTTGCCAGTGGAAAAAGTTATTAAAGAGCGTGAATGATGAAGCTGATAGAGGAAGAAGTTGAGCAGAATGTGGTTACTGCCATTGATGCAACGATGCACAGTCATTGGAGCAGACTAGAAAGAAGCAAACTTTAGGGTCGGGCAGTTTCAGAATGTTCTTTTGTTATAAATGACATGAATCAGTCATTCATGAAAGAAAGACATATGAAATAATACTGAGTGGCCTGCGGGTGGTGCTGTCCAGGGAGAGTATAAATACTCGGGCACGGGCCCAGCTTGCACAGGACATTCTTAACAGGAACTAGTGAAGGACATAACTAGACCTCCATGTTGTAAAACAGTTGATTAAAGCTTTGTTTAACGCTTAGACCAAGTGCCTAGTAGTTTTCTTACGTCAATAAATACAGTTGAAGGAGTGGGCGGTGGAGGGTAGTTCAACACCCAATGTGGAGGGTAGTTCAACACCCAATGTGGAGGGTAGTTCAACACCCAATGTGGAGGGTAGTTCAACACCCAATGTGGAGGGTACCGTCCTCACTGACCGACATTGGCTCCTGGTCCGGCAACGCCTCAATTTTAAAAATTCTCATTGTTGTTTTTCAAAGCCCTCCCTGTCCCTGTAACCTCCTCCAGCCCTACAACCCTCCGAGCTCGCAGCGCTCCTCCAATCCTGGACTCTTGCGCATTCCCCGATTGGCGGCCGTGGCTTCAGCTGCCTGTCGACTTCCATCCCTAAACCTCTTCACCTCCACATCAGAACATAAGAAATAGGAGCAGGAACAGGCCACTTGGCCCCTCGAGCCTGCTCCGCCATTCAATAAGACCATGGCTGATCTTGGGCTCAAAGCCACTTCCCTGCCCGCTCCCCATAACCCTTCACTCCCTTATCTTGCAAAAATCTGTCTATCTCCACCTTAAATATATTTAATGACCCAGCCTCCACAGCTCTCTGGGGCAGAGAATTCCACAGATTTACGACCCTCTGAGAGAAGAAATTCCTCCTCATCTCAGTTCTAAAAGGGCGACCCTTTATTCTAAATCTGTGCCCTCGCGTTCTAGATTTCCCCACGAGGAGAAACATCCTCTCTGCATCTACTTTGTCGAGCCCCCTCAGAATCTTATATGTTTCAATAAGATCACCTCTCCTTCTTCTAAATTCCAAGTATAGGCCCAGCCTGCTCAACATTTCCTCATAAGTCAACCCCCTTATCTGTGGAAATAACCTAGTAAATCGTCTCTGAACTGCCTCCAATGCAAGTATATCCTTCCTTAAGTAAGGGGACCAAAACTGTACGCAGTACTCAAGGTGTGGTCTCACCAACGCCCTGTACAGTTGTAGCAGGACTTCCCTGTTTTTATACTCCAACCCCTTTGAAATAAAGGCCAACATTCCATTTGCCTTTTTGATTACTTGCTGTACCTGCATCTCTCTCCTCCTTTAAGATGCTCCGTAAATCCTACCTCGTTGACCTGTTCTAATATGTCCTATGTGGTTCAGTATCAAATTTTGTTTAATAATGTTCCTGTAAAGCGCCTTGGGGCGTTTTACTGTTAAAGGTGCTATATAAATGCAAGTTGTCGGGTTTTTTATTCGTTCATGGGATGTGGGCGTCGCTGGCAAGGCCAGCATTTATTGCCCATCCCTAGTTGCCCTTGAGAAGGTGGTGGTGAGCCGTCTTCTTGAGCCGCTGCAGTCCCGTGTGGTGAAGGTGCTCCCACAGTGCTGTTAGGGAGGGAGTTCCAGGATTTTGACCCAGCGACGATGAAGGAACGGCCGATATATTTCCAAGTCAGGATGGTGTGTGACTTGGAGGTGGTGGTGTTCCCATGCGCCTCCCGCCCTTGTCCTTCTAGGTGGTTGAGGTCGCGGGTTTGGGAGGTGCTGTCGAAGAAGCCTTGGCGAGTTGCTGCAGTGCATCTTGTAGATGGTACAAGATTGTTGGTGCAGCAAGGGTCGGAGGGAGTTCAGCAGAGTTGGCCCAGTCCTCAGACAAGTCGGTGAATACTGAGAAATGGCCGTGGACAGTCTGAGATCATATACATCGCACCTGTGTACAACTGGGAATGAGGAAACGCCATTCAGCCTATCAAATCACTTATTTTTGCAGACCTTGTACAATCTATCCTGAGATGGGCTCTATCCCATCCATTCAGTCTCCTGAGGGAAGGATATGGGGATAGGGCGAGAAGGTGGAGTTGAGGCAGAAGATCGGCCATGACCTTCTTGAATGGCGGAGGCGACTCGAAGGGCCGAATGGCCGACTCCTGCTCCTAATTCTTATGTTCTTATGGAAGAGCTAACAGGAGGTCCCTCAAGTTGCGAGGGACGGGCAGGTCTTCCTTCGCTTCGTGGCGTGCCAGGGTCCTGGGTCTCTGACATTCAACGTGCTATCAGATGGCCTCTGTCGAATGACGCTCTGTCCTGTCCCGCAGCACTGACAGCACAAAGTTCCCCGAGAGCTAGGACTGCTCAGCCAAGCTGGGCTCTCCAGTCACTCGAGGTATAATGTAAACAAAACACCCTTTGTTACTTTGACTTGTTGGCTTCCATCCAACCAAATTCTTTGGATGTTTCCGTCTTTGAAATCCACGTCCTTCACAATTGGCTCACAATATTTCTTTTTCTCCACAAGCAAGTTGAACTTGTTTCTTTTTAGGCAAGTTTGCCTTTGGAAAAATAAAAGGAAATATAAATTAAACAATATACACCAGTGGCGGTTTACATGGGGAGTGAAGATCAAGTGTAGTCTTGCGCTGAAGTAGGGTTAGAGGGTGGGAGATTTGGGGCCAGGGAGTGCGGATATCATTCAGTCTCCGTTCTCTGCTCTTACTTTTATACAATTCTTTTGACTTTTTAATAAAATTATTTGCGTTAAAAGAAAAGAAAGACTTGCATTTCTATAGCGACTTTCACGACCACCGGACGTCCCAAAGCGCTTTACAGTCAATGAAGGACTTTTCGAAGTGGAGTCACTGTTGCAATGTAGGAAACGCAGCAGCCAATTTGCGCACAGCAAGCTCCCACAAACAGCAATGTGCTAATGACCAGATAATCTGTTTTAGTGATGTTGGTTGTGGGATAAATATTGGTCCAGGACAGTGGGGAGAACTCCCCCTGCGCTTCTTCGAAATAGTGGCCGTGGGATCTTCTACGTCCACCTGAGAGAGCAGACGGGGGCCTCGGTTTAACGTCTCATCCGAAAGACGGCACCTCCGACAGTGCAGCACTCCCTCAGTACTGCACTGGAGTGTCTAGCTAGATTTTTGTGCTCAAGTATCTGGAGTGGGACTTGAACCCACAACCTTCTGACTCATCAATCTTAGGACAATTTAGGCAGCAGAGAAGTTAATTGGAGAGTAGGGGTTTCCCTGCAGTGCTGGCGGAGCAGCTGGGAGACACAGAACTGGGGGGGCGGGGGGTGGGGGGGGGGGGGTTGGGCGAATTCTGGCGGGAGAAGTTTACATAGACCTTTTCCATTATGAATGTGGACATTGTAATGGGGAGAGCTGATCGTAGGAAGTGCGTGCAGATGTACGATTTTTAATACATGACAGATATATGCGAAGGAGAGTCATTGGCCATTGCTACTGTACAGGAAACAACCTCCATTGTGGGATTACCTTGCTCAAGGTGGTCGGTGGGTGTTTATTTGGCTTGCAAGCAATGACATTCCTGAATGCATGCAAACTGCCTGCCTGCAACATGGTGACAAGAAACACAGAAGATAGGAGCAGGAGTAGGCCATTCAGCCCTTCAGCCTGTTTCGCCATTTAATGAGATCATGGCTGATCATCCAAATTCAGTACCCTGTCCCTGCTTTCTCCCCATATCCCTTGATCCCTTTAGCCTTAAGAAATATATCCAACTCCTTCTTGAATGCACGCAATGAACAATCTTTTTCAAGAATCCGTTAACTTTCCTCCCTCGCTTTACTTTTATCCACCCTTTAGATCCCCTCCCCCCCAACCTTTGCTGCGCTTGGGTGTGGGACTCGTTCCCTAGACCTTTGCCGCATCTAGAACCGTGGCACTACTTGAAGAGGAAGATCTCCTGGTGTGCCCTGGCCAACCCCCCCCACCCCCTCAAGCAACGAGCGTCCAAAGCAGGCAAATGGTATGTTGGCCTTCATAGCGAGAGGATTCGAGTACAGGAGCAAGGATGTCTTGCTGCAGTTGTACAAGGCCTTGGTGAGACCACACCTTGAGTATTGTGTACAGTTTTGGTCGCCTTATCTGAGGAAGGATGTTCTTGCCATGGAGGGAGTGCAGCGAAGATTCACCAGGCTGATACCTGGGATGGCAGGAATGACGTATGAGGAGAGATTGGGTCGATTGGGCTTATAGAAACATAGAAACATAGAAGATAGGAGCAGGAGTAGGCCATTCGGCCCTTCGAGCCTGCTCTGCCATTCAATGAGATCATGGCTGATCATCCAAATTCAGTACCCTGTCCCTGCCTTCTCCCCATATCCCTTGATCCCTTTAGCCTTAAGAAATATATCCAACTCCCTTTTGAATATATTTAATGAACTGGCCTCCACCGCCCTCTGTGGCAGAGAATTCCACAGGTTCACCACTCTCTGGGTGAAGAAATTCCTCCTCATTTCAGTCCTAAATGGCTTACCCCTTATCCTTAGACTATGACCCCTGGTTCTGGACTCCCCGGCCATCATAAACATCCTTCCTGCATCTAGTCTGTCCAGGCCTGACAGAATTTTATAGGTTTCGATGAGATCCCCTCTCAATCTTCTAAATCTTATACTCGCTGGAGTTTAGAAGAATGAGAGGGGATCTCATTGAAACTTATAAAATTCTAACAGGACTAGACAGACTAGATGCAGGAAGGATGTTCCCGATGGTCGGTGAGTCCAGAACCAGGGGTCACAGTCTAAGGATAAGGGGTAAGCCATTTAGGACAGAGATGAGGAGGAATTTCTTCACCCAGAGAGTGGTGAACCTGTGGAATTCTCTGCCAAAGGCAGTGGAGGCCAATTCATTAAATATATTCAAGAAGGAGTTAGATATATTTCTTAAGGCTAAAGGGATCAAGGGATATGGGGAGAAGGCAGGGACAAGGTACTGAGTTTGGATGATCAGCCATGATCTCATTGAATGGCGGAGCAGGCTCGAGGGGCCGAATGGCCTACTCCTGCTCCTATCTTCTACGTTTCTATGTAATTGGCCATTCGTCTCATTGCTGGTTGCTGTGCACAAAATGGCGGCAGCTTTCGCCGCAATGACAACAGTGGCGGCACTCCAAGAGAATCCATTGCGCAGTAACGCGTCTTGGGACAATGCACTGCCTCAATGCAAGTCTTTCTTGTGTGAGAAGCGTTGTTGCGGACACCTCTCGGTGCATCAAACTGGCTAGAAGTTGCTGCCAGACAATCGTGGCCCCTTCAGTAAAGCGAGTCCCCCTCCATCTCAGGGAGGCAGAGGGAGGGAGTGCAACTCAGGAGCAGGAAGAACAAAATGGAGGGGACTGCAGCAAATGGATTGAAACAGCTGGAAGCTGTTAGCAAAAGGCTGGAGTTTTTTTATTTGTATAATTTACCAAAAAGTAGCACAAGGAATATATTAAATAAAAACTGAAGATGCAGGAAATAGCTCACAGGTCAAGTCAAAATACAGGTTAACTTTTAATTGGGGCTGTTACTCAGAACTCCCATCCCCCGCCCCTTTCCCTTTTTTTCTTATTTACATTTCAACAACAACTTGTATTTATATAGCGCCTTTAACGTAGTAAAACGTCCCAAGGCGCTTCACAGGAGTACTTTAAGACAAAAAAATTTGACACCGAGCCACATAAGGAGAAATTAGGGCAGGTGACCAAAAGCTTGGTCAAAGAGGTAGGTTTTAAGGAGTGTCTTACAGGAGGAAAGAGAGGCAGAGAGGTTTAGGGAGGGAATTCCAGAGCTTAGGGCCCAGGCAACAGAAGGCACGGCCGCCAATGGTGGAGCGATTATAATCAGGGATGCTCAAGAGGGCAGAATTAGAGGAGCGCAGATATCTCCTTTAATGGTCCTCGGTGTCTTGGGGGGTAGAATATCTTTTCAGTCAGACTCTCCCGCTGACCGGGATTCCCAACTTCCCGTGCCACGGAAGACGCTGGGAGCCCTGCCCCGTTGGATCCCGCTCCAGGAAAGAACCACGGCAGTCCGCCTGTCCTCCAGGCGGCTCTCGCTGTGTTGAGCTGGATTCAGCCCTCCTTCCCAATCCCGGAGATCTGGTTCGCGGCGATAAATTCCGTGGGAGCTGGGAATCATGCCCAGGTCGGAGGTTGGTTCCTGCTCAGTGTACTTTGGGTTACCTCCAAGTAGATCCAGTATGTATATATATCTTTAGGATACAAAGCAATGCCAAGGATATTATTGAAGGCAAGATACATTTTCTAGCCAGACTGAATGATGTACAAAGGACCTGTCCTGATGGGAGTTAATTAATAAGAGTCACAAGATTGGGAATGGGACACAGAAATAGAAATGTTCAGCGCACAAGGGAACAATTTGGCCCTTCTTGTCTATGTTGCATTTAGTCCCCTCAAGGGGCTGGACTTTACACAATCCCATTTCCCCATCCTCTTGGATATTTCTTCTTTATCCAGCATACTGCTGTCGCTATCCTAGAATCATAGATTTACCATCAATTGCCACTTGTACCAAACCATTCCCCATTCTGAAAAGCTCCAGTGTGAAAGTTTGCTCTAACCGCCCCCTTTAATGTATCTGGTACTTACCTTGAGGTCCTGGCCTCTGCTATTTGATTCAAGAGTGTCAGACGTGGCTCAGTGGGCAGCACCCTTGTCTCTGGGTCAGAAGGTTGTGGGTTCCAGTCCCCACGCCATGACACTTGAGCACATAAAATATCTAGGCTGGCGCTCCCAGTGCAGTGCTGAGGGAGTGCTGCACTGTCGGAGGTGCCGTCTTTTGGATGAGACATTAAACCGAGGCCCCATCTGCTCTCTCAGGTGGACGTAGAAGATCCCACGGCACTATTTTGAAGAAGAGCAGGGGAATTCTCCCCGGTGTCCTGGGCCAATATTTATTCCTCAATCCACATCACTAAAACAGATTATCTGGTCATTATCACATTGTTGTTTGTGGGAGCTTGCTGAGCGCAAATTGGCTGCCGCGTTTCCTACATTACAACAGTGACTACAATTAAAGAAAACACAGTTCTTCGGCTGTAAAGCGCTTTGGGACATCCTGAGGTCTTGAAAGGCGCTATAGAAATGCAAGTCTTTCTTTCACGTACCAATGATAATCTATCTCAGCTTACCTTGTGCATTCCGCTTCTCATCTTGAACACTTCTTATCGAATCCCCCTCAATCTTTCCATTCAAGAGAATTCAGCCCTAGTTGCTTTAGTCTTTCCTTATAACCGAGAGCCCTTATCCTGCTGATCATCCTGGTAAATCTACAATGCACTCTCTCCAGGGCTGTTTATCTCCTACAATGAGGAGCCCAAAACTGCAAACCTGGGACCTGCTGGCTTTCAGGGTCTGATCATGAGAGTGTCTTTTGTAGAGATTTATCAATAAAGAAAATACAAGAAGTCACACGGTTGGCTCTTTTACTCTTTTCCGTCCCCTGCACTCCCTGTTTTCATCCTCTCCTTGTCAATTATGTACTTACTGATGATTACCATCCTTACAACCAGACAGGATGTAATGATCCCAGTCCACCTTTAAAGCAACAGGACCAATACTTTGGAGATTATATCGACTAGGCCACTGGGGGAAGTTATTCACTTCTAAACTGAAATACCTCCCAGCCTGGGGTTTTGAAGATTAATGGAATATTGCTGGGCCAGTGTATGGAGCAGGGCATGTACCCCCGCCCCCACCCTGTACCAGCCACCCCCTCTCCCCACCCCGGCCCACTATCTCATTCTTCAGTCCCTGTTTCTCTGGCAGTGCACTGTGCAATTTTAGAGGCTCTTAACCAGAATCTCTCTATCTCTCTCTCTATTGATCTATCAATCTATCTATCTCTCTGTCTCTCTATCTCTCTATCTATCTATCTCTCTCTCTCTATCTTGCTATCTATCTCGCTATCTATCTCTCTCTCTCTCTCTATCTATCTCTCTCTCTATCTCGCTATCTATCTCTCTCTATCTATCTCTCTATCTATCTCTCTCTATCTATCTCTCTCTCTATCTCTCTATCTATTGATCTATCAATCTATCTATTTCTCTATCTCTCTGTCTCTCTATCTCTCTATTTCTCTCTCTCTCTCTATCTTGCTATCTATCTCGCTATCTATCTTGCTATCTATCTCTCTCTCTCTCTATCTCTATCTATCTCTCTCTCTATCTCTCTCTATCTATCTCTCTATCTATCTCTCTCTATCTATCTCTCTATCTATCTCTCTCTCTATCTCGCTATCTATCTCTCTCTATCTATCTCTCTATCTATCTCTCTCTATCTATCTCTCTCTCTATCTATCTCTCTATCTCCAAAGCTGGGCCTGAAGTAACAGAAGTAGCCATTTGCGATTGGTCCCACTGCTCTAATCTACAATATCTTAACCTGCACCAGAGAATCGCCCTTGTAAATTGAACAGATTGGACTTGAATATGCAAATCAGTGCCCAATCACAAGGCTGTTGTCGGGTTTTAATGACGAAAAACTTGTTTCCCTTTTTACATAATCTTGAAACCACCAAAAGAAAATAGATTTAACTTGTTGTTCATCTCATTGCTGTTTGTGGGATCTTCCGGTGCACACACCTGGCCTACATAGCAAGAGTCGCTGCGCTTCAAAGTGAGTCCCTGCATGTGAAGGGCTTTAGATGTTTCTGAGAGGCGCTCTATGAATGCAAGTCTTTCTCTCTACCTCTACAGTCACTGGTGCCTCTTTCTTTCTTTGCCGCTGTGTCTTATGCTTTTGAAAAGTTTCTGGTTAGAGGCTGCCCGAGAGCGGACGTGTTGTGTAGAATCCCCTCTCGGTGTAGCACCATGAGGCGGGATGGGGGGGCGAGCTGCGCGCGCCTTTCTGCCCCGTCGCACCATTCAGTGCACGCACAGCACGCAAAAAAAATCCAAACCCATGCAGGGCAGATGTTCCAAATCAGCCTTGAAAGGAAGGGGTTAAATATTTTCGCAGCTGAAGGCGGTGGAGGTAATGATGGGGAGTTTCTCCAGGTACCAGGTTGCGAAAGGCTCGAACAGCAGGTAAAAGATTCAGGTCACTGAAAGTAACAGCGAGGCTATGGCAACAGCTTCTTTTAGTTGGTTCAAGGGGAAGGGAGTATTTCATTTGGAGATTGCAATAATTCCACTACACACACCGGGACAGAGGCAATAATACAGTCAGAAAGAAAGAAGTTCCTTAACAGCTTCTTCTTCTTAGGCAGTCCCTCGGAACCGAGGATGACTTGCTTCCACGTTAAAAATGAGTTCTCAGGTGACTGATGAGTCCGATGCGGGACCTACAGTCTCTGTCACAGGTGGGGCAGACGGTGATTGAAGGGGCGGGCGGGTGGGTGGGATTCTTGGGTTGACGTGCGCTCCTTGCACTGCCTGCGCTTGGCTTCCACTTGCTCCCGGCGAAGAGACTCGAGGTATTCAGCGTCTTCCCGGATGCTTCTCCTCCACTTTGGGCCATGGGTTCCCAGGTGTCGGGGATGGGGATGTTACACTTTTTCAAGGAGGCTTTGAGGGTGTCCTTGAAGCGTTTCCTCTGCCCACCTGGGGCTCTCTTGCCGTGCCGGAGCTCCGAGTAGAGCGCTTGTTTTGGGAGTCTCGTATCGGGCATGCGGACGATGTGGCCCGTCCATCGGAGCTGATTGAGCGTGGTCCTTAACAGCACTCTGCACCTGAGCGCTGTGCCGGCCAGGAGCATCAGGGTAAGGGTTAGATACAAGGACAGTAGGTGGAAGTGTTTCTGGTGAGAGTTAATAGAGAAACAGTCATCATAATATGGCCTACAGGCCATTTGCAGGTTGTCTTCCTTCACACGTAGGCTTCAGGATGCTTGCTGTGACTGTAGCCCTAGGGTTGTGACTTGCCAACCCTGCAGAATTGGCCTGGCATCTCCCAAGAATCGAAGATTAATCTCCAGGGCACGACTGCGAGCAAAACCCAGGAGAAAACTCATAGGGGCAGAATTGTGCTTTTCGAAAAAAAAACATTTCTTTGAACACTTTTGTAATGAAAATATCGCACGAGGGAATGCATGAAGGCTTTTGACTGACAGGAGAGGTGTCATCCAATTGGGCAATGAATACTCTATTCGGTTTCCGATTGGCCGTGGGAAAGGTGGTGGACCATGAGGTTGGACATGTCGGGCAACCAATGGCGGTAGTGCGGGGGGGGCGGGGTGGGGCGGTTGGAGGTCGGAGGTCATGTGATGAAATCTCCAGGAACATGGCCAACCAGAGCCGCCGACCCTATGTAGGCCTCTTATTCATTGCCTGCCAAGGTTTTTGGGCTCAATTCTGCGCATATCTTAAACGGACGGATCTGGTTGAATGTCAGAGCAGCAACCCCACTCAACGTTAGCTATTTATTAAAAATAATAATTGAACAATTGCCGATTATTAAGTAGCAGAGCATTGGGGGTAGAATTACAGCATTGCAGATTAATTGCTCACCATTCCAGCCTTGCCAGCAACGGCCATATCCCGAGAATGAATTTTAAAAGAAATACCCGAGTTAGAGATGGGGCCATGAGAAGTTCCTGGACTCGCGGGGCTCGGAATTTGCTCTAATGGGATCAGATATCTTTGCCTTGGCGGTCTTTCAATGAAGTTGCTTTGACTAAATTCTCCATGGCGAATCATTTTACATTCTGAAAGAATTTCAGTAACAACCTATGAATCATTTTGCAATTTCCTTTTTTAGCAATATCTGGCCGTGGTGATACCATTGGGGTCGACTTTAACCCTACTCGCTCAGCAGAAACCTGGCGGGCGGGCGGGCGGGCAGTTTTAAAACCCGCCCTGGCTCTCACCTGTCCAAAAGCCACCATGAAAGAAAAAGAAAGAAAGACTTGCATTTGTATTGCGCCTTTCACGACCACCGGACGTCTCAAAGCGCTTTACAGCCAATGAAGTACCTTTTGAAGTGGAGTCACTGTTGTAATGTGGGAAACGCGGCAGCCAATTTGCGCACAGCAAGGTCCCACAAACAGCAATGTGATAATGACCGGATAATCGGTTTTTGTGATGTTGGTTGAAACATAGAAACATAGAAGATAGGAGCAGGAGTAGGCCATTCGGCCCCTCGAGCCTGTTCCACCATTTAATGGGATCATGGCTGATCATCCAAATTCAGTACCCTGTTCCTGCCTTCTCCCCATATCCCTTGATCCCCTTAACATTAAGAAATATATCTAACTCCTTCTTGAATATATTTAATGAATTAGCCTGCACTGCCTTCTGTGGTAGAGAATTCCACAGGTTCACCACTTTCTGGGTGAAGAAATTCCTCCTCATCTCTGTCCTAAATGGCTTACCCCTTATCCTTAGACTGTAACCCCTGGTTCTGGACTCCCCCGCCATCGGGAACATCCTTCCTGCATCTAGTCTGTCTAGTCCTGTTAGAATTTTATAAGTTTCAATGAGATCCCCCTCTCATTCTTCTAAACTCTGGCGAATACAAGCCCAATCGACCCAAACTCTCCTCATATGTCATTCCTGCCATCCCAGATGGGTGATCTGAGCGAGGTGTTTAAAATATTAAAAGGATTCGATCGGGTAGGTAGGTCATTGAAATCTGGAACTCGTTCCCCCAAAAAGGCTGAGGATGAATTGAACATTGAAAACGCAGATTGATAGATTTTTGTTAACCAAAGGTATTAAGGGATATGGGGCAAAGGCAGTTAGATGGAGTTAAGATTGAGATCAGCCATGATTTAATTGAATGGTGGAACAGGCTCGAGGGGCTGAATGGCCTCCTCCTGTTCCCAGCTTCCTTTACAGAGAAACTATGTCCTCTGGTGGGCGAATCAAGAATGAGAGGACGTAATCTTAACGTCCAGCTAGGCCATTTAGGAGGGAAATCAGGAAGCACTTTTTCCACACAAAGGCTTGTAGAAATCTGGAATTTTCGCCTCCAAAAGGCCGTGGATGCTGGGCCACTTGGAGTTTTCAAGACCGAGATCAATGGACTCTTGCTAGGTAAGGGTGTCAAGGGAGCTAAGGCTGGTAAGTGAGTCTCCAAATGAGATAACCGAATTGTGACCAATTTATGGCCAATTTCATGGTGTGGACCCATGCCCATTGGCACCTCAATTGAAGCCGGTCAAAATCATGTTATTTTATAGGAACTGGAGTAGGCCATTCAGCCCCTCGAGCCTGCTCCGCCATTCAATCAGAAAGTCTCCCAATTGGCTTAGCGCTACTTTTAAGATTATCTCCCCCCCTCATTCTTAATTCCTCCATCAGAGGATATAGTTTCTCCGTATCCACCCGATCGAATCCTTTACATATTTTAAACACCTCGATCAGATCACCCTATACTCAAAAGGGAATTGAGAAAAGGTTAATTGAGTAGGAAGTAAGTGATTAAATCTTCTTTTGAACCTAATCAGTAACGCACAGATAAGAACTCCCTGGAGCGCAGTAATTAGCTGCTATCAGTCTAACCTTCTGCTGCCCGAAGGATATTTTACCTCAAGTTCAGTGGCATGGCAACAGGATTGACTGGAAGCGCACTGTTAACTGCTAAATATACAGGCACCAACAAGTCAACCTCCAGCAGCTGACACAAGGTGTGGCTCACCTTAAAAGCCCCGATATCCTTCGCTGCACGGGGAGTCTACATGACAGCACGGGCTGCCCCCCTGCGCATGCCATCCGCCTGTCGCCCTGCGGCGAGTTGGTAGTTTCGGGGGCCGTGTGCAGAGAGACCAAGGCAGCTAGCCCTCCAGAAGAGGAGGAAGAGCCTCGTCAGGAAGAACACCGCCTAACCTCTGCTAACCCGCGGGGCCGGTGAGCTACAAAACAGTGCAACGCTGTTGGCACAGCCGTGGGCAGCGGCTGGCAAAGCGGGTTTAAAAGGTGCAATTATGAGGCCGGGTCGCATAGACTAGGCATGGTGTCCCTTGAGCACAGGAGATTGAGGGGTGATCTGATTGAGATTAAAGGAGTTGATCGCATTCAAGGGGTGATCTTCAATCATCTTAAACACCTCAATTAGGAGTGGGTAGGATTGAGCGGTGATCCAATTGAGGTGTTATCAAATCCCTCCATGGCCCTCGCGCCCCCCCCCCCCCATCTCTGTAACCTCCTCCAGCCCTGCAACCCTCTGAGATATCTGCGCTCCTCCGATTCTGCATCTTGAGCATCACTGATTTTAATCGCTCCGCCATTGGTGGCCGTGCCTTCAAGGCCCTAAGCTCTGGAATTCCCTCTGGAAACCTCTCTACCTCACTTTCCTCCTTTAAGACGTTCCTTAAAACCTACCTCTTTGACCAAGCTTTTGGTCATCTGCCCTAATATCTCCTTTGTGGCTTGGTGTCAAACTTTGTTTTGTAACGCTCCTGTGAAGTGCCTCGAGATGTGACATAAATCGTGCCATTCATGTAGAAAGGACTTATGAAGTATACTGGGCGGCCTGCTTATGGCGCTGTCCAGGGAGAGTATAAATACTTGGGCATGGGCCCAGCTTGCTCAGGGACATTTTGTAAACAGGAACTAGTGAAGGACAACTAGACTTCCATGTTGTGAAACAGCCGATTAAAACCTTGTTTAATACTCTGACCAAGTGCCTAGTAGTCTTCTTACATCAGGATGTTTTACTACTTTTAAAGGAGCGATATAAATACGAGTTGTGTTGTTGTTTAAGACGATTAAAGGAGTTGATAGGATTGAGGGGTGATCTAATTGAGGTGTTTAAGACGATTAAAGGAGTTGATCAGGTAGATAGAGAGAAACTATTTCCTCTGGTGGGGGGAGTCCAGAACAAGGGGGCAAAACCTCAAAATTGGAGCCAGGCCGTTCAGGGGGGATGTCAGGCAGCAGTTCTCAATCAGAGATAATAATCGTGGACTAATAATCCAGAGAACCTGAGCTCAAATCCTACCACGGCAGTTTGAGAACTTGAATTCAGTCTTAAAAAAAGCCTGAAAATAAGAAGCTGGTAATCAGTAAAAAAAGTGACTACGAAGCTGTCGGATTGTCGTAAAGACCCAACCGGTTCACCAATGTCCTTTAGGGAAGGAAACCTGCCGTCCTTACCCCGGCCTGGGCCTATAGGTGACTCCAGTCCCCACAGCAATGTGGTTGACTCTTAATTGCCCTCTGGGACGGTGGCCCAGCTCACTTGTATCAAACTGCTTCAAAGAAGCAGCGGTTCAGGAGAGAGGCCCACCATCACCTTCTCGGGGAAACTAGGGATGAGCAATAAATGCCAGCCTTGCCCCGCATCCCGAGATTGAAGTTCAGAGCTGAATTCAGTTGGAAATAATTGGGCGCTTGGTCTCTATAATCAATAAAGTTTTATTAGTGAAAACTAGACTCGGTTTTCTACGGGGAATTTGAAAGGCTTCCTTAACACCCGGAGATGTTCCCGAGAATAAGCATCTCCTTGTACGCTCTCGGATTATACCGCCCGTGCCCAGGACTGACCATTCAGCCCCTCCCCCCCACCCCGTACCTGCCGACCACCCACCACTAGAGATGTGGGTCAGTCGATGGTCGTCGTCGTACGTGTCTTCACACTGTTCCCTTTGGGGAACTGTATGAAGTGGTGGAAGGATTTCTGGCCGCGTTAACGCTCCGTCCGTGACCGTAACCATCTACATGCCAGCCATTAGGGTGGTTAGTCCTATGGCGGGAGGGTTTTACGGGCTCCCACAACCCATACCAAGGGGGGGGGGGGCACCCACACCCACACCCACAGACGCAAGTATCCCGCTGGATGTCAACCCAGAATTTAGAGCCGGAGCTCCGACTCCACTTGCCGGGGCTGTCTGGAGCGGGGTTCGAAACCCTACGCCCTCTGGCCCAGCGGCGGGGATGCTACCGCTACGCCAAAGGCCCACTCCAGTCGATGGTGAAGGAAGGTCACAATTATTGATTGGTGGTGGGAAGGGGAGTGGAAGAACGTGGTGAGGGGAGGGGGAATAAAGAGAGGGGGTCGAAATCACCCCCCCCCCCCCTCCAGCCCTACTAGAAGCAAAAAGCCAAAAGAAATAGGGCGAATTTAACACCAAGAAACATTTTTGTAACACATCTTCAATTGCAAGTGCAGGCTCATTCGACCCAGGACTAGTTAAAACATATGCTTAAACAAACAAAGAAAGTTCACACACACACACACCAAAAGAAAATTAACCGAAAATTCGAGGGGGGGTTTGGGGGGCGGGGGGAGGTGTAGAAATAAAAGCTCAGCAGCCAAGCGATTAAGATTCAACAGATGTCTGAGGCTGCTCTTGATTTTTTTTTTGCGCCCATGTGAAAGAGCGAGTGAGAAAGTAATGCTGCATTTTTTAAGTCTGCACATACTTGACTGTGCTGTATTGCTAGGAGCCCGGCCCTTTGTGAGCCCTCGCAGAGGCTTTTGGAATGTCTGCACACATATTGTTATGCAGGGCTGAAGAAGTGTAGTGTTTGGATCATTTCCAGTAGGCCCTTTTTAAAAAAAAATATATAAAAAAAATTCCCAAAGCTTTAACTCTTTCCTAGCTCAATCCATTCCCCCTCCACCCCCCCACCTCCGTCTCCACTTTGAACCCAGCAGTTTCCCATTCTTCAACCGGGATCTCGCCGCTTTGGCGTAAACGGCATTAACCCTTTAGGCACTGAACCCTCTTCTTGCGCCTCTCAGGAGGACCCGCCTTGATGAGAGAGAGAGAGAGGGTTGAAAGACGAGAGCTTTCAGGAAGAGTAGGAGGCCGTTAGGCCCACAAATCCTGCCCCTTTTTCCCAATGGGCCGCCCCCCACCAGTCTGCCTTCTCACCATATCCCTCAATACCTTCCCACCCCACCAGTGCATCGAATTGTCTTTTTTTTTTAATCTAGTGATACGGTACGGTTCACTTCAATGGACCACAGTCCACAAGTCTATTCTTGTGTGAAAAATTATTCTGGGTACCAAGTGTCATTGAAGGAAAATCAAAATAAGGCAAATGATTAGCAAGTTGGAAAAGCATTATGTTACT
The DNA here is from genome assembly GCF_052327205.1 of Somniosus microcephalus. Lineage (NCBI taxonomy): Eukaryota > Metazoa > Chordata > Chondrichthyes > Squaliformes > Somniosidae > Somniosus > Somniosus microcephalus. The sequence continues at coordinate 29,489,357 of NC_141017.1, read as the reverse complement.
TCTGACCAATCACAAGCGACTTTAGAGCTAGGTGCAAGAGGACAGAACACAAGCCCCAGTATTAACGGTTGAGCGTTCTGTTGCTTAGCAACCTAGAGATACTGCATCAGCACCTGTGGGTTCAAAATGGATCCAGTTTATTTAAGTTTTTTTTAAATAAAAAAACCAGGGCTGATCGCAGCTGGGATAATAATTTCAATGAAAAAAGTTGTGCTGGGGAGATGGAGCATTCCTCTCTTTCAAGTTAACTTGTAGAAAACGTCCTGACATTCATTGCGGCAGCCCTGTGCTCTGAATAGGCAGTCCCTCAGTTGCCACAGTGTTTAATGTGTCAGGATTTCAAACAGTAGGGAATTCCCTCAACAGACACCACAGTGCAGGAAAATAGATTATCTTCAGTATATTAAAAAATCTTACAGCTGCACACACTTCCTGCTGACCTTTCACATTGTAAATTCCGATATCCACATTGCTAATGGAACTTCCTATGTAAACTTGTCACGTTGTAATTACACCCCTCCTGACAGTTGGTGGCGCTACAGACACTTTCCATTCTAAATGTGGAGAGAGGAATTTACATTGAAATCTAAAAAAAATGGCAGAATGTATGACTTTAAAATGGAGACTAAATTACATTTGCCTGCCCTGCTCTAACCACAGGAAACTTTTTTTTATCCGGCACCAACGGGACCGACGTGGTGCCGGTTCATTAAAAATTCCGGATAACCGAAAGCTATAGTAAAAGATACGGAGAGCTGACAGCTCCATATAAAGCAACAAACCGTGTTGCTTAGCAACAAGTGCAGAACAATGGCCACAAGTTCCAAGCGTCTCTGTAGCTTAGCAACAGCTGCAGCCACACCCTTGCACAGCAACAGATGGAGGAAGGCAAGTAGAATATGAAGTAAAACTTACCTGAACCTACTCCTGAATTTTGCCGGTTAACCGAGATTTCCGGTTATTTAGGTGCCGGTAAATTGAAAGTTTCCTGTATTGCCTGCCCTCGAACCCCACTTCACCTGACGACTATCATGACTCCCTGTGTGCAATGCCAAAGGAGGTTGAAACATAGAAACATAGAAGATAGGAACAGGAGTAGGCCATTCGGCCCCTCGAGCCTGCTCCGCCATTCAATGCGATCATGGCTGATCATCCAAATTCAGTACCCTGTCCCTGCTTTCTCCCCATATCCCTTGATCCCTTTAGCCTTAAGAAATATATCTAACTCCTTCTTGAATATATTTAATGAATTGGCCTTCACTGCCTTCTGTGGTAGAGAATTCCACAGGTTCACCACTTTCTGGGTGAAGAAATTCCTCCTCATCTCAGTCCTAAATGGCTTACCCCTTATCCTTAGACTGTGACCCCTGGTTCTGGGGTTGACTCGTACTTACTATTTTTTGTGAAGTAACTGAAAAACTGCAAGCTCAACACTTTACTCCCTTGCCAAGTTTCTCCGCTGATACTTTTCTTCCCTCCCACCCTGAACGGTGTTGAGTTCCTGCTGGTGTCTGAGTCCCATCGTCCGCATGCCCGATACGAGACTCCCAAAACAAATGCTCTACTCGGAGCTCCGACGTGGCAAGAGAGCCCCAGGCGGGCAGAGGAAACGCTTCAAAGCCTCCTTGGAAAAAGTGCAACATCCCCACCGACCGACACCTGGGACTCCCCGGCCCAAGACCGCACAAAGTGGAGGAGAAGCATCCGGGAAGGCGCCGAACACCTCGAGCCTCTTCGCCGGGAGCAAGCGGAAGCCAAGCGCAAACAGCGGAAGGAGCGCACGTCAACCCAAGCACCCCACCCACCCGCCCCTCCAACCACCGTCTGCCCCACCTGTGACAGAGACTGTAGGTCCCGCATCGGACTCATCAGTCACCTGAGAACTCATTTTTAGTGTGGAAGCAAGTCATCCTCGGTTCTGAGGGACTGCCTAAGAAGAAGAAGTATGATTCCCTGGGCATCTGTTGAACCAAATGGCCGCTATTCACTGTCGAGGCCCTGACAGCGAGTGTCGTTGGGCTATTCCAGCATGGGGTGCATCACCACAAAAAAAAATCTCGATCTCGACCTCCCAAGCGCACGTCCACCGGGGGTCACCAGAGAGCAAGCAGTTGCAGGAGCCCTCTGGACGGTTGTAGCCACCACCCCCCCCCACTTATCTAGCAGGCCCCTACTGCCTTCCCTAGCTGTGCTCACATTGCAGGACGCTCCAAGCCTCTGTGGCTGAGCTGCTCGTTGCGGAAACCCTCCGAGCCTTTGGGACAGCGCGAGTTTCGAGGCACAGATGCTTCTTTTTTTTAGCCTGAAAGTTCGATTTATTTATCAGCCCTTTTTTATTTTGGTCGCACCGCAAGGCGGTGGGGGGATGGGGAGGGGGCTCAATCATCGGTCAGCTGCACCGGAAGGCTAGCTGGCTGCAAGCGGGCCATTAACCTATTCGGAAGATTAGCACCTGCCTCAACAACAACAACAACAACTTACATTTATATCGCGCCTTTAACGTAGCAAAACAATCCCACGGCTGCTTCACGGGAGGGTTGACCACGTAAGGAGTTATTGGGATAGGTGAGCAAAAGCTTGGTCAAAGAGGTAGGATTTAAGGAGCATTTTAAAGGAGGAGAAGTGGAGAGGTTTAGGGAGGGAATCCCAGAGCTTAGGGTCAAGGCAGCTGAACATAAGAACTTAAGGAATAGGAGCAGGAGTCGGCCATTCGGCCCCTCGAGCCTGCTCCGCCATTCAGTAAGATCATGGCTGATCATCGACCTCAACTCCACTTTCCTGCCCGCTCCCCATCACCCATGACTCCCCTGTTGCTTAAAAATCTGTCTATCTCCGCCTTGAATATATTCAACGACTCAGCTTCCACAGCTCTCTGGGGGAGAGAATTCCAAAGATTCACCACCCTCCGAGAGACGAAATTCCTCCTCATCTCCGTCTTAAATGGGCGACCCCTTATCCTGAAACTGTGCCCCCTCGTTCTAGATTCCCCCACGAGGGGAAACATCCTCTTAGCATCCACCCTGTCCAACCCCCTCAGAATCTTATATGTTTCAATAAGATCACCTCTCATTCTTCTAAACTTCAATTTGCGCACAGCAAGCTCCCACAAACAGCAACGTGATATTGACCAGATAATCTGTTTTAGTGATGTTGGTTGAGGGATAAATATTGGCCCCAGGACACCGGGGAGAACTCCCCCTGCTCTTCTTCGAAATAGTGGCCGTGGGATCTTTTACGTCCGCCTGAGAGAACAGACGGGGCCTCGGTTTAACGTCTCATCCGAAAGACGGCACCTCCGACAGTGCAGCACTCCCTCAGTACTGCATTGAGAGTATCAGCCTAGCTTTACGTGCTCAAGTCTCTAGGGTGGGACTTGAACCCACAATCTTCTGACTCAGAGATGAGGGTACTGCCCACTGAATAGGTAGGGGAATGCCAGTCCCCCCCCGACTGAACTGTACCCTTACCACAGTTACCTGTGTCGACCGAGCTGTACTCTACTGCAGTTACTAGTGTCGATAGAACGTAACACTACCACAGTTGCCAGTGTCGGGATGTTTTTGGAAACCAGAATGACAGCCATAACAGTGGTAAAACTGCCATGTGACTTACAATCCTGTTATTATGGTAGATGAATTTACTATTAAAACATCTTAATGAGTCTGTGTCAACTTGGCTGAGGGGCAGATTCAGTTGATGAAGTAACTAAGAAAAACCTGTTGTGAAGCGACCAGAGGCTGCTGTGTGGGCAGGTGCTTAAACTGACATGGGAGATCGCACAATGGGTTCTTTTTTTCTGGAAGCGAGGAGGAAGAGGAAATACTTTAAACTGACTCAGATCGGATTAGATTCCGGGGGGTGGGGGGGGAAATTCGGTATCACCCCGTTTGGGGCGCAATTATCGACCGGTGCGCAAAGTTTAACACCTGGCGCTAATTATCGCCTCCGACTGCAAACTTGGCTTCTGTCGCCCCCCGGAGGTGATTGGAGCGCTAAATCAGGCGCTACCTCTCTTAAGGCGCTAACGCTGAGGAGCGAGGCGTTACCTCAGAGCGCTGGCGAAGCTCATGTGATGTCAGTCAGCAATGGAGCACAGACACACTGGTGCCGGCCAGTTCTTAAAGGGGAGGGTCGATCTTGCTCTCCATCCACACCCTGCTCATTGCAGCCTTGAATCTCGGCCTGGAGAGACCTGTACCTATTCTGCTGGAAAGAACAATGGAGAGACCCGGGGAAAGAGCTCAGAGTGCAGCCCCCACAGTCTCTTCTAAATCGATGCGAGGAAGGTCAAATCAAAATGAACCTGCAAAGTGCTGCTCAGTACCCAAAACTCCTTCACACAGCATTGAATCTCTCCAGAAGTCTCTCTCTCTCTCAGAATGCGTGGTGCAAAAATGTCGCTGACAAAAAAAGGCAGGAAGCGGTCGCCTTTAAATAGCGCTCCCCCAGTCCCTTCCCGACTGCAAAACGCTCCCCTCAACCTGTCGTTGCTAGCGGCAGGCGGTAAGACAGGGGGCGCCACTCAATATCCGGTCCGGGGCGCTAACGGAGTGTTGCGCACTCGACTGACGTCACAATCTGCGGGCGCAGGAAATCGTGGCGGTAGTGTTTAGTGCCGCCGCAAAATGCCTGGTCAATTTCGCGAGCGGCGCAAACATCGCCGCGCCCGGGCACTAGTTGATTTGCGACCCATTAGCGCCCTCAACGGGAGGCGCAAAGCAACCGAATTTTTTCCCCTTGGCCTTTTCCTTAAGCGGGGTTTGTTGTGTCCGTAGAGCGCACTCAATCCTGTTTTGTCAAGCGCTCAAGTGATGCCAACACCAGCATCAGCGGAGGTGGGATGGACCCGAATGATCTTAGCGAATGGCGGAGCAGGCTCGAAGGGACTGAATTTCTTATGAATGGGAAGGCGGAAGATCAAAGTAACCGGCGAGTCAACGGGTTGGCGGATGACTGACAGCATAAGGGAGAACAGTCCTTATTGACAATGCCTCTGCCAATCAGGTGACAACGGAGACAGATACTGGAACAAGGTCTTAAGGTGTGTCGGGCCTAGGGGCAGGATTAGTTTGAACTTTTGATCATTTGATTTTGTTGGTAGAGTCAGCGGATTTTTGTTCTTAAAGAATTGTCCGCCCCCCACCACCATTTTCTCCCCTCCTCTCCTGAAGGCTGCTAATTCTTGACCAGAAATGCTTGGCGAATTTTTTTGCACCAATAAGAGTGAGGCCACTTATTGGCCCTCTCAACTGAGGCCGCCTAACTCAGGGATCAAATTATAAAATAATTATGAGGATAGCTTGCATAGACTTGGCTTGTATTCCCTCGAGTATAGACGATTAAGGGGTGATCTACTTGAGGTCTTTAAGATGATTAAAGGATTTGAACGGGTAGATAGAGAGAAACTATTTCCTCTGGTGGGGGGAAGTCCAGAACAAGGCGGGAGAACCTTAAAATTAGAGCCAGGCCGTTCAGGGGTGATGTCAGGAAGCACTTCTTCACACAAAGGGTCGTGGAAACCTAGAACTCTCCCCCGCAAAGCTGTTGAGGCTGGGGGGGTCAATTGAAAATTTTAAAACTGAGATCGATAAGGTTTTTGTTAGGCAAGGGTATTAAGGATTACGGAAGCAAGGCGGGTAAATGGGCTTGAGATAAGAGTTCAGCCATGATCATATTGAATGGCGGAACAGGCTCGAGGGGCTGGATGGCCTCCTCCTGTTCCTATGTTCCAATGTTCCTAGATTAGATACAACATGGACTAGGTGCAGAATAAAGCTCCCTCAGCTCTGCTCCAACAATGCATTAACTCCTCCTATTGAAAAAAAATCTTTGCACCATGCCCCTAATACATGACATTTCCATTTCCCACATTAGCTGCCCCCCCCCAAAACATAGAAACATAGAAAAATAGGAGCAGGAGTCGACCATTCGGCCCCTCGAGCCTGCTCCGCCATTCAATATGATCATGGCTGATCCTCTATCTCAATACCATATTCCCGCTCTCTCTCCATACCCCTTGATGCCTTTTGTGTCTAGAAATCTATCTATCTCCTTCTTAAATATATTCAGTGACTTGGCCTCCACAGCCTTCTGTGGTAGAGAATTCCACAGGTTCACCACCCTCTGAGTGAAGAAATTTCTCCTCCTCTCAGTCCTAAATGTCCTACCCTGTATCCTGAGACTGTGACCCCTCGTTCTAGAGCCCCCCAGCCAGGGGAAACATCCTCCCTGCATCCAGTCTGTCTTAGCCCTGTCAGAATTTTATACGTTTCAATGAGATCCCCTCTCATTCTTCTAAACTCCAGTGAATACAGGCCTAGTCGACCCAATCTCTCCTCATACGACAGGTAAAGGTCGGCCAGATCCTAGGACTTTCGAGTTCTGTATATCTCAAAACCACACGGTGCAGTTGCTGATTAGACTTTCGTTTAACAGCGACTCAAAAGATGCCCGTCATCGGTGGTGTGGAGCGTGTGGTGCTTTGCCACAGGGAGAGGTGGAGGCAGAGGCCAATAT